>NC_140992.1:174872075-175365227 GCF_052327205.1 Somniosus microcephalus
TCCATACACAGACATTATAGAGGAATAGACTGACACACACTGTCCATACACAGCACATTATAGAGGAATAGACTGACACTCACTGTCCATACACACACATTATAGAGGAATAGACTGACACTCACTGTCCATACACACACATTATCGGAGGAATAGACTGACACTCACTGTCCATACACACACATTATAGAGGAATAGACTGACACTCACTGTCCATACACACACATTATGGAGGAATAGACTGACACTCACTGTCCATACACACACATTATAGAGGAATAGACTGACACTCTGTCCATACACACACATTATAGAGGAATAGACTGACACTCACTGTCCATACACACACATTATAGAGGAATAGACTGACACTCACTGTCCATACACACACATTATAGAGGAATAGACTGACACTCACTGTCCATACACACACATTATGGAGGAATAGACTGACACTCACTGTCCATACACACACATTATAGAGGAATAGACTGACACTCACTGTCCATACACACACATTATGGAGGAATAGACTGACACTCACTGTCCATACACACACATTAGAGGATAGACTGACACTCTGTCCATACACACACATTATGGAGGAATAGACTGACACACACGTCCATTACACACACATTATAGAGGAATAGACTGACACTCACTGTCCATACACACACATTATAGAGGAATAGACTGACACTCACTGTCCATACACACACATTATGAGGAATAGACTGACACACACTGTCCATACACACACATTATGGAGGAAGAGACTGACACTCACTGTCCATACACACACATTATAGAGGAATAGACTGACACTCTGTCCATACACACACATTATGGAGGAATAGACTGACACTCACTGTCCATACACACACATTATGAGGAATAGACTGACACTCACTGTCCATACACACACATTATGGAGGAATAGACTGACACACACTGTCCATACACACACATCATGGAGGAATAGACTGACACTCACTGTCCATACACACACATTATAGAGGAATAGACTGACACTCTGTCCATACACACACATTATGGAGGAATAGACTGACACTCACTGTCCATACACACACATTATGGAGGAATAGACTGACACTCACTGTCCATACACACACATTATAGAGGAATAGACTGACACTACTGTCCATACACACACATTATGGAGGAATAGACTGACACTCACTGTCCATACACACACATTATGGAGGAATAGACTGACACTCACTGTCCATACACACACATTATAGAGGAATAGACTGACACACACTGTCCATACACACACATTATGGAGGAATAGACTGACACTCACTGTCCATACACACACATTATAGAGGAATAGACTGACACTCTGTCCATACACACACATTATGGAGGAATAGACTGACACTCACTGTCCATACACACACATTATGGAGGAATAGACTGACACTCACTGTCCATACACACACATTATAGAGGAATAGACTGACACTCTGTCCATACACACACATTATGGAGGAATAGACTGGACACTCACTGTCCATACACACACATTATGGAGGAATAAACTGACACTCACTGTCCATACACACACATTATAGAGGAATAGACTGACACTCTGTCCATACACACACATTATGGAGGAATAGACTGACACACACCGTCCATACACACACATTATAGAGGAATAGACTGACACTCACTGTCCATACACAGCACATTATGGAGGAATAGACTGACACTCACTGTCCATACACACACATTATAGAGGAATAGACTGACACTCACTGTCCATATACACACACATTATAGAGGAATAGACTGACACACACCGTCCATACACACACATTATAGAGGAATAGACTGACACACACTGTCCATACACACACATTATAGAGGAATAGACTGACACTCTGTCCATACACACACATTATGGAGGAATAGACTGACACTCACTGTCCATACACACACATTATAGAGGAATAGACTGACACTCACTGTCCATACACACACATTATGGAGGAATAGACTGACACTCACTGTCCATACACACACATTATAGAGGAATAGACTGACACTCTGTCCATACACACACATTATGGAGGAATAGACTGACACTCACTGTCCATACACACACATTATAGAGGAATAGACTGACACTCACTGTCCATACACACACATTATAGAGGAATAGACTGACACTCACTGTCCATACACACACATTATAGAGGAATAGACTGACACTCTGTCCATACACACACATTATGGAGGAATAGACTGACACTCACTGTCCATACACAGACATTATGGAGGAATAGACTGACACTCACTGTCCATACACACACATTATAGAGGAATAGACTGACACTCTGTCCATACACACACATTATGGAGGAATAGACTGACACTCACTGTCCATACACACACATTATGGAGGAATAAACTGACACTCACTGTCCATACACACACATTATAGAGGAATAGACTGACACTCTGTCCATACACACACATCATGGAGGAATAACTGACACACACCGTCCATACACACACATTATAGAGGAATAGACTGACACTCACTGTCCATACACACACATTATGGAGGAATAGACTGACACTCACTGTCCATACACACACATTACAGAGGAATAGACTGACACTCACTGTCCATATACACACACATTATAGAGGAATAGACTGACACACACCGTCCATGCACACACATCATAGAGGAATAGACTGACACACACTGTCCATACACACACATTATAGAGGAATAGACTGACACTCACTGTCCATACACACACATTATAGAGGAATAGACTGACACTCACTGTCCATACACACACATTATGGAGGAATAGACTGACACTCACTGTCCATGACACACACATTATAGAGGAATAGACTGACACTCACTGTCCATTACACACACATTATGGAGGAATAGACTGACACTCACTGTCCATACACACACATTATAGAGGAATAGACTGACACTCTGTCCATACACACACATTATAGAGGAATAGACTGACACTCACTGTCCATACACACACATTATAGAGGAATAGACTGACACTCACTGTCCATACACACACATTATGGAGGAATAGACTGACACTCACTGTCCATACACACACATTATAGAGGAATAGACTGACACTCACTGTCCATACACACACATTATGGAGGAATCGACTGACACTCACTGTCCATACACACACATTATAGAGGAATAGACTGACACTCTGTCCATACACACACATTATGGAGGAATAGACTGACACACACCGTCCATACACACACATTATAGAGGAATAGACTGACACTCACTGTCCATACACACACATTATAGAGGAATAGACTGACACTCACTGTCCATACACACACATTATGGAGGAATAGACTGACACTCTGTCCATACACACACATTATGGAGGAATAGACTGACACTCACTGTCCATACACACACATTATAGAGGAATAGACTGACACTCTGTCCATACACACACATTATGGAGGAATAGACTGACACACACCGTCCATACACACACATTTCGAGGAATAGACTGACACTCACTGTCCATACACACACATTATAGAGGAATAGACTGACACTCACTGTCCATACACACACATTATGGAGGAATAGACTGACACACACTGTCCATACACACACATTATGGAGGAATAAACTGACACTCACTGTCCATACACACACATTTTCGAGGAATAGACTGACACTCTGTCCATACACACACATTATGGAGGAATAGACTGACACTCACTGTCCATACACACACATTATGGAGGAATAGACTGACACTCACTGTCCATACACACACATTATAGAGGAATAGACTGACACTCTGTCCATACACACACATTATGGAGGAATAGACTGACACTCACTGTCGCATACACACACATTATGGAGGAATAGACTGACACTCACTGTCCATACACACACATTATAGAGGAATAGACTGACACACACTGTCCATACACACACATTATGGAGGAATAGACTGACACTCACTGTCCATACACACACATTATAGAGGAATAGACTGACACTCTGTCCATACACACACATTATGGAGGAATAGACTGACACTCACTGTCCATACACACACATTATGGAGGAATAGACTGACACTCACTGTCCATACACACACATTATAGAGGAATAGACTGACACTCTGCCCATACACACGCATTATGGAGGAATAGACTGACACTCACTGTCCATACACACACATTATGGAGGAATAGACTGACACTCACTGTCCATACACACACATTATAGAGGAATAGACTGACACTCTGTCCATACACACACATTATGGAGGAATAGACTGACACACACCGTCCATACACACACATTATAGAGGAATAGACTGACACTCACTGTCCATACACATAGAAACATAGAAACATAGAAGATAGGAGCAGGAGTAGGCCATTCGGCCCCTCGAGCCTGCTCCGCCATTCAATAAGATCATGGCTGATCATCCAAATTCAGTACCCTGTTCCTGCCTTCTCTCCATATCCCTTGATCCGTTTAGCCTTAAGAAATATATCCAACTCCTTCTTGAATATATTTAATGAGTTGGCCTCTACTGCCTTCTTTGGCAGAGAATTCCACAGGTTCACCACTCTCTGGGTGAAGAAATTCCTCCTCATATCTGTCCTAAATGGCTTACCCCTTATCCTTAGACTGTGACCCCAGTTCTGGACTCCCCGACCATCGGGAACATCCTATCAGCATCTGGTCTGTCTAGTCCTGTTAGAATTTTATAAGTTTCGATGAGAACCCCTCTCATTCTTCTAAACTCCAGCGAGTACAAGCCCAATCGACCCAATCTCTCCTCATACGCCATTCCTGCCATCCCAGGTATCAGCCTGGTGAATCTTCGCTGCACTCCTTCCATGGAAAGAACATCCTTCCTCAGATAAGGCGAACAAAACTGCACACAATACTCAAGATGTGGTCTCACCAAGGCCCTGTACAACTGCAGCAAGACATCCTTGTTCCTGTACTCAAACCCTCTCGCTACAAAGGCCAACATACCATTTGCCTTCTTAACCGCCTGCTGCACCTGCATGCTTACTTTCAGCGACTGGTGCACAAGGACGCCCAGGTCTCATTGCACTTCCCCTTCTCCCAATCTATTGCCGTTCAGATAATAATCTGCCTTCCTGTTTTTGACACCAAAGTGGATAACCTTGCATTTATCCACGTTATATTGCATCTGCCACGCTTCTGCCCAATCACCCAACCTGTCCAAATCATACTGCAGTTTCTCGGCATCCTCCTCACAGCACACACGCCCACCCAGCTTTCTGTTGTCTGCAAACTTGGAGATATTGGCCTAGAAATTCAGTCGCGTTTGCGCCCACTTATTGGCTAAAGAGTGGTTTGCGCCGGAAGTTTTTTAGTGCCCGAAATTCAGTTGGTCCCTAACATCGGCGTTAGCCGGTAGTGCTGCGCTGGCACCGATGACGGCATCGGTGTGCGCAGCGCCCTGGTTCCAATGCGATTCCGTGCTGACTGCCAAATTCAGTTGCGGCCGCCTCGCCCGTAGCGGCCGCAAACAGCGTTTGAAAAACGGGGCCTTGCAGCTCCGAGAGGCCGGCACATAAAGGTGGAGGGGCGGCCGGCCGCTTTCCCGGCGGCCGATTGGCCGCTCCTTCCTCCCCGGACTCCCACACCACCCCCCCGCGGCATTGGTGTCTGACCCCCGCGAGCCCGGCACTTCTCCGTGGTGCCGGGCTCATTTGCCGGGGGAATCCAGCGGCGATCTCACGGCTGCAGGCAGCTCCTCCTTAAGGGAAGGAGGAGGCCTGCAGTACCCCAGCCTGCCGCACTGCATCGGGTGGCGCAGCGGCAGCTGGACGCCTGAAACTGACTTTCAGCGCCCCAAGCGAGGCGGCCAAACCCTGCAATAGCGCCCGCCTCCGTCTTGGGTCGCTGCAACTGAATTTCAGGCGGGCGCTACGGGAATCCGGGCGAGCGCTAAATTTCGGGCGCTAAAGACCTGGCGCGGCGATAGCGAATTTCTAGGCCATTACATCAAGTTCCCTTGTCCAGATCATTAATATATATTGTGAATAGCTGGGGTCCAAGGACCGATCCCTGCGGTACCCCACTAGTCACTGCCTGCCACTCGGAAAAAGACCCGTTTATTCCAACTCTTTGCTTTCTGTCTACCAACCAGTTCTCTATCCAAGTCAATACCTTGCCCCCAATCCCATGTGCCTTAATTTTACATGCTAATCTCTTATGCGGGACCTTATCGAAAGCCTTTTTGAAAATCCAAATACACCACATCCACTGGTTCTCCCTTATCTATTTTACCAGTTACATCCTCAAAAAATTCCAGTAGATTAGTCAAGCACGATGTACCTTCTGTAAATCCATGTTGACTTTGTCTGATCCGGTCACTTTTTTCCAAGTGCTCTGCTATTACATCCTTTATAATGGACTCTAGCATTTTCCCCACTACCGATGTCAGGCTTACTGGTCTGTAATTCCCCGTTATCTCTCTAGCACCCTTTTTGAACAGTGGGGTAACATTAGCTACCCGCCAATCCATGGGTACTGTTCCAGAGTCTATCGAATTTTGGAAGATGACCAGCAATGCATCTACTATTTCTAGCGCCACTTCCTTAAGTACCCTAGGATGTAGATTATCAGGCCCTGGGGATTTATCGGCCCTCAATCCCATGAATTTCCCTAACACCATTTCCCTACAAATACTGATTTCTAACAGATCCTCCCTTTCATTAGACCCTATGTTCCCCGACATCTTTGGGAGGTTATTTGTGTCACAGAATCACAGAAACCCCACAGTGCAGATAGAGGCCATTTCGGCCCATCGAGCCTGCACCGACACATATCCCACCCGATCCCCATAACCCATATCCCACTGTATCCCCGTAACCCCACGCATTTAATCCCCCTCCTTTGTGAAGACAGAACCAAAGTATGTATTTAATTGGTCTGCCATTTCTTTGTTCCCCATTATAAATTCCCCTGATTCTGACTGCAAGGGACCTACGTTTGACTTCACCAATCTTTTTCTCGTCACATATCTATAAAAGCTTTTACAGTCAGTTTTTATGTTCCCTGATAGCTTACTCTCATACTCTATTTTCCCCCTCTTAATTAATCCCTTTGTCCTCCTTTGTTGGATCTTAAACTGCTCCCAATCCTCAGGTTTACTGCTTTTTCTGGCCAATTTATATGTCCTCTCCTTGGATCTTATGCTATCCTTAATTTCCCTGGTTAGCCACGGTTGAGTCACTTTTTTTGTTTTATTTTTATGCCAAACTGGGATGAACAAATTCTGTAGTTCATCAAATCAAAATCAAATCAAATCAAATCAACTTTTATTGTCATTGTTAGTGCACAAGTGCAGTACAACGAAATGTAGGCTTGCGGCTCCCGAGAGTGTACATTTAGATTAAGACATTTAAACATTCAACATACATTTGGCTTGTAATATATTAACATAAACATAACCATAATAAAGTGCATTGGCAGATGTGCAGGCTTTCGAGTTTATTTTTGGAGTTCAGTAGGATGACAGCCCTGGGAAAGAAGCTGTTCCTAAATCTGGTCGTACGGGTGCGAATGCATCTGTAGCATCTCCCAGATGGCAGGAGGGCGAACAGACTGTGGCTGGGGTGGGTAGGGTCTTTGATGATGGACCGTGACCTCCGTAAACAGCGTTTCTGGTATATGTGCTCTATGGTCGGTAGCCGGGTGCCGGTAATGCGTTGGGCAGTTTTGACTACCCGCTGCAGGGCTTTCCGGTCATAGTAGCTACAGCTGCCATACCATACTGTGATACAGTTCGTCAGGATGCTCTCTATTGTGCAGCAGTAAAAGTCTTTGAATGTTTGCCATTGCCCATCCACCGTCAACCCTTTGAGTGCCATTCCCCAATCAATCCTACCCAACTCGCATCTCATACCATCATAGTCTCCTTTATTTAAATTCAGGACCCTAGTCTCTGAGTCAACTACTTCACTCTCCATCTTAATGAAGAATTCTATCATATTATGCTCGCTCTGACCCAAGGGGCCTCGCACAACAAGATTGCTAATTAATCCTTTCTCATTGCATAATACCCAGTCTAAGATGGCCTGATCTCTAGTTGGTTCCTCGACATATTGGTCCAGGAAACCATCCCGTATACACTCCAGGAATTCCTCCTCCACAGTATTGTTACTAATTTGGTTAGCCCAATCTATATGTAGATTAAAGTCACCCATGATAACTGCTGTGCCCTTATTGTACGCTTCTCTAATTTCCTGTTTAATGCCATCCCCGACCTCCGCATTACTGTTTGGAGGTCTATATACCACTCCCACTAACGTTTTCTGCCCCTTGGTATTTCTCAGTTCTACCCATACAGATTCCACATCATCAGAGCTAATATCTTTCCTTTCAATTGTGTTAATCCCCTCTTTAACCAGCAATGCTACCCCACCTCCTTTTCCTTTTTGCCTACTTTTCCTGAATATTGAATACCCCTGGATGTTGAGTTCCCAGCCTTAGCCACCCTGGAGCCACGTTTCCGTAATCCCAATCATATCATATTTGTTTACCTCTATTTGCGCAGCTAATTCATTCACCTTATTACGAATGCTCCTCGCATTAAGACACAAAGCCTTCAGGCTTGTTTTTTTAATGCTCTTAGATCTTTTAGAATTATTATTTACTGTGGCCATGTTTGATTTAAACACTTGATTTCTCTGCCTGTCACTTTTGTTTTTCTCCTTCCTGTCTTTTGCTTTTATCCTTGTTTCCCTTTCCTCTGTTTCCCCGCTCAGGTTCCCAACCCCCTGCCATTTTAGTTTAAACCCTCCCCCAGAGCATTAGCAAACACTCCCCCTAGGACATCGGTTCCGGCCCTGCCCAGGTGCAAACCGTCCGTTTTGTACTGGTCCCACCTCCCCCAGAACCGGTTCCAATGTCCCAGGAATTTGAATCTCTCCCCTTTGCACCATTCCACCACACACATTATAGAGGAATAGACTGACACACACTGTCCATACACACACATTATAGAGGAATAGACTGACACTCACTGTCCATACACACACATTATAGAGGAATAGACTGACACATAGTGCCCATACACACACATTATGGAGGAATAGACTGACACTCACTGTCCATACACACACATTATAGAGGAATAGACTGACACTCACTGTCCATATATACACATTATGAATAGACTGACACACACTGTCCATACACACACATTATAGAGGAATAGACTGACACTCACTGTCCATACACACACATTATAGAGGAATAGACTGACACTCACTGTCCATACACACACATTGGCCCAGGACTTGGTGTCGGGGGCTTGCCGCGCGTGCAAGCCCCCGATGCGCACTCACCCTGCACGCCGACATCTGAAACCTGGCCCGCAGTGGATTTCCTTTCAGTGGCCAGGTTCTGATGTCGGCGTGCTGTGCTAACCTGACCCAGCGGTGCAGTTAGTGCGATGTGCCGGCTGGGATCAGGTGAGCACTGTTCAGCCAATCAGGGGAGGGGAAACTTCATTCTTAAGTTTGAGAGTAAGAACTGTCAAACTCATGAGAAGTACTGCACCCCAAAACACTACTTAAACTTTAAATAAAATTTTAAAAAACATCCCAATCATTAAATTAAGTATAAATAAGTTTAAAAAAATAATTTAATCAATAATTTTTTTTTTTGAAAAAAATAAATTTTTAATAAAAAGGGTCTAAAACTAAACTTACCTTATTGTAGATTCTTTAAAATAATAAACCTGTGGAAAAAAAATTCTAAATTGCACTAAAACACCACTTACCTGTAAAAATAAATACTTACGTGTGCTTTTTACAAGCATAAAGACCGGAGGCCTTTACACATGCGCAAATCCCCCAAAACAGAGGAAATCCAAGACGCACGCGCTGCCCCCTACAGCGCACGCGCTAGCCTCTTCACCTCTTGGGTGAGAGGAGAGGAAATGCCGGTTTTCAGCGCATGCGCTGTGCATGCTGAAAACCGGCATTTCCTCCGGCCAGACGCGTGAGTACCCCTTCCGTACTCACGCGTTTGGGGAGGAATTACTGCCCCATTATAGAGGAATAGACTGACACTCACTGTCCATACCCACACATTATAGAGGAATAGACTGACACTCTGTCCATACACACACATTGTAGAGGAATAGACTGACACACACTGTCCATACACACACATTATACAGGAATAGACTGACACTCTGTCCATACACACACATTATAGAGGAATAGACTGACACTCACTGTCCATGCACACACATTATAGAGCAATGGACTGACACTCACCGTCCATACACATACATTATGGAGTAATAGACTGACACTCACTGGCCACACACACACATTATAGAGGAATAGACTGACACACACTGGCCATAAACACACTTTATAGAGAAATGGACTGACACTCACTGTCCATACACACACATTATAGAGGAATAGACTGACACACACTGGCCATGCACACACATTATAGCGGAATAGACTGACACTCTGTCCATACACACACATTATAGAGGAATAGACTGATACTCACTGGCCATGAAGAATGGCCATTTGGCTGAGATTCCAGAAAGCTGTTGGCATCTGTGGACCTGTACCCCAGAAAGACTCAGCACCTTCAGGATAAGAGGGGAGCAGGGGGCAAAACTGAGAAATAGATATAACAAATGGAGGGTCCATACACACACACACATTGAACATCATGGTCTGTTGCAGATGCAAGACCATCTTAAAATGCTGGGTGATCCTGAGCTGCAAAGTGAAACTGACAACCACATTTAAATAAATCTACAAAGTTGCCTTATGAAATAACAATTAAACTCTAAGTGACCTCAGCCTCTCTTTAAGTCTTGATTTCAGCCTTAGCTGTAGCTTAGCAGCAGAATAATACATTGTGCATGATTTTATAAAACATACCATCTGATTTACAGTCACAGCAAATTCATATACATACATATACACACACGTTATACACATGTGCAACTACAGATATCGATAGATATCCATATCTATGTGTACCGTTTTGGACTTTGCTATCCCCAAATTATAAAGGAATGTATCCTTCCAGTTAGAGAAGTTGGAGCCTATGGAGGTGGAGGATGTTTAGCCAGTTGGGAGAGCATTGAGTAGTAAGTCTGGTGGTGAGTAGTAAGTCTGGAGGTGGCAAAGGCAGGTATAAGAATTTCAGTGGTGGAGGGGTGAGATAAGATCAGAGGCTGGCAGCGTTGTGGAGTTAGAAGTAAGCAAATGAAGATCAGCTCAAAGTCAAACAAGACTCGGAGGACCCACACTTGTTCTGTATTTATACTTGAAATGCTACCCTTAGTACGGAAAGAGTTAACGAACATACTTTCTTCCTATTCTGTCTCCCTTCTGGGTTGCCTGCATTGCAGGCCAAGCCTTCAGCTTATAATTGGGTTACTTCAAAAACCCAGCCTTCCTAGTGCAGGCTGACTGCTAAGCTTGAAGCAATTAGACAGTTGCAGAGCTGGTTTTCTCTGCATTTTTGCGCTGTCCTCTTGCTCCAGTGAGTGTGCTGATGTCCCATGCTGATGGCCATTATCTGAAGAGTGTCAGCATTTGATTGGCAGAAAATAAAGCTCCTAATCTGTGCAATGGCTCATGTGGTTGCAGACTTATATAAGAACAGAATTCTGCCTGTAATCTTCTGCTTGGACCAATATCTTAGTCAATCATTCTGACAGTGCAGGCAGCCACAGTCTTCTGCCTTCATTAATATTGCATGTCCCAGGCACTGATGGAAAAAGACGCAGCTCGAGACAGTCAATCATGCCCGCTGCTGATTTATGTTCAAGGGTTATCTTGATAGGAGACCCAGAATAATCAGTTGTCTTAATATAGCATTGCTGACACGGGAAACAAACTTTTTCTCCCCTGCCAATTGTCTTCCCTCATCAACTCCTGAATGCATTTATTACTACTGGATTAGGGTTTCACACGCTACAGCTCTCTGCACCTCGTCCCAGTGAGCCTTCTCCATAGGAGCATTGACAGTTAGTGCTGGCAAGCTATTCGACTACGGATGACATCACAGTTGAGCCCAATCCTCTTTTCACCAGACGACCATATACCTGTACTTTCTGGTAGGGGGGTCAATGGATGGCAATCAGTACAGGGAACCCTCTCATCAGGTCATCGGACATGAAGGCCAACTGCCTTTCGCCAACCCTTGCTGAGATCAGTTAAATCAGCACAGATCCAATCCTTCAAGACAAATACTGATAAGGGAAACCATTCAGCCCATCTAAAATAAAGACTTGCATTAATATAGCACCTTTCACGACTACCGGACGTCCCAAAGCGCTTTACAGCCAATTAAGTACTTTTGAAATGTAGTCACTGTTGTAATGTAGGAAACGCGGCACCCAATTGTGCACAAACAGCAATGTGATAATGACCAGATAATCTGTTTAGTGATGTTGATTGAGGGATAAATATTGGCCAGGACAAGTAACGCCAAACAGTTCCCCTGTCACATCGTCAAAGTGGACCATGAATTAATCTAAGGTACTGTATTCATCTCCACTACCACCCCACACCACCCCGCCAGAACAGTATTCGATGTCCACTGCTTTTATATTGTCCAACTGATTCTCCAGCATCCAGTCTTGGATGAGCTGCAGTTTCTCCAGTTAAACATTGGGAAGACCGAAGCCATCACCTTCGGCCCCTGACATAAACTTCATACCCTCGCCACCGATTACATCCCCTCCCTGTCTTAGGTTGAATCAGACTGTTTATGGCCTCGACATCCTACATGACTCGAGCTGAGCTTCTGATTCCATATCTTCTCCATCACAAAGGCCATCTTATTCCGCCTCCATAACTTTGCCCGACTCCACCCCTACTTCAGCCCATCTGCTAACGAAACTCTCATCCAATCACCTCCAGACTCAACTATTCCAATTCTCTCCAGGTTGGCCTCTCCCCATCCTCCACACTCTGTAAACTTCAGTTAATTCAAAATTCTGCTGCCCATATCCCATCCCGCACCAAAACCCACTCACTCATCACTCCTGTCCCTCCTGACCTGCACTAGCTCCCAGTTTCCCAACGCCTTTGATTATAAATTCTCACCCTTGTGTTTAAATTTCCTCCCTACCTCTGTGACCTCAGAAATCCCCCAGAACTCCATGTTTCTCTGACTCTGGCCTCATGTGCAACCCTCCTCCCTTCACCCCACCACTGGTTTCCATGCATTCAGTTGCCTAGGTCTCATGCCTTGGAATTCTCACCCTAAACCCCTCCACCTCCCTCTACTCTTTTTAAGACCATTGGTAAGACTGTGGCACACCTCTTTCCTCCTAATATCTCCTTCTTTGGCTTGGTGGCGACTTTTGTTGGATTACGCCTATGTGAAGTGCCTTGGGACATGCTAAAGGTGCTATATAAATGCATGTTGCTGTTAGTACCCCCAGACGTCAAGTCCTAAATGACCCTCTCATCAAGTTTAGCTTTTTTGTACTTGTACTTCCTGAATTACTGGACAGTGACCTGGAGCAGGAATCCTAATTGATGCTTCCCCAGCTCCTGCCAGGAGGGCTGAGACCAACTGTAGCACCCCCTACTGTTACCCTGGCTGTGATCAACACAGAAGAGGGAGTAAACCTGGGGCCTTCCTCATCTGTATGGCTTGGTAGATGTCTTTACCAGCTGATCCATGGAAGGTGTTCCCAAATCATTATTGATCAATTCTTTATCAATATTACTGCACATAATGTCCACATACTGGCTACCTCTGTGTTTAAAAAAAAATCAATTTTGCTTAAAGAATGCAGCAAACCAGATGCCATCGTTATAAAGAACAACAAATGTCTGCCACAGAGTTACAAGGCATTAATTCAACCCCAGGGTGCTGCTAATGTTCATAAACCACTCAAGCCAGAACTGCTGCTTTGAATTAGTGCCCTTGTAACTCAATGTCAAGTTTTTTATCCTGTATTATTACACACAGAGTTCAAAACACAGTGCTGTAACATGGCTTATTGAGTGTATTGGCACCACATGGGTAGGGGGAGAATAAACACACTTCAGCAGATACACTTGAATGTTGTGAGATCCAGGAGGTGAATCCTGAAGTGGTCGAGATGAATGATATTTTGATGGATAAAACAAAAATTTCTGACAGGTCAGTTAGACTAAAGACAAAACACCAGGGCCTGATGAGATTCATTCTAGGATCCTGAGGGTGGGATTGGCCACGGCCCAGAGATTATATTTCATGAGACTATTGAGTCTCATTATGCAGTAGATGTGTTCCAGAGGACTGAGAGTAGCTAATGTAGTACCTATTTTAAAAAAGGGAGACAGAACTAATCCAGGTATTTATGGGCCAGTTAGCTTAACATCTGTCGTAGGTCAAATTTGAGAGTCATTAAGGATGAAATTGCCACATATCTAAAGTGAAAATAGCTAGAAGTAGCCAGCACGGATTTCAAAAGGACGATTGTGTTTGCCAAACCTCACTGCATTCTTTGAGGGGATAACAGACATGGTAGATGAGGGCAATACAGTGGATGTAGTTTACATGGACTTTAGCAAAGCCTTTGATGCATAGGGTATAACTAGAGAAGATAAGGAGTATGGAATTGGAGGAGGATAGCAAACTGCTTTGAAAATTGGTTAGCGGGGAGAAAACAGAGTTGGAGTTAAGGGCAGCTTTTCAGAGTGGTTGGCAGTGGGTACTGGTGTCACAAGAACATAAGACATAGGAGCAGGAGTAGGCCATACACCCCTCAAGCCTGCAATAGATCATGGCTGAACTTTTACATCAACTCCACTTTCCTGCCCTATCCCCAAATCCCTTGATTCCCTTAGTGTCCAAAAATCTATCGATCTCAGTCTTGAACATACTCAACGACTGAGCATCCACAGCCCTCTGGGATACAGAATTCCAAAGATTCACAACCCTCTGAGTGAATTAAATTTCTCCTCAGTCCTAAATGGCCGACCACTTATCCTGAGACTATGACCCCTAGTTCTAGACTCTCCAGCCAGGGGAAACAGCCTTTCAGCATCTACCCTGTCAAGCCCTGTAAGAATTTTATACGTTTCAATGAGATTACCTCTCATTCTTCTAAACTCCAGAGAGTATAGATCCAATCTACTCAATCTCTCCTCATACAACAACCCTCGCATCCCAGGGATCAATCTAGTGAGCCTGCGTTGCACCCCCCTCTAAGTCAAGTATATCCTTCCTTAGGTAAGGAGACCAAAACTGTACACAATACTCCAGGTGTGATCTCATCAAAGAGTTCAGTTCTGGGCCACTTCAGTTCACTGTGTAGATTTGGATACAGGCCTAGAGGGAGTGGGGTTGAGATTTGCAGATAATGCCAAAATAGGAGGTTTAATTCACGGCGTAGAAGACCAAAGGAAGCTGCAAAGGGATACTGATAAAATGCTGGAATCTCCCTATCTCTGTAACCTCCTACAACCCTGAGACCTCTGTGTTTCTCCAATTGTGGCCGCTTGTGTATTCCTGATTTCCTTCACCCCACCATTGGCGGCCGTGACTTCAGCTGCCTAGACCGCAAGCTCTGGAATTCCCTCCCTAAACCTCCCTCTCCTCCTGCACGATGCTCCTTAAAATCCATCTCTTTGAGCACGCTTTTGGTCACATGTCCTAGTATGTGACTCGGTGCTAACATTTGTCTGATAATGCTCCTGTGAAGTGCCTAGGGACATTTTACTATGTTAATGGCTCTATATAAATACAAGTTGTTGTTGTTGGAATGGGCTAAAAAGCAGATGGAATTCTACGCAAGTGAGGTACAGGAAACTTTGTGTTATCCGGAGGCTAAATGTCCAGCAAGCTTGAGCCACCGGCAAAAATCAGGAGCCGTTTTGTTAGGTTTTTTTTCTTCTCGTGGCTTTTTTTCTTCTCGTGGCTTTTTTTTCAACAGTCAGGCTCTGCAAAGTCTCTGTAGCTTAGCAACAGCTTCAGAGAGACGCTTCCAAGGTACGGGCCGACTGTTTAGAAGCTGTTGCTAAGCAACAGTGTTTGTTGTCAGATACGGAGATGAAAAGCTCCGTATGCTTCAACATTAGCGCTGGTGTGTCCGGCAGTTTTGAGGGAACGGCAACAGCTCGGTCCCGTCGGTGCCGGATAGCACAAAGTTTCCTGTAGTACATTTTGGTAAAAATAACAGCAGTAATTATACACTGAATGTAAGTAGGCTTGGTGCTGTGGAAGAGCAGAGGGATTTGAGGGTACAGGCTCACAAGGTAGTAAAGGCAGCAGCTCAGGCTTATAATGGTTAATAAGACCTCAGTTGGAGTGCTGTGTGCAGTATTGGGTTCCACAATATAAGAAGGATACTGAGGCAACAACGCAGATTCACTAGGAGGCTGCTTGATGAGGAAATACAAATACGAAGAAAGACTTGAAAAACTGGGGCTTAATTCATTAGAACAATGCAGATTAGATTGGGTAGGTGGATGAAGGAAAAGTGGACGAAAGATATGGGAACATGGCAGGTAAATGTGATTAAAACTATTTGCTTGTGTGGAGGGTAAATGTCAACACAAACTGGTTGGGCCAATTGGCCTGTTTCTGTGTTGTAATGTCTATGTATGAATTTCTTGCATTTACTTCAGATTTCACTCTCTACCATTACCACCCTTAACAGACCTTTAACCACGAGTACTTCACCCTAGTGTTATACACCTGAAAATACTCTCTCCAGACACAACCCAGGTCTGGTAGGACAGAATCTATAATGGTACTGCTGAGTGCTTTTCACTGTTCAAGTAGCATGAACATTTAACACACCCACCATTCTGTTTACCGAAATCCTTGCAGCAACACTGAATCATCATACAACTCACTGTTTGAAGATACTTTTTCAAGTTCCTACATTATTATATACTTAGCAGAAAAAACTTTCAAAATGGGCAATGACTCACTCTTAGAAAATACAAATATATATGGTTATTTCATCACTATCCAAAACTAATTGGCATGGAAAAGTGTTTTGGACTCGCACACTGTAAGTATAGATGTGCCAGCAAGAATAGCCATATTAAGCTTTTCAATTATATGTTTACACTCAGCAATATATATACCAGACTTCACATGCTACCGAGAACTAATAAGCACTCGCATGTGGAATGTCCAGAGTGTAATAAACAACTGGCGACATCAAAGACAGGTACAACAAATAGCAGCTAACCTTGCCACTAAACAAGCTTACGTGTCACCAGCATACAGAGAATGTAATGACATATGGGACCCACATTTGTCCTATGTAATTAAACCTATAAAGATACAGCACACTGGAGCTCCTGGGAAACTTCAATCTAGTCTTGCTGAGGCTAGCATAAGCAGTCAAGACAACATGCTTGCGACCTCCTGAAGCCGTTCCTGGTAATGTGAGCACGGTTCTTATATCTCATATGCACTGCATGTAAGGGGTTGTGTTTTATTATCTCATTATCTTGATTCAATAAAGAGTATTAACCAGATGTTGTCAGCGTTTTCTAGTCCTCAAACTTGTATTAGTGGTAAGGGATTATGACAATATCCTATAATACCTCCACATAAGGGCAATAGGGATATATGACAATATCCTATATAAACCCAACACACACCATGTTAGAAATCTGGAGCACGTATTTAGTAGACAATCATTTCGATTGGGAAATCTAAATGAAGGATCAAGGACCAATGTGCAGGAGACCATCAGAGTTGAGAGATGAGGGGGACAGTAATTAGGTGGCCTCAAGCTTGGGGTTTAAAAGCCATAAAATTGTGCGTGGAATAGAAGAATGAAGAGTTCCAGTTTTCAGCTCATGAAAGATGATGCACAGAGCACTGATAGCAACATAGTGAGGATGCAAGAAGTAAGAAGAGGAGTATGTAGGTCAGCATATTTGGAGCTTATGAGAAGCAAGAGGGAAAAATTCAGTGGAACCTAGGAACAGGAGTCGGCCATTCAGCCCCTCAAGCCTGCTCCACCATCAATGAGATCATGGTTGATCCATACCTCAACTCCATTCTTAGCTCCATTATCGATCTCAGTCTTAAAAGCTCCAATTGTCGCAGTATTCACAGACTTTGGGGGAGAGAATTCCAAATTTCTACTACTGAAGCACTGACCAAAGTAGTACTCATTCTAGCAGTAGCAATAACATAAAGCAAGAAAGTTTGTTATCACTAACTGTATTGATCTTCAGTGATGTTGTCATTGCATTTGGTTTCCTTGTTAGATGCTTCCAGCAAAACAACATTCCACTTCATATTTTTCCCTCTCTTGAAGGCAATCACTTGCTGGGATACAGGTCCATTGCTGTAGCAGCCCTCTAGCTGAGCACAAAATCTAGGAACACTCACAATGCAGTACTGAGGGAGTGTTGCACTGTTAGAGGTACTGTCTTTCGGATGAGAAGTTAAACCAAGGCCTCATCTGCCCTCTCAGGTGGATGTAAAAGATCCAGTGGCACTATTCGAAGAAGAGCTGGGGAGTTATGCCTGGTGTCCTGGCCAATATTTATCCCTCAACCAATATAACAAAAACAAATTCTCTGGTCATTATCACATTGCTGTTCGTGGGATTTTGCTGTGCGCAACTTGGCTGCCACGTTTCCTACATTACAACAGTGACTACACTTCAAAAGTACTTCATTGGCTGTAAAACGCTATGGGACATCCTGAGGTTGTGAAAGGCACTATATAAATGCAAGTCTTTCTTTTTTTTTTATCCAAGTGGATTTTCTTCAGCTCAGACAGTGAGGGCTCGATTTTACCAGCCCTGAGGAGGCGGGTTTTGAGGTGGGACTGCTGGGAAAATCAAAAAGAATGGGAGCGGGTCCCGAACCCGCTCCCAACCCACCTCCAACCAATCTTCCTGGGAGTCGGGTCCCCGATTTGTGCAGGAACCCGACTTCTAGCGGCGGGAAGAGGATTATAGCCACTTAACTGCCTGTTAACAGCTAGTTAACAGGCAGTTAAGAGGCTGTTTCCCATTTTGCGACTTCTGCTGTGGGCTTTCTGACATCGGGGAACCCCGCCAGGGTAAGCGAGGCGTGCTGTGGGTCTGTTGTACTGTTGGTGTACAGATGACAGCTGTAGAAGTGGTGTGAATTTTGCAATGGGACACTGGTGAGTATTAGAGGTAAGGAAATGTTGGGAAAGTCATTCTTAATGTGTTTATATTTTTCTGTAGGTGACAAGCTTTGAAGTGTTTGTGTGGTCTCATCATTGGAGAGCCTGGGTGAAAGGGCTCACCTTTGTACAGTGATTGTCAGTGGTTGACAGCACCTCAATGCTGTCAAACATTGTCAAATCATGTGTCAAACATTTATGGTTCATGTGCCTTTAAGAAAACCGGCAGATGAAGTGTCATCAACTGACGTCATCTGATACCGACTTTCCCTTAATTGGCCAGCAAGCTTGCAGGGCGGGCTTAACAAGGCCAATCAGGGAAAAATAGTGCCTGTGTGCCGGATGTCGCTGGGGGCGGGACTAGATTCCGGAAGGCAGCAGTCCCGCCCCCAAATCGTCTCGGTGAGTAAAATCCAGCCCTGAGTGTCAGAATGCTATTCAACCGATACAGTTGAGCCCAATATCACCCTCACCTGTGCCATTTCCTGGATATTGATGAGGATTGGGACCTGTGCATGATTTTATCTTTCTCTCTCTACCTCAGGGGGACAGAGGCTGACTGTAGCGCTCCCATCATTGACCATGCTGGAATAAGCTAACTCGGACCACAGAATGAACCTTGGCTCTTCCTCATCCATAAGGCTCAGTAACACACCATTTGGTGCATTTATCTATTGAGGCATTAGAAGAGCCCCAACATCAGCCCTTTAAACGGGGCACACACTTAACAACTAGGTGATTAAACAGAGTAGGCAAAATGCAGCATAATATCTAAGAGAGTGTTTAAAGTACAGCCTGCAGCATTCGAACAATTTGTGCATGGAAACTCGAGCAGATTACCTGTTTCCATACTGCTGTTAAGTCCCATGTTGTGCCAAGGAAGCAAAAGACATCAAAAGAATTGGAGTTACTGATCTAGGTGATTATGCTGAACCTTTCAAAATGGTGTGTGAATTAGTGGTGTGCTTTTTTTGATTGATATCCTTGGCACCTATTTCCCTTCCTTCCCCCACCCCACCCAATTTCCTCCCTCTTCTCCTGAAGGTGTTTGCTTCTTCTCATTACAGCACAGATCCACAAGTGCCTATGGTCCTATGGCAGATAGGGGGAAAAATTAAGTAGCGCCCCGGAAAAATTAGCATCCCCACAGCCGAAATTGAGTGGTAGCGCCCCAAGAGGGAAGTGGGGCGCTACTGGAAGCACCCCGCCTCCCTCTTGGGGCGCTGCGAGGGAATATCGTGGGGCTACGTGCCGTAGCACCATGAGCTGCGGCACGTCACGTCGCGGTATTGCAGGCCTTCCTCCTCTTCTTAAAGGGAAGAGGCCTTGCGCAGCATGACCCTGGGCCCAGCTGGGCCACCGGGGATCGGGAGTGCCGGCAAAAGAGCCCGGCACTCAAGTGAAGTGCCGGGCTCACGGAGAGCAGCCAGCACTCTGCGGGGGGAGGGGGGGGGCGGGTCAGGAGGCCGGGGATGGGAGAGAAGGCAGGTGCTGGCAGGCGGCCAGCAACAAAAATGGCCACCCGGCACCTCGCCTTTGAATAGCGCCGCCCCAGCCGCAGGTAGGCCCCCCTGACCCCGTCGGATACAGCGTCCGGCGGTAAGTCAGGGGGTGCTACCAAAGATCGCGAGCAGGGCGCTACACACGGCGATGACATCATTGCCGGTGGTGCAGCGCTGCGGGGCGCTAACGGCGACGCGCCCGGGTGCTAGTTGCTTTGTGCCCCATTAGCGCCCTCTAATGGGAGGCACAAAGCAACCGAATTTTTCCCCCATAGTGTTTAAGAAGGAAATGTAGAGATATTTGGCAGAGAAAGATATTGAGGAGCGTGAGAGACGTAGCAATGCATGGGACATTTCGAAGTTTAAGGGCCAGCCTGATGAACCACAAAGGTCTTTTCCATTCCTCTTCATTGCTATGGTTCATCGGCATTCAGTACCTCACCCAAGTGGCTATTCTTCATGTTAGAGGCTGAGCAATAAGTGCCAGCACACTGTTCATCCATGGGAGAGTATTGCAGCAAGCACGGTCCTGTTGTCACTCACTGCCCATACTCTCACACTGGACAGCGATCAGGAATGGCAACCCTGAAGGATTTTACCCCCTCCCTAACCCAGGTTGTTGTGCAGGGAATTGAACCTAGATTTTTCTTGGTGCCTCACCATGTTTACCCAATGAGCCATTGGGGAAGCTCTGACAGTTTATACTTAAAAGTTCCTGGTACATATCATTCCCTGTTGTAAGTATTCCTTTTGTACCTGAGGATAATTTTCTTGTAAAATTGCAATCTTCCAGTTAGGAAAAAAAACAAGGTTGTTTACCAGCTCCCCCAGTGAGACTGAGTAAGTCACCAACTAGTCTTGTACTGAGCCATACAGACCAGAAGGTTCCAAGTTCAATTGGGCGGGGTGAAAAACAGGATTCTATTTCGCCATTGACCATAGTTTTATTTTTAAAGGGTCCTCCTAATTGCTGGTGTTATAAGCTTAGGATATGCTTTCAATACCTTCTCAGATACAGCAGTGCTGGTCACTCCCATAAGTGGCCTGAATGTCTTATGTCAGGAGTGTGCCCCTACTGTCCAATATCTAACTATACAACAGCATAACCCAGGGATGTAACAATAGGATCACCTCGTGATCTGAACTGGATATCATGAGCCAAATCTTGCTGGAAAAATAACAGCGAGTTAATGACACACGCCAATGACGCACAGCAAGTTCAGGGGATCAATAGATACGCTGTGAGTTGCATGTCATGTCAAGATGTGTGTCAAGTGCAAGGCAATGAGCCACACGGCGTGGAATTGGTCTTGGGTGGTAGCGCAAAGCAGGCGATAGCGAATCGGCAGCCTGTTTTACACCCCGTCTGGTTGAAATCAATCAAGAAGAAAAATCAGGCGGGGTATAATATCGCTACCAACCATTTTGTGCTACTGTCGAAGACCAATTTCACCCCCACAAGGTTTCTTTTATTCCCATTTGGTCTTCAACTTTTTTTTTAAATTGGCATTTTACTGGCTGACATATTAAAGCGATTCCCAGTGTCACACGCAGGCATTGAATCGAGTAACGTGGCATTCAAGAAGGTCAAGCTCAGCTTCCCTGCTGCCTAATGACATATATCCTCTTATTAATTATCCCTGATGGGAAATACAGGTTTAGCCTTTCATTGCAAGAATTCAAATTTTACAGTTCACAACCTCCACAAGTGAGGCTATTAAGATTATCCGCACGTGGATAAACTCACAGACTCAACCTAAAATGAGCAAATTTCACAAAACTTGCATTCTATTCCCAACTTTGGGATCATCCATAAATCTCAACATTGAGAGGTGCAAATGTACTACAGTTGGAGATTAGTACCTGTTTAGCATTTAGAGTGACAAGGGGCTAATAGACCTGAGTTATACTATCAAAGAAAGACTTGCATTTATATAGCGCCTTTCATGATCTCAGGACGTACCAAAGAGTTTTACAACCAATGAAGTACTTCTGAAGTGTAGCCACTGTTGTAATGTGGGGAACGCAGCAGCCAATTTGCACACAGCAAGGTGCCACAAACAGCAATGTGATAATAACCAGATAATCTGTTTTAGTGATGTTGGTTGAGGGATAAATAATGGCGAGGACACCAGGGAGAACTCCCCTGCTCTTCTTCGAAATAGTGCCATGGGGTCTTTTATGTCCACTAGAGAAGGAAGACGAGAAGGGGCCTTGGTCTAACGTCTCATCCGTAAGACGGCACCTACGACAGTCTCTCGAGTGGATCCCACAACCTTCTGACTCAGAGGCGAGAATGCTACCACTGAGCCATGGCTGATACCTAGAATCATAGAATGGTTACAGCATGGAAGAAAGCCATTCGGCCCGTCAAGCCCATGCCGACTCTCAGCTCGTCACACTCCCCCACCCTTTCCCCATAGCCCTGCAATTTTTTTTCTCTCAGATACTTATCCAACACCCTTTTGAAAGATTAAATTGAATCTGCCTCCACCACCCTTTCAGGCAGTGCTTTCCAGATCTTAACCACTCGCTGTGTAAAACAGTGTTTTTTTACGTCACCTTTGGTTCTTTTGCCAATTACCTTAAATCTGTGTCCTCTGGTTCTCCACCCTTCTGCCAATGGTAACAGTTTCTCTCTATCTACCCTGTCCAGACCCCTTAGGATTTTGAACACCTCTATCAACTCTCCTCTCAATCTTCTCTGCTCCAAGGAGAACAACCCCAGCTTCTCCAGTCTATCAATGTAACTGAAGTCCCTTATTCCATGAATCATTCTCGTAAATCTTTTCTGCACCCTTTCTAAGGCCTTCACATCCTTCCTAAAGTGTGGTGCTCAGAATTGGACACAGTACTCCAGTTGGGGCCGAACCAGTGTTTTATACAGGTTCATCACAATTTCCACACTTTTGTACTCTACACCTCTATTTATGAAGCCCAGGTTCACTTAAGCCTTTTTAACCGCTTTCTCAACCTGCCCTGCCACCTTCAACGACTTATGCACACATACTCCCAGGTCTCTCTGTTCGTGCACCCTGTTTAGGATTGTATCATTTAGTTTATATGTCTTCTCCTCATTCTTTCTACCAAAATGTATCACATCACACTTTTCTGTGTTAAATTTCATCTGCCATGTGTCTGCCCATTTCACCAGCCTGTCTATGTCTTCCTGAAGTCTATCACTCTCCTCCTCACTGTTCACTATACTTCCAAGTTTTGTGTCATTGCAAATTTTGAAATTGTGCCCTGTACACCCACATCCAAGTCATTAATATATATCAAGAAAAGCAGTGGTCCTAGTACCGGCCCCTGGGGAACACCGCTGCATACCTTCCTTCAGTCCTAAAAACAACTGTTCACCACTACTCTCTGTCACTTCCTGTCACTTAGCCAATTTCATATCCATGCTGCCACTGTCCCTTTTATTCTATGGGCTTCAATTTTGCTGGCAAGCCTATTATATGGCACGTTGTCGAACGCCTTTTAGAAATCCATGTACACTATGTCAACCCTCATCAACCCTCTCTGTTACCTCATCAAAAAACTCGATCAAGTTGGTTAAACACGATTTGCCTTTAACAAATCCGTGCTGGCTTTCCTTAATTAATCCATCCCTATTCAAGTGACTGTTGATTTTGTCTCTGATTACTGTTCCTAAAAACTTCCCTACTACTGAGGTTAAACTGACGGGCCTGTTGTTGCTGGGTTTATCTTTATACCCTTTTTTGAACAACGGTGTAACAGTTGCAATTCTCCAGTCCTCTGGCACCATCCCCGTATCTATGGAGGATTGGAATATTATGGTCAGCACCTCCGCAATTTCCGCCCTCAATTCCCTCAGCACCCTAGGATGCATCCCATTTGCTCCTGGTGATTTATCTACTTTAAGTACAGCCAGCCTTTCTAATACCTCTTCTTTATCAATTTTTATCCTATCAAGTGTCTCTACTACCTCCTCTTTCACTATGTCTATGGCAGCATCCTCTTCCTTGGTGAGGACAGATGCAAAGTACTCATTTAGTACCTCAGCCATACTCTGCCTCCATGCATAGGTCTCCTTTTTGGTCCCTAATCAGCCCCACCCCTCCTCTTACTACCCTTTTACTATTTATATGCCTATAGAAGACTTTTGGATTACCTTTTATGTTGGCTGCCATTCTATTCTCATATTGTAGGAATGTCTAGTTCCTATCCAAAGACTGAGGTCCACTCAGGCACTCAAACAAAACAGGTTTAAACAAGTAACTGCAGGAGAACATCGAGTGTAGGTCTGTTCAGTTCGGAGGCTCCACGAGGACTGCTGGCTGGTCCCGTGGTTGACGTCATGACGTCATCACGTTCTTCCCGCCAGTGGGGGATCACGTGATGTACGGAATGACGTCATCGCGTTTACCCGCGCTGTTAAAGTAATCACGCTCTGTACAAGTAAACAGTATAAATAAAGATACAGACTCAGGCTGTAGCTAACATGTTGTTAAAGGGAATTATATACAAACGATCTGAGTCCTTTAGTGGCTCCGCCACAATATCCTCTTTTTCTTTTTCACTTCTCCTCTGACCTTTCTATATTTAGCCTGATTCTCAGATGTATTTGCAGCCTGTTCTTTTTCTGCTTCATCATATTGACTATCTGTTTTGTCATCCAGGCAGCTCTGACTTTAGTTGCCCTACCTTTCCCCCTAGTGGGAATGTACCTCGACTGTACCCAAACTATTTCCTCTTTAAAGGCAGCCCATTGTTCCACTGCCAATCTTTGATTCCAGTTTACCCGGGCCTGATCCGTTCTCATCCCACTGAAATTGGCCTTCCCCCAATTAAACACTTTTACTCTAGATTGCTCCCTGTCCTTTTCCATAGCTAATCTAAACCTTATGATATTATGATCACTTATCACCTGAACTACATGTTGCTGTTTGGTCAGGGAAAACTGCTTGCACGCAGGTGTGCAGCTCACTGGCACTGTTAGGCCAGTTAAATTTTAACGTTAGCAGAAAGTCCATCTTCCAGGTGACACTTGAGCAGTTTATCAGCAACATCTCAACCCCAAAATTGTCTTGCTTCCTTAAATCACATTACACAGCTGTGTTATTCTAAGTTTAGCATCAGGGAAGGCGCCGAACACCTCGAGTCTCTTCGCCGGGAGCAAGCGGAAGCCAAGCGCAGGCAGTGCAAGGAGCGCATGTCAACCCAAGCACCCCACCCACCCGCCCCTTCAACCACCGTCTGCCCCACCTGTGACAGAGACTGTAGGTCCCGCATTGGACTAATCAGTCACCTGCGAGCTCATTTTTAATGTGGAAACAAGTCATCCTCGGTTCCGAGGGACTGCCTAAGCAGAAGAAGAAGTAGGGTTCCTGGTTTTTGGGTTCAAACAATTAATCGCAATAAATCCTCAACAAATGCAAAAATTTTGGAAGTAAACTTTTCTGTAGAAAGCATAAATAAAACACTGAAAATTACAGAAAAAAAATTAAACAAATAGTCATGTGCTCCATCAGTCATATAGCCACGCGCTCCATTATTCAGATAGCCGCGCTCTCCGTCAGTCGGATAGCCGTACGCTCTGTCAGTCGGATAGCCGCACGCTCCATCGGTCGGATGGCCACGCACTCCGTCAGTCAAAAAGCCACGCGCTCCGTCAGTCAGATAGTTCCCCGTGGGCTGCATTGTTCGATATGGCTTGTTTCTTTCAATACGCGGTATTTCCATTCTGAAATCCGAAAAATTCCGAATTCCGAAACACATCTGGCCCCAAGGGTTTCGGATAAGGGATAGTGCACCTGTATTCGTATTTCAAAAATCAATCGGTATAATTATTAAAAAATCCCACCTGTATGATTGCCTCAGGAATAGTTTAACCAAGAGGTTCGTCACTGTCATATTCCTTTTCTAGAGGAGCCATGCGGCAGACTCTGCCCAACAAATCCACAGTGCCAGAACTGTTAGAGGTCCCAGACATCCAAAACCCCAGAAAATTATACTTGGGATAATCCTGATTTTATCACAGAGTATATGAGAGTTGAGCGTTCTGATACGCAGGTATTACGTGTTGCAGTGCCTATGGTCACGGGAAAGATTCCAATCCAGATACTGTAGTTGGCACACTTGCACTGCATGACAGACTTGAGAACCCAGCACTAAGTACAGATAAGAATGGTCCCAGCCAGAAGTCCCTTGTTGAGACAACGATTAGATTCACAAGAAAATATGAGGACAAAATTTGTTGCTCACAACTTTGCACAGATGATTGTACCATTGATGAGAGTTCCTGCTGCCTACACATTACCAAAATGTTTGAAAAATATCTGCCTCAAGTTTTTTTGATTGATGTCTAACATATTGGAGATTTAATTCGAGCTTTCCATGATAATTGATGAAAGCCAGCTAGAAAAGAGAAGGCTGAGGGGTGACCTGATAGAGGTCTTTAAGATTATGAAGGGGTTTGATAGGGTAGACGGAGAGAGGATGTTACCTCTTTTGGGGAGTCCAAAACTAGGGGCCATAAATATAAGACAGTCACTAATAAATCCAATCGTGAATTCAGGAGTAACTTCTTTATCCAGAGAGTGGTTAGAATGTGGAGCTCGCTACCACAAAGTGTAGTTCAAGCAAATAGCACAGAGGCATTTAAGGGGAAGCTAGATAAACACATGAGGGAGAAAGGAATAGAAGGTTATGTTGATAAGGTGAGATGAAGAGGGACGGGAGGAGGCTCGTGTGGAGCATAGACCAGTTGGGCCAAATGACCTGTTTCTGCGTTGTACATTTTATGCAATTCTATGTTGTGCTCTGCAGATTCACAAACAAGTACTGGAGGAGTCAGATGGACCAGCATAGCTGATGTAGAACTTGAGGCATGCTCTAATACTGTGTCTATTACTGCTCTGATCCTAACAGTGCTGGGTAATTTCAAATGACAGTAAATGCTCCTGTAACAACTCTGTGAGTTGTATGAAGAATTTGTGTGATGACTTACAGAGTTCAAAGCCTTAATGATCTGTGACCCACACCGTTCACTTGCTAGCATTCTTAAGTCAGATATGAAGCCCTCTATTGTGATCACAAATGCTGTTGATTTCATCACTCTCTCAGGTGCCTTGTTTAAGTCAGCATGTGAACTGAAACAAAAAGTGAGGGTGAAATTTGTTTGCCATCGAATGGGAATGGATCCAAGAATCCTTCCAGCTATTACACAAAACCGGTGGAACTAAGTTATTGAAATAGTTGACGTGTTGCTTACAATGTGTTCAGAGAACTTTCACTCAGTGAAGACGCAATTGGAAAAGGTGAAGATCTACATAATCATGTTGACAGTAAATGGAGAGGAATGGGGTTTATTATGTAGTGCATTTTGCAAGCGAGATGATGACTCCTGCTATGGATAGAATGAAAAGACTGGAACCTGGAAAAACCTACATCCACCCGCTATTTTTTGTTCATATCAAAACTTTTATTGAAAGTTACTGCTTGTTTTCTGAGTTTTGAAGCATCTATTGTTGCCTGCCCCTCAAGCGGTAAACGTCCAAGACAACTTTAGGATTCCTTTAACCACCATGCACATCAAATGGCAAACAGTGATGTCACCAAATCTGCCATCTGCAATGCCTTTTGAAGTGGAGGAAGTATCACTCTGGTATTCAACATAAAAGATCCCAGTGCACTATTTCGAAGAAGAGCAGGGGAGTTCACCTTGGTGTCTTGGCCAATATTTATCCCTCAACCAACATCACTAAAACAGATTAACTGATCATTGCCTCATTGCTGTTCATGGGATCTTCCTGCACATATATTGGCTGCCGCATTTCCTAAATTACAACAGTGATTAAACTTCAAAAGGGTACTTAATTGGCTGTAAAGCACTTTGGGACGTTCTGAGGTCGTGAAAGGTGTTATAGAAAAATTCAAGTCTTTCAATTCAATTCAATTCAATTCAAATCGCTTTATTGGCATGACAAGGTACATCTTATGTTGCCAAAGCATCGAAAAACATTTATCGTTGAACACATAAACGCAGATCTATCCATACAGTGTATAAACAGATATATCCCTGAGTGTATAAATATACATTCATATAATTTGTATATACTCTTTTCTTAGATTTAATGGTTGTCCCTCCGTTTATGGCAAGCTGTAACAAAGTGTGCCGCTAAGGTTACATAATTTCTCTGTTCCCCTAGTAGGTATGGGAGTTTTTGGTCGTCATTCAAATTTCTGAATTCAGGGCATATTTTTGTGAATTTTGGGTAGAATTTCTTCCTTATGCCCTGATATTTTCCACAAGCTGTGAGGAAGTGCATCTCTGTCTGAAAGACGAGAGCTGGAGTGACAGTTTGAAGGTCGAGAGCTGGAGAGACAGTTTGAAGGACGAGAGCTGGAGAGACAGTTTGAAGGAGCGAGAGCTGGAGAGACAGTTTGAAGGTCGAGAGCTGGAGAGACAGTTTGAAGGTCGAGAGCTGGAGAGACAGTTTGAAGGTCGAGAGCTGGAGAGACAGTTTGAAGGTCGAGAGCTGGAGTGACAGTTTGAAAGATGAGAGCTGGAGAGACGGTTTGAAGGAGCGAGAGCTGGAGAGACAGTTTGAAGGTCGAGAGCTGGAGAGACAGTTTGAAGGTCGAGAGCTGGAGAGACAGTTTGAAAGACGAGAGCTGGAGAGACAGTTTGAAGGTCAAGAGCTGGAGAGACAGTTTGAAAGACGAGAGCTGGAGAGACAGTTTGAAGGTCGAGAGCTGGAGTGACAGTTTGAAAGACGAGAGCTGGAGAGACAGTTTGAAGGAGCGAGAGCTGGAGAGACAGTTTGAAGGTCGAGAGCTGGAGAGACAGTTTGAAGGTCGAGAGCTGGAGAGACAGTTTGAAGGTCGAGAGCTGGAGAGACAGTTTGAAGGTCGAGAGCTGGAGAGACAGTTTGAAGGTCAAGAGCTGGAGTGACAGTTTGAAGGTCAAGAGCTGGAGAGACAGTTTGAAGGTCGAGAGCTGGAGTGACAGTTTGAAGGATGAGAGCTGGAGAGACAGTTTGAAGGTCAAGAGCTGGACAGACAGTTTGAAGGTCGAGAGCTAGAGTGACAGTTTGAAGGATGAGAGCTGGAGCGGAACCCGGTTACCAGGACGCCAAGTTGGACAGCCAGGGGTAATGTGCAGGCCAGGTGTGTGGAAGAAACCGAGGGGAAACATTGAGAAAAACTGAGAGGAAACATCGAGAAAGACAGAGGAAACATTGAGAGAGAGAGGGGAAACATCGAGAGAGACCAAGATGGAAACATCGAGAAAGACTGAGGGGGCACTTTATTTATTTAATTTTATTAATTAATTAATTAATTAATTAAATTTATTTAATTATAAGTTGTGAGTTCCTCACGATGCTCTCCCAGTGCGGCCACCCTGTAACCAGAGATTATTCTAGAAGCCTGGGTAGAAATATCAATGTAATTACTGTAGAAATTACTTTTTTTACATTATTGCTTGTTCATTTTATGTGCTGTCTTTTTATGTCTTTTATTTATTTTATGTCTGTTTTATTTATATTTAAAGTATGTATGCGTGTATATGTCGGTATATGTTTTTTTGTGATGACGCCGATGAAGATGGCTGCCGTCCTTGCGAGCTCCATGCGTACCAGGCAGCTAAGTGTTCTTGCTGCTTGGTGCTCTCGGCTCGTCAAGAAAAAAGCATTTCACTGACTAGATTACACTTCTTGTATTTAGTTATGTGACCAATAAAATTGAAATTGAAATTGAAATTGTCTCCACCACTCCCTGACTGCAGTGAGAGCATATCCTGTTCTCTCTTGTCAGCCAGGTCTGTCTGTGTCTGCCTTTTTCGATAGCCAGGCTATGCTCACTAAGTCTGTACATAGTCAAGGTTTTTCTCAATTTGCTATCTTTTACCGTGGTCAGGTATTCAGCCATGTTGTATTGTCTGTTTAGGGCCAAATAGCAATTGAGTTTGTTTTGGGTTTTTGTTGTTTCTGCCCAATATGACAGATATTTTTCCTTTTGCTTAGTGACAATTGTGTTGGGTCGAATTCTCTGTGCTACGATGTCACTGCCCTGGGGCTGGTTATTGTTAGTAGTGTTAGTAGTTACTTCACTGAGTCCCAGGACTAGTTGACTGAGGGTATTCTTCTTTATGATCCTCTCTTGGCATTTCAGGGCTTCGTAATGATAGCAGTGGGGGTTGCTCATTTTTAGGTGTTTCCAAAATTTGGTGGCTCTTTTTTGGATAGTAATTATTAATGGATATTGGCCTAGTTCTGCCCTGCATGCATTGTTTACGGTTTTCCTTTGAGTCCGGAGGATACTTTTACAGAATTCTGCATGTAGGATCTCAATTGGGTGTTTGTCCTATTTTGCAAATTCTTGTTGTGTTAGTGGTCCCCACACCTCACTGCCATAGAGTGCAATTGGTTCAATTACTGATTTGAAAATTTTGAGCCAAATGCTAATTGGGATTTCTATTTGGATTGATTTTTTAATGGCATAGAAAGCCCTTCTTGCTTTCTCTTTCTCTTTCTTTGAAGTCATTGACCCGAATGGAAAGGGTGAATCTTCTTCCAACTTTGAAGATTACAAGTTTATTTCTCATTTTAATGTCTTTATTTTAATGCCTCTGATCTGATGCATATACAATTGGCTGAGAACCTTTACTGAGGTCTGTTTCGCCCCGGGATCATCAAGTTGATCGATATGATACACAAACAGATTGAGTTCACAGTTTGTTCTAATCTCAGTCAGTTCTTTCTGTTTTGCTGGTGGTGGGTGTTAGAACGGTGTTTGGCGACAGCCCTCCAATACAAACTGGAGCCACAGCAGCTTTTAAATTACTGCATATTGGAAAGGACTAGCAGACCACCTGTGTATTATACCAGCACGTTCTGCAATACTACCTGCCACTTCAGGAGCACTTTGCCCCCCTGAATCTCCCTGGTCAGTGGTGGGAGTGGAGTGCTGCAATTGGAGCCAAAGGACTAGATGCAGCAAGAAAGCAGCAAATCAGCGACTGGAGATGGAAAGATGAGACACGCCGATGATGCCTGCAAACTCACGCAGCTAGAAAGCAGCACCCTCCTGCATTAGAAACAGAAGAGGCTGGAAATATGTAGCAGGTCTGTTGAAAGATTGAAAAAAATGGGTCAACATTACAGGTCGAGACCAACGGAACCCCAAAAAAGAGTTCTAATGAGGAGCCACCAGCTGAAACATTGACCTGTGTTTTCTTTCTCTTTTAGATACAAACAACGGTTGTGCTTTTCCAGCATCGACTGTTTCCAGCGCCCCTCCCTTAGGTAACTCATTCCTGTTGCCTGATGAGAGGAATCTTTCAACCCTGTCCCACCGGATGATTTACTAGCCTTTTAAAAAAAATTGATTTTGTGCCTTTAGTGGTTTCACAACAAATCCCTGGCCTGCTGATACGATGCCAGAAAGCGAGAGACTGAGGATTTCTCAACAGCTACTGCCTCTAATTGACCAGCAGGAGGTGCTCTGCAGTCCTCCGCCAAATGGCATGACTGATTGGGTTGCACCATCAAATGTGCTCAGAAACAGCAGATACATTCAAATGGGAGTCATGGCTGGTATTAGAATTCATAACCATCCAACTGGGAGTCCAATGCACCACAACCAGAGTCATTGCCTGAATCTCAATCCCAACCTTACAAAGCGCATTTAGCTTCAAATTTCAGATAGAGGTGTCAATGCTGAGAAGATACCAAGGCTTACCAACAAAGGATCTGTGGTTGGTTGATCCTGGTCTGATACTTAAATCTTCCTCTCCCAGCACTTTTCTCAAGTTCTTGAGTACAGTTACAAAGAAGGGAATGGATTCAAAAGAGCAGAACTACTTGTTATAACCTTCACCTTCACCCCCCACCAGCCTCCCCCCCGCCCCCCCCCCCCACTCTCAGCTGGGTTTTGGGTGGGGCAGAGCCTGTTACTGTGGTGACTACAACTTACATTTGTTTCGGAAATGCACACCCATTTTACACTGGGTCGCAGGAGTCCGTGGTCCGGATGGAACCGAGTGTGTGTTTCATCTCTCTCAGCAAGCTCACGGGATCAGAGCCCACGACTGGGCTACCTTGGCTTAGCTTCATGTGAAGAGCAGGCAGTTACATCATGACAGAAGCCCACTTGTTGCTTCACGGCTTAGCACTTGCTTGTCAAAACCAATAAAGAGTCCCAGGCCTAGAAATTCAGTATAGCCACTTTTGGGGCGGTAAAGTCGGGCGGCTGCTAAAGTTTGCGCCCGGCGCAAAGTCGAGCCCCCTTCGCCGATATTCAGTCGCATCGCCCTAAGAGGTTGCTGCTGCGCTAAAACAGGTGATGCACGACTATCATTAGGCGCTAAGCCGGCGGCCCGGGGCGAAACCCCGGAAGTCGGGCGCAGGGCAGGTGCGACGAGCTGCTGATTGACGGCAGTCACTCTGGCGCCGGTGAGCTCTTAAAGGGGGAGGGTGCATTTGTGTTTCTGAAAGGCCGGCATTAGTTTGTTATGTGGTACGGGCAGTCCTCCTCCTCCTCCTCCTCCTCGTTGAGCCAAACCAGAAGATCCGTCTCCCACAAAGAAGGAGTGTTGCAACACGGCTGCCGTTTCTACTGCAGGAGGAGTGCCCTTTAATTTGCGCCCCCCGCGCCCCGCATCGGCTGAGCACCGTTCCACTCAACAGTCGCTAGGGGCGCCAGGCGCACAATGGGGCGGCGCGACTCAAGTTCCGGATTGGGGCGCACAAAGGGCGTTGCACGAGGAAATGACGTCATGATCTGCGCGTGCAGCTGAGCGCGCGCAAAGACTTTGCGCCGGCGCTAAATCTCTACTGAAGTTGGGGCGAGGCGCAGATCGCGCAGCGCCCGGGCGCTAGCCGCCTAGCGCTCGACATCTACTCCTCCTAAGGCGCTAACGGCTGGCGCAACCAACTGAATTTCTAGCCCCCAGTCTTTTTTTTGAGAAATGGTGCTAGTACTGTAATGATGAGCTTAGAGACCTGCCATGACGAATTGAGGTTTAAAAACAGCAGACACACAGCAGCGACCAACGCTATGGGACAGCCACTTGTGTTGGGATGTTTGCAACAGGTCAGTGTTTTTCATTCTGTACACATCAATGCCTTCAGTTCACTCATTGCTCATCTACAAGCTTCTCTTCAAAAGCAGATAGTTTGCCTAGCCCAAGATTCTTCTCAGTGACATTTTTCCTGCGAATCAGAGGTGTAGAGAATTCTGATTCCCACGAGTGTTTTATTTTGGGTGAGGTGCCAACAGGTGCCCTGTGAAACCCAAGTGACCATTGCACTACCTCAGGAGAGATGGGGAAGGGAGAAAATGGACAGAAACAAAACGGTGTCTCTTTAGAAGAGGGCTTACTAGAAAGCTGCAGGCACAATCACTGACATTTTAATTTCCATTCCCCCTGCCCCAAATACATAGTGAGTTTTCATCCCTCTCCTCTCCTGAGATCACTGACATCTTACAAAGTATTTACAGCACAGAAACAGACCATTCGGCCCACACAGGTCCATGCTGGTGTTTATGTTCCACGTGAGCCTCCTCCCATCTTACTTCATCTCACCCCATCAACATATCCTTCTATTCCTTTCTCCCTCATGTGCTTATCTAGCATCCCCTTGAATGCATCTATTCGCTATTTGCCTCAACTACTCCCTATGGTAATAAAAACAGAAAATGCTGGAAATATTCAGCCTGACCTGCTGAGTATTTCCAGCATTTTCTGTTTTTAATTTGGATTCCAGCATCCGCAGTACTTTGCTTTTGTACTCCCTGTGGTAGCGAGTTCCACATTCTAACCACTCTCTGGGTAAAGAGGTTTCTCCTGAATTCACTATTGGATTTATTAGTGACTATCTTTATTTATGCCCCCTAGTTCTGGTCTCGCCCACAAGTGGAAGCATCTTCTCTACGTTTACTCTATCAAACCCTTTCATAATCTTGAAGACCTCTATCAGGTAACCCTTCAGCCTTCTCTTTTCTAGAGAAAAGAGCACCAGCCTGTTCAATCTTTCCTGACAAGTATAACCTCTCAGTTCTGATATCATTCTAGTTTCTTGCAGAGCTAGTATTCAACAGCTGTCAACTATCCTACGCCCCTCACCCAAATGACCGCTATTCATTTGTGAGCCTAGGCAACGAGTGTCAGCAGGGTACATAACTAGGAGAGAACATCACAACCGGTCCCAGTCCTGTGTTCACAATACACGTTCCAGCACAGGGTCAATGGGCAGAGTTCAGGAACGGGAAACCCTGGCTTATTTTTCTCTCCTTACCCCAGAAGGGCATGGTAGTGCCGACCATGAACAAAGTAGACCTCAGAGAGACCCCATTCAATTGAGGTAACAGCAAACTTTACTTCAAGCTCAAACAGATAGCAAGCAGCCAGAACAGTCACACATTTATCTGTACTGTGGATTCAGCATCAATCACTTGAAGCGGATTATATTGTACGGAGATTACTATAATAACTCGCTCTTTAAAGGCTGAAGTCAATTATCTTTATTCTGTTAAAGCTCTACCATGGTAAAAAGCCAGTGATTGTCAATACAACTGCTCCTCATCCCAAACCAAAGGGACTATAGTGGAGTTGCTATTTAATCCAAAAATGTTTTGAAACAGATCTGCAAAATGTTTGGCTTTAAACTGTCACTTTTGAAGTGTAATTAAAACTTACCACATTGCTGTAAGTTTTGCTATTATTAATATAACATAAAATCAAAGTATATAAAAATAGGAACAGAGCGTCTGACTTTACAATGGAGACTGAATTACATTGACATGTGCTAATCCACTTAGGCCCTGGTCTCTAACCTTGCCTCACCCTTAGTGCCTTAGTGTCAGGCGTGGCTCAGTGGGTAACACTCTCGCCTCTGAGTCAGAAAGTTGTGGGTTCATGTCCCACAAACATCTAGGCTGACACTCCAGTGCAATACTGAGGGAGTGCTGCATTGTTGGAGGTGCCGTCTTTCAGATGAGATGTTAAACCGAGGGCCCCATCTGCTCTCTCAAGTGGACGTAAAAGATATCATGGCACTATTTCGAAGAGGAGCAGGGGAGTTATCCCTGGTGTCTTGGCCAATATTTATCCCTCAATCAACATAACAAAAACAGATTATCTGGTCATTATCACATTGCTGTTTGTGGGAGTTTGCTGTGCACAATTTGGCTGCTGCGTTTCCTACATTACAACAGTGACTGCACTTCAAAAGTACTTCATTGGCTGTAAAACGCTTTGAGAAGTCCAGTGGTTGTGAAAGGCGCTATATAAATGCAAGTCTTTCCTTCTTTCACTCAAGTCTACATTTGGTGAAATCCCCATGTGCGACATCACAGGTAATCGCCTAATGTAGATTGACCTTATTAAAATAGACATATGTCTGCATACATTTCCTGAGTACAATAACCTACTCCCTACTGTTACATTTTTGTCACACTTTTGTGTCAACTTTGCACCGTTACAAATTCCCATGTATACATTTAGAATGGACTTTGGCAGTGTAAACCTCATCACCCTGTAATTGTACAATCTGACCATTGGGTGGCACCTCCTCACAAATCACTCAGAAGTGAGTGGATACAGGGTTAAGGATGAAGTAAGCAACAGTGAAGCAACTTGGAGAGGAGAATACAGGGTTCAGCAGGTTGTTCCAAAAGGAAACAATGGGGGTAATGATGGTAGGAAGGGGTAGTGGAAGGTGAAGCTGTAGGGAAGAGAGCCACTGAGGGCCACATTTCCCCCTCAACCCCCATCCCAAATATAGTTTGCAGCCATTAGTGGCTCCTATGCCTGCCACACCTGGCACCCACCACTTCCCACCAAAAGGAAAGAAAAAGGAGCCAGAGGCTCCTTCACCATGAACCTGTTTGGCTCCTCTCCTCCTATTCCAACTCTCCTAACAGTTTCTCTGCACAAGGCTTTGTTTGCTTTCAAAATTCAACTTGTTTTTTAAAAAAAAGGCATCAAATTAGAATGAGGCAAGACACTATCTCTGTACCTATGCCTTTATTTTTATCTCTCTCTCATTGATGCTCGTAATTATAATCTCTGTCTCGCAGCTGTAAGCATTTAGCATTTACGTTTTCTAACTGAAAAATACAGGCGAGATAAATAGCTTCAATTTTTTTTGAGAGTTGAACTATTTGCAATAAGTTTCGCTTTCTCTCATCCCCTCTAAAATATACACAATAACATGGAATGAATAAATTTATGATGTATTTTTTTTGAATGTTTTATTTTGCATGTATTCTGGACATCAGAAATTTGAGCTAATGAGGGGGGGGGGAACAAAGCGGGAAATGAAACATTTTCAGAGAGCGCTTTGAGTGGTTTGTGAGGAAGTGCCACCCAGTGGCCAGAAGAGGACAGAGAGAAAAGCAAAAAAAGGGTTCAGGAGAAAGAAAGAGAGACAACAGCAGAAGAGAAGAGACATGGGTGGATAAACAGCAACAAAAGGACAGCAGGCAGGCAAGAAAGAACATATTTTCCAACTTATCAAGAGCAATGCCACAGGAGATTGACTAGTGGGATTTAAAATGACTATTCACACAGATCAGGAAGTTTCAGGTAGGGAACCCCGGGTGTGCAGAGCAGTTTATGGTGGATTACTATGCAGTGACCAAGGGAATATAACATCAGACTCGGCTGTGATGGCTCCCATAATTGAATAGGCTGGCGGCACTCACTGTCCAGGTGCATCCACCTGAGTGAGTTATTCACGTAACTGCGCCCCAGCATGAATTAAAGAATGTGGGTAAGAGGAGGAAATCACAGGAAGAAAATCAGTTTTAAAAAGACTATTGCGGCATGAACAGTAACCTTGGAGTAACCTTGGGCTGCTGTTACAATCCATTTGCTGACACTATGAAAGGCTGTAATTCAATGAAGCAAACTTACTCTTTCATGCACTGGGCTTAATATTTCATGTCCCAGGGTCTACGTTATATTTCATTTTCTTTTAAACCTCAATGAACAGTCTTGATGTTCAGTGTGGCATCTTTTATAACCAGTGGTCGACAGGGAAATTAAGTGAAGAATGTCCGTGTTACTGACAACACAGCCATATCTGAATCTCATCATCAGCTAATGTCCACATACTGAGATTCTGGCACCATCTTTAACTGGCCATTTTATCTTCCGATTCCCTCCCTTCTTTTCCCCCCCTAGTTCCTGAGCTGACTCTTGGTTCAGAGGCACTGGCGGCCCTATGGTTGCTCAAGTAGCCATTCTGTATAAGTGACAGTGAGTATCGCTGGGCTATTCGACCATAGAGGCCATCACAGTTGGGCCTACTCCTGTTTCCCCACCCCCTCCCATTGCCCTGCAGCATTCTCACACACTGTGCAGCAAGGGTTACTGGCGAGCGATCGGGAGTGGGAACTCTGGCTCGCTCTTTCCCCCTGTCTAGTCCAAGGGCACTGAGGCCAGTTGTGGCTCTGACCTGCCTCAGGCCAGCTAAATCATTACAGACCAGCAATTAAACACGCAATGTTGTGGTCCATATTTCCCACTAGCCCACTGTCCATCTATAAATTAACAATTGTATACATTCATGAACAGCTTCTAAAATCCTCTTTGTGATATGCACATAAATCCCCAGCACGGCTAAAAAACACCAGCTTTAGAAAGACTTGCATTTATATAGCGCCTTTAACGATCTCAGGATATCCCGAAGTGCTTTACAGCCAATTAAGTACTTTTGAAGTGTAGTCACTGTTGTAATGTAGGAAATGCGGCAGCCAATCTACGCACAGCAAGCTCCCACAAACAACAATGTGAGAATGACCAGATAATCTGTTTGTTAGTTGAGGGATAAATATTGGCCAGGACACCGGGGAGAATTCCCCAGCTCTTCTTCTAAATAGTGCCAGGAGATCTTTTACGCCCACCTGAGAGGGCAGATGGAGCTTAGGTTTAACGTCTCATCTGAAAGACAGCCCCTCTCTGACAGTGCAACACTGGAGTGTCAGCATGGATTATGTGCTCAAGTCTCTGCAGTGGGACTTGAACCCACAACCTTCTGACTCAGAGGCGAGAGTGCTACCACTGAGCCATGGCTGACACGCTCAGCATGGCTAGTTTGAAGCAGAAAACCAATTTTTTCCTTCTTCTTCCAAGAGTCACAGTAATTGCAGAGATAAGTACTCCGAAGGTTAAATGCTTCCCGTGTTTTTTTTAATTATTTCGCCCAGTCTGGTTGATTCATTTTCGAAGTGATCAGGGACAATTTCCTTTTCTTTTCTTCAAATTTTCTCTCGTCCTCTTCTCCTGCTTGGGCAGGTTCCACAGGCACTAGCTGCCCTCCTGCACAAGTGACCATTCTTCATGTGTGAGCCCAAACAGTGAGCGCAGGCAGGCCATTCAACTTTAGGCTGCATCACACCCAAGCCCAGTCCTAACCTGGCTGACAGTGTTCAACATGAAAGGACATAAAAGGATACGATGAAAGATGGGGAAGTGGGATTTAAGTAACTAACTCCAGTCATAGGGCACAATTGGTCAAATTACCTCCTTCTGTGTTTTTTTTTTATTCATTCAAGGGATGTGTGCGTCAATGGCAAGGTCAGCATTTATTGCCCATCCCTAATTGCCCTCTAGAAGGTGTGGTGAGCCGCCTTCTTGAACCACTGCAGTCCGTGCGGTGAAGGTACTCCCACAGTGCTGTTAGGGAGGGAGTTCCAGGATTTTGACCCAGTGATGATGAAGGATCTGCGACATACTTCCAAATCAGGATGGTGTGTGACTTGGAGGGGAACTTGGCGGTGATGGTGTTCCCATGCGCCTGTTGCCCTTGTCCTTCTAGGTGGAAGAGGTCGCGGGTTTGAGAGGTGCTGCCGAAGAAGCCTTGGCGAGTTGCTGCAGTGCATCTTGTAGATGGTACACACTGCAGCCACGGTGCGCCGGTGGTGGAGGGAGTGAATGTTTAAGGTGGTGGATGGAGTGTCAATCAAGCGGGCTGCTTTGTCCTGGATGGTATCGAGCTTTTTGAGTGTTGTGGAAAGTATTCCATCACACTCCTGACTTGTGTCTTGTAGATGGTGGAAAGACTTTGGGGAGTCAGGAGGTGAGACACTTGCCACAGAATACCTAGCCTCTGACCTGCTCTTGTCACAGTATTTATGTTGCTGGTCCAGTTCTTCTTCTCCTTCTTAGGCAGTCCCTCGGAACCGAGGATGACTTGTTTCCACATTAAAAATGAGTTCGCAGGTGACTGATGAGTCCAATGCGGGACCTACAGTCTCTGTCACAGGTGGGGCAGACGGTGGTTGAAGGGGCGGGTGGGTGGGGTGCTTGGGTTGACGTGTGCTCCTTGCGCTGCCTGCGCTTGGCTTCTGCTTGCTCCCGGCGAAGAGACTCAAGGTGTTCGGCGCCTTCCCGGATGCTTCTCCTCCACTTTGTGCGGTCTTGGGCCAGGGATTCCCAGGTGTCGGTGGGGATGTTTCTATATCACTCTTCAGCACACCATCAACTTTTTTTAAATTCTTGGGCTGTGGATGAAATGAAGGTTCACCTGAAACACTGCAACAGACCGTCCCATCTGAAGCAGACATGCCTGACAAAACAGCACTCCCCCTGCTGCTCTGGTGTCTCAGCTTAAATGATGCAATCAAATCCGAGAGTGGGGATTTAATCAACAACTTTTTGACTACCTCATTAAAGTATGTTGCTGTAAACTTGTATCGGTTTACTGAAGAAATGTTTACAACTGGAGTGTCTTACAGTTTGTATCAGCACAATAACATCTTACGTAAGTGATTTCTTTCCTTTTTTGTCCTCGGTCCCCTTGCCATACATCTAGTTGGTGGAAGCATAATGGCCTGGTGGGCTGAAAAATGTGACATCACTGGGTTCATCATCGTGGGAAAGCACCAAGCAAAGGCAACGAGGGATGGGCAATAAATGCTGGCCTTGCCACCGATGCCCAGATCCTATAAGCGAATAAAAAAAATAAAAATAATTTCCATTCCAGGAAAGTTGTCCTTGGTGCCACCTTTCCACATATCCCTACCAGCCAGTTGAGCTATTCTAGACGTAAACAAACTTGCTGCGTTTTCTGGTGAAATCAGAATAAGTGTTCGGAAACGTGGCCTCAGAGCAGATTGTCTGTTAGAAAAGAGCTCGGACCCCTTGCGCCGAAGTGACGTAAGAAAACTACTAGGCACTTGGTCTAAGCGTTAAACAAAGCTTTAATCAACTGTTTTACAACATGGAGGTCTAGTTGTGTCCTTCACTAGTTCCTGTTAAGAATGTCCTGCGCAAGCTGGGCCCGTGCCCAAATATTTATACTCTTCCTGGACAGCGCCACCCGTAGGCCGCTCAGTATTATTTCATAAATCTTTCTTTCATGAATGACTAATTCATGTCACCGAGTATCGGTTATTTTGTAACCTCGATGCGGTGGATTTTTTTCTTAAATTGTGATTACTGTTGTTCAAAAGAGATTTTCAGGGTAGAGTCATGGGTGCAGAATCCGATTGAATCTGAGTTTTTAAAATACCATCCAGTCAGTTTTTGCCCTCCTACAGTAAAATGAGACCTTCGAACAGGTATTTTTGTGAATATTTTTTGGTTTCAGAGACGTGTGGTGGTTATTTCTTTTGCTCGTTCTATTTTGTGAGCGAGACGAGGCAAATACTTCCGAGTTCAATGTAGGCAAATATATAAAAACATCAACCAATTTGAGTTGATATCAGCGTCTTGAAAAGGGAGGGAAATCAAATTTTAAATACAAAAATCTTAAAAAGCGAATTGTGTGATCATTTTGTGGCCGGCGTCTGCGTGCATTTCGAAGGCCACTTTTGTTGGATGAGAATGTGTGGGCGGGCGGGTTTCGAGCACACAATCCATTTTAATCCGAGGTTTACGCATTATCACCCGGTGACATCGAGTGGATTTTTACTAACTCTTGAATGTCTTTTAACTTTTAACTATCTCTTGTTGGAGATGGTCATTGTCCTGCATTTGTGTGGCGCGAATGTTACTTGCCACTTATCAGCCCAAGCCTGAATGTTGTCCAGGTCTTGTTGCATGCGGGCACGGGCTGCTTCATTATCTGGGGAGTTGCAAATGGAACTGAACACTGGTGTGGTATGGTATGGTGCGGTACATAGGATTACATAGGATATACGGCACAGAAACAAGCCATTCGGCCCAACAAGTCCATGCCGGCGTTTATGCTCCCCTCGAGCCGCCTCCCGTTTTTCCTCATCTAAATCTATCAGCATAACCCTCTATTCCCTTCTCCCTCATATGCTTGTCTAGCCTCCCCTTAAATGCATCTATACTATTCACTTCAACCACTCCCTGTGATAGCGAGTTCCACATTCTCACCACTCTTTGGGTAAAGAAGTTTCTTCTGAATTCCCTATTGGATTTCTTGGTGACTATCTTATATTGATGGCCTCTAGTTATGCTCTTCCCCACAAGTGGAAACATTCTCTCTGTATCCACTCTATCAAAACCTTTCATAATTTTAAAGACCTCTATTAGGTCACCCCTCAGCCTTCTTTCTTCAAACGAAAAGAGACCCAGCCTGTTCATCCTTTCCTGATATGTATACCCTCGCATTTCTAGTAACATCCTTGTAAATCTTCTCTGCACCTTCTCCAGTGCCTCTATATCCTTTTTATAATATGGCAACCAGAACTGTACGCAGTACTGTAAGTGTGGTCTAACCAAGGTTCGATACAGGTTCAGCATAACTTCCTTACTTTTCAATTCTATCCCTCTAGAAATAAACCCTCGTGCTTGGTTTGCTTTTTTTTTGTGGTACAGTATGGTGAGGTCTGGTATGGTCTAGTGTGGTGTGGTGTGGTGTGGTATGGTACGGTGTGGTATGGTATGGTACGGTGTGGTATGGTACGGTGTGGTATGGTACGGTGTGGTGTGGTATGGTATAGTATGGTATGGTGTGGCATGGTACGATACGGTGTGGTGTGGTGTGGTATGGTATGGTGTGGCATGGTACGATACGGTGTGGTATGGTGTGGTGTGGTATGGTATGGTATGGCATGGTGTGGTATGGTGTGGCATGGTATGGTATGGTGTGGCATGGTATGGTATGGTATGGTGTGGCATGGTACAGTGTGGTATGGTATGGTGTGGTGCGGTATGATGTGGTGAGGTCTGGTATGGTATGGCATGGTGTGGTATGGTGTGGCATGGTATGGTGTGGTGTGGTATAGTATGGTGTGGCATGGTACAGTGTGGTATGGTATGGTATGGTGTGGTGTGGTGTGGTATGGTGTGGTGTGGTATGGTATGGCATGGTGTGGTATGGTGTGGCATGGTATGGTGTGGTGTGGTATGGTGTGGCATGGTATGGTGTGGTATGGTATGGTGTGGCATGGTACAGTGTGGTATGGTATGGTATGGTGTGGTGTGGTGTGGTATGGTGTGGTGTGGTATGGTATGGCATGGTGTGGTATGGTGTGGCATGGTATGGTGTGGTGTGGTATGGTGTGGCATGGTATGGTGTGGCATGGTATGGTATGGTGTGGCATGGTACAGTGTGGTATGGTATGGTATGGTGTGGTGTGGTGTGGTGCGGTATGATGTGGTGAGGTCTGGTACACAAATAACCAAGAGGAGGAAAGGGCAGAAAATCATCACACCATTTTAAAACAATAATTCCCCTTCACCCATTCCTTCCCCCCCACTGAGGTTTTTCTCTTCTCTTGAAGGTATTGACTCTCTCTGATATACAGTCCCACAGGCACTTGCAGAACCAAAGTGGCCATTCAATACATGCAAACCTAGACCATGAGTATCAGCAGACTATTTGACCATAGAGGGCATCACAGCCAAGCCTAATCCTCTGCTCACCTCACATCCACACACGTGAAGATTCCATCCAAGGTCCATTTCTACAGAAAGAAGGATGAAGTTGTGAATGGAAATACCCTGGAAAATTCCGTAATCCCTGTTAATAAGAATGTAATTTGGCAGTGACACTAGCAGCCCTGACCAATGGGTATAGGTCATGAGCAGGGACTCTGGCTAAACTTTCTTGTCTCCTCTTCCCAGGGGTGCTGAGGCTAATTACAACATCTGTTTATATAACCTAAAAAGAAACATTTAAAATGGAAGGAAATTAAATAGATGGAAAAGCTGAGATACAGTCACAGGAATTCATTGGAGGGAATGAGATATAATGTAATTGAAGGGATAAGTCCACCCAGCATTAAATTCTCCTTTCAAGATGACAACTTGTGCACTTCATGTAGGAAATGATCATTAGAGATTTTAAGGCTTTGCTAGCAACTTGAGTACTGAAATATTAATTTGGGACACCATCACCTTCAGGAATGTGTTATAATTAAATTGCTGAAACTTTCAGAGGGACCAAGATGCTGCACATCATCAACAATTCTCACTGATTTAATTAATTTGTGTGTGTGCGTTCCTCAATAATGTCGTTGGTTACTACCAGAAGGCAAGACCGTCTTCTCAAAGTGCCGCAGGAGAATAAGCACCTGCAAAACAGTTCATAAATACTGCAGGACAGAAGAGCTATTTTGAGAGGATATAAATGAAATGGCAAGATCTGCATGGGTTCTCTTCAATTGCTTTCCGAGAAATAAATGAGACTCCGCACTTGGCTGTGCAAAACCAGTGTGTTGCATGCAATATTACAAAACAGATTATTAACACAAATCCTCGCATTTCCTTTTCCACCTTAAGAAGCTCATTGATCTAGTTCCATACAACAGCCCAGCCACATATATTTGAATGCACGTACTTGATATCATGAAGAGAATACACAACCAGGAATACTCCCAAGGAGAGCACAGATAAAGAGTCAATTGGTGGTACAAAAACAATTTGGCAAAAAATATATAATCTGATAGAACCAAGCTTGTTTGTGTTCTCACCCAATAGCCACATGTGCACTTTTCTGCTGGGATCACTGGATTACGATTAGAAGTAGGAACACAGCTTAATTAGTGTCAGCCATGGCTCAGTGAAAGCACTCTCGCCTCTCTTCCCAGTGTCCTGACAAATATTTATCAGCAGTGTGTATTTGCAACACCAAAGTCCTGATTGATCTCCTTGGATGACAAGACAAGATTTCTGATTGGCTCCCTTGGAGGACAAGCCACACCCAGCAGTTTGTCTGGAATGTGTAATTAGATCCTGCCTGAGTATTTAAGAACTTTGCAATGTGCAATTTGATCAATTCCTTCTGACTGCCAGACTCCAGACAGAGCTCACAGTACTGCTTTCAGAGAACCCTCGCGGGTTAGGACCTTATCTCCCACCCCCACCAACATGCTCCTGACCACCCCTCCAACAAGTTCCTGACCTCCCCTCCCCGACCCCACCGAGTTCTTGACCTTCTCCCCCTGCCCAAGTTCCTGATCTTCTCCTCCCACCCCCCAAGTTCCTGACCTTCTCCCCCACCCCAATAAGTTCCTGACCTTCTCCCCCCTCCCCTGCCATAGATGGGCATTGTATGTGGGTCACAGATTTTTAACAGGTTTATTGGGTATGAAGTGAATAGTGACAGTGTCATGACTTCCGGATTTCGTCCAGTCCAATTATGTTACTTGCCGCACATGCGTCGGGCTTTCCGAGAAATCAACCAGGTCTAGGAGGAGGAGAGGGAGAACGTGGTGCAGGTGTAAAGGGGTGGGGTTGGAAGAACATGGATCCACATCTAATAGGGCAGGGAGAACATGATCCATCTTCCCATCTGGATCACGTTCTCACTCTCTTCCCCTTCCCCCTTTAGACCTGGTTCACATTCTTCCCCCATCCCCACTGTTCTCTCCGTGATTTTCCCCCCCACCCTCCCGAGTTCCTGACCTTCTCTCACCTGAGCTCCTGACCTCCTCTCCCCCGCTTTGATCCCCTCTCCTCTCTCATTTGCTCTCCTCTCTCATCCCCTTTGATCACCTCTCCCCTCCACCCCCTGCCCACCAACCCGATTCCTTGATCTTCTCTGCATGGAGCCGAGGAAAGCATGGCAGTGCAGGCCACAGCACCATTGGGTACTGCGCACGCGCGACCAGATCGAGTGTGCATGCGCAGTACCAAATAGGCAGAGAGTCAAAAAGGCAGTGCAAATAATCACTCCGATATTTATCACTCAACCAACATCACTAAAACAGATGATCTAGTCATTGTTCCTTTGCTGTTTGTGGGAGCTTGCTGCGCGCAAATTGGCTGGTTTGTTTCCTACATTGCAACAGTGACTACACTTCAAAAAGTACTTCATTGGCTGTAAAGAGCATTGGGACATCCTGAGTCTTTCTTTCTTGATTATCCTTTCCCTAATTCAAAAGTACTGCGGCCAATCACAGCATCCCAACTGGCACCCTGCCTAAGATCAGCTAACTTACCACAGCCCAGGAGTTGAGCCTGGGATCTGGTTTATACGGCTTAACACCACACTATCCAATGCACTTACATGCTGAACCATCGGGGAAGCTGACAGTTTAACAGAGGTGTTCAAAATGATGAGGGGTTTTAATAGAGTAAATAAGGAGAAACAATTTCCACTGGCGGGTGGGTCGGTAACCAGAGGACACAGATTTAAGGTCATTGGCAAAACAACCAGAAGGCAGATGAGGAGAATTTTTTTACGCAATATGTTGTTATGATCTGGAATGCACTGCCTGAAAGGGCGGTGGAAGCAGATTCAATAATAACTTTCAAAAGGGAATTGGATAAATACTTTTAAAGGAAAAATTGTCAAGGCTATGGAGAAAGAGCAGGGGGAGTGGGACTAATTGGATAGTTCTTTCAAAGAGCCGGCACAATTGGTGCTGTAAGATTCTTTGATTCTATAAGCTGTAAACTTGCCTTTGATTCATCACCACAAAAGCATACTTCTTAACTTGCACACTTGCTGATAGTAATCCAACGTACCGTATATCCTGCCCTGGCACTGAGATGTTCTGCAGCTACCAACAATGCATTGAGGGTGGCACCACCACTGCCAACATGAGCCTCGGGATCCTCAGCGGTAAGTAGGACCACACCAGGAGCGATGGACCCTTTGTGTTGGCGGATTTCAAGTTCTGGAAGAAAAAGGGATGAGAATCAAGTGAGAATGTTTGATCGGACCGGTCATCAATGACAGTAGTGATATGACTCTCTCTGACATTACAGTATTGGGCTCTCATTTATTGTTTTTTCTAGTTAGAGGCTGGGTATTCTGCGGTGAGTGTCTCACCTCCTGACTCCCCAAAGCCTCTCCACCACCTACAAGGCACAAGTCAGGAGTGTGATGGAATACTCTCCATTTCCATGGATGAGTGCAGCTCCAACAACACTCAAGAAGCTCGACACCATCCAGGACAAAGCAGCCCACTTGATTGGCACCCCATCCACCACCTTAAACATTCACTCCCTCCACTACCGGCATACTGTGGCTGCAGTGTGTACCATCTACAAGATGCACTGCAGGACCTTGCAAAGGCTTCTTTGGCAGCACCTCCCAAACCCGCGACCTCCACCACCTAGAAGGACAAGGGCAGCAGGCGCCTGACAACACCACTACCTCCAAGTTCCCCCCCAAGTCACACATTAATCTTGTGTTGGACATTTATTGTCGTTCCTTCATCGTCGCTGGGTCAAAATTCTGGAACCTAACAGCACTATAGGAGCACCTTCATCACATGGTTCAAGAAGGCGGCTCACCACCACCTTCTCAAGGGCAACAAATGCTGGCCTTGCTAACAATACCCATATTACAAGAATGAATTAAAAAACATCTGTGCTGATTGAAAACATCCTAGAAAACCAAAGTAACATACCAGTCTACATAAAATACACGGCTTTAAAATAATAGTCCCTCCAACTCGTTGTCACAGGGCTTATTTAGCTTATTGGTACTAATAGGTTATAAAGGGTACAATCATAGAAAGAAAGACCTTGGCCTAGAAATTCAGTATAGCCACGTTTGGGGCGCTACAGCCGGGCGGCCGCTAAAGTTTGCGCCCGGCGCAACTTAGCGCCACCTTCGCCAATATTCAGTGGCATCGCCCCAAGAGGTTGCTGCTGCGCTAAAACAGGCGATGCACGACTATCATTAGGCGCTAAGCCGGCGGCCCGGGGCGATACCCCCGAGGGCGGGCGCAGCGCAGGTGCGGCGAGTTGCTGATTGAAGGCAGACACTCTGGCGCCGGTGAGCTCTTAAAGGGGGAGGGTGGATTTGTTTGGCTGCCACGCCCTGCACACTGCAGCCCTGAAGCAAGGCCTGACCACTGCTGCTTGATCTGTACAACGCCCAGGACAATGGAGAAGGCCAGGGAGAGAGCGCAGCGCTTCAGCGAGGGTGACCTGAGGGTGCTGGTTGGCGCAGTGGAGCGCAGGTGCCATGTTCTGTTCCCTGAAGGTGGCAGGAGGCCGCTGCCCAGCGCCTATCGGAAAGCCTGGAGGGAGGTGTCAAACAGGGTGACCTCCAACAGCGTGGTTGCCAGGACTCCTGTACAATGACGAAAAAAGTTCAACGACCTCACTCGGGTTGTCAGGGTGAGTACCCTTTCCAGTGTCCTCCTCATCCCTGCATGTGCACCTCAGTTTATGGGCAAAGGGACCTGAAAGCCCTAATGCCCAGCCCTCATCCAGCAGCTATGGGACTGTCATGAAAATCACTTGCACATTCAGGACTTTACACACTGTCAGGGCTATTCCACCATGGGAGGCAGTGCAGACAAGATCAGGGCTTCACACTGTCAGGGCTAGTCCACCATGGGAGGCAGTGCAGACAAGATCAGGGCTTCACACTGTCAGGGCTAGTCCACCATGGGAGGCAGTGCAGACAAGATCAGGGCTTCACACTGTCAGGGCTAGTCCACCATGGGAGGCAGTGCAGACAAGATCAGGGCTTCACACTGTCAGGGCTAGTCCACCATGGGAGGCAGTGCAGACAAGATCAGGGCTTCACACTGTCAGGGCTAGTCCACCATGGGAGGCAGTGCAGGCAAGATCAGGGCTTCACACTGTACTTAGAGGCCGTCCTTTCTCTTGCAGGGCAAGGTGGCGCACAACCGAAGGCAGCAGCGTGAGACCGGGGGAGGCCATCCTGACCTCAAACAGCTCTCCGACCTGGAGCAGCATGTGAAGCGCATTATGTCAGGCCGGCTGATTGGCCCCGTCGCCAGTGGAGATGCCGACCCTGTTGTGGGCCCCAATGGTAAGGGCATCACGTTTTTGACCTCTCTCTTTCCACTTGCGCCTCAGAACAGCATCCTTTGCCACTGTCGGACCAATGCAGTGCATAGCAGCACTCATGCCTCCCTCGCTGCCGCCCTGTCCTCACTCTAAAGCAACTCTTGTGCCTCCCTGCTTTCAGATGCTGAATCGCCAGGTGAGGAGGCGGGCCCTCAAGCTGGCACTGTGAGTGAATCGGAGGGCGAGGAGGAGGAAGAGGAAGCCGGACCATCAGTGCCACCCTCAGCCGAGGCAGCCCATGGCGATGATGGGGACACGTCTTCCCTGGAGGGGAGCAGGGGGAAGGGTTGGAGGAGAGTGAAGCTCCGGGGCCCAGCGGGCTGCAGCAACGCGGGAGGGGTGGGGAAGCTCGGCGGCCTTCTCCCTGGAGGGTGAGTGCGGCCTCCAGTCCTGCTACGGTGAGCGCAGAGGAGGTGCGGCTCCTAGCGGAAATGGCCGCCCAGGCTGAGCGCAGGCACACTGAGCTCATGGCTGCAGTGGCAAGGATGCCTGACTCCATAGAGTCACTGTCAAGGAGTGTGCAGGAATTCGGGGCAGCACAGGCCAGGAGTCTGCAACAATTCAGTGCAGCACAGGCCAGGAGTCTACAACAATTCAGTGCAGCACAGGCCAGGAGTCTGCAGGACTTCGCGGCAGCACAGGCGGCTTCTAGCCAAGTGCTCAGTCGTGCCGTGCATTCACTGGCTGGTGTCATACGGACACAGACCAGGGCCACACGGGCACTAACTGCTGCCACCCTCGCTGGATCGGCCAGGCATCGCCAGGGCACTCGCCGTGCCGCAGCAGCCCCGCAGTCTGTGCTTCAGCAGATTGCTGCGCATGCTGCAGTGCTGGCCCGTGCGAGTGCCAATGTATCAGGCGACCAGGGAGTACCTGTGATCTGTCAGGTTGGCAGCATTCCTGCAGCCGAAACTGTCACTCCTCCATTGCAGCTGCCACCAGCCGCTGGACAGACTGCTGCCGCCCAAGCAGAGTTGGAGCAGTCAGCAGCCGGCCCCTCCAGGCCCAGAGCTGGTCCAGGCCGACCCCCAAGGGCATCTGCCATCTCGCCATCTGACCCTCAACAGCCTTCCCCCAGCCTTGCTGCAGCCACTGGGGTCCCATTGAGGAGGAGCTGCAGGGCGGGCAGGGGCCAGTCACGGATGCGAAACGCATCACCATCGCGGGGGAAAAAGTAGAAGGTGTGGCCAAATGTTTTGTTTCACTTGTAAAGGCCGAGACTGGTCTATTTGTTTTTTTGGAAAGGCCGAGACTGGTCTATTTGTTTTTTTGGAAAGGCCGAGACTGGTCTATTTGTTTTTTTGGGAGGGGCTTCTCTCCATTAGTTTGTTATGTGGGAAGGGCACAGAGCTATCAAAGTAATAAATTTTCTGAAATCGCACTGTCCATGCTTTCTTTTGGAAGTCCTGGTTGCCCTGCTCGGCTGAGGGCTTGTGGAGCGGCGACATTCATCTTGTGCCATTAAGCCATTCCCTGAGAGGGGGCCTAGAACCGACGTGCAATAAGCCGCCGACGGGCGGCCCTTGCACTTTCTGCCTCCCTCCTGTGCTGGTCCTCCTCCTCCTCCTCCTCCTCCTCTGGTGATCCTCCAATGTCTGGTGGCAGTGGCTGAGTCCTGCGGATAGCCAGGTTGTGCAGCATGCAGCACACGACAACGAAATGGGAGACTCGCTCAGGCGAGTACTGTAGGGCTCCTCCGGAACGATCCAGACAGCGGAACCGTTGCTTCAGGACGCCGATTGTTTGCTCAATGATGTTCCTGGTTGCTTGGTGGCTGTCATTGTATCCCTCTTCAGCAAGGGTGCGGGGCACACGGAGCGGGGTCAGCAGCCAGGTGCACAAAGGATAGCCTTTGTCCCCGAGAAGCCATCCTCGTGGGTGAGGCTGGGCCTGGAACATGTCTGCCACAGAAGTCTGGCGCAGGATGAAGGCATCGTGGCTGCTGCCTGGAAAGCGGGCATTGACAGCTAGGATGATCTGCCTGTGGTCACACACCAACTGCACGTTGAGCGAATGGTAGCCCTTCTGGTTGCGGTAATCCTCGGCATTCTCTAGAGGTGCCCGCAAAGCCACATGCGTGCAGTCAATGGCGCCCTGCACCATGGGGAAGCCCGCTAATGCTGCAAAGCCCATTGCACGCTGTTGCTGCTTGTCAACGGTCATGGAGAAGGAGATGAACTGACGTCTCCTTCTGAAAAGGGCATTGGTCACCTGGCGGATGCAGCAATGTACCGCAAACTGGGAGATGTTGGAAATGTCCCCAGTAGCGGATTGGAAGGAGCCGGTGGCATAGAAGTTGAGAGACACCGTCACCTTCACTGCCACCGACAGAGACGTCCTGCTCCTCAGCTGTGGCTGCAGATCTCCGCAAAGCAGGTGGCAGATCTCAGTGACCACCACCCTTCTGAATCGCAGCCTCCGAACACACTGCTCGTCAGACATGTTCAGATATGAGAACTGCTGGCGGTATACCCTGGGTGGGTAAGGCCTCCTTTGCTGACGCCTGTTGCCCCTTCTCCATCTGGCCATGACTGGCACTCTCTCACGGCGTCTCTGAGCCCTTTGAATGCAATGGAGAAGCCCAACGTTTCCATCCATTGCAGCCCCCATTATATGTTTCCAATCAATGCTATGGCTCTGAAGTTAAAGACAAGTGCAAAGCTGTGGCCTGAAGCCACAAGTACCTGTGCGAGTGTTGAGCCAAACCAGAAAGCTCTCTACCTTTGTCTCTCTCCAAAGATCCGTCTCTCACAAAGAAGGAGTGTTGCAAAATGGCTGCCATTTCTACTGCAGGAGGAGTACCCTTTAATTAGCGCCCCCCGCGCCCCGCAGCGACTGGGAACCGTTCCCCTCTACCAGTCGCTAGGGGCGCCAGGCGCATAATAGGCCGGCGCCACTGAATTTCCGGTTTGGGGCGCACAAAGGGCATTGCACCATGAAATGACGTCAGGATCTGCGCGCGCAGCTGAGCGCGCGCAAAGGCTTGGCGCCGCCGCTAAATCTTAACTGAAGTTGGCGCGAGGCGCAGATCGCGCTGCGCCCGGGCGCTAGCCGCTTAGCACCCCACATCTCCTCCTCCTAAGGCGCTAGCGGCTGGCGCAAACAACTGAATTTCTAGGCCCTTGTGTTCATACAGTGCTGTGACAAAAACACAGCAAGTTTGTCCATGATGGATTTTTTTTACTGGATTCTTTCCTGCCAGTCACGGTACACACAGTAAGCTGATTTTCCAAACTGTGAGAAATATACATTACAATCAGGTGTCAGCCATGGCTCAGTGGTAGCACTCTTGCCTCTGAGTCAGACGGTTGTGGGTTCATGTGCTACTCCAGGGACTTCAACACAAAATCTAGACTGACACTCCAGTGCAGTACTGAGAGAGTGCTGCACTGTCAGAGGTGCTGTCTTTCGGATGTGACATTAACCTAACGCCACTTTTGTCCTCTTGGGTGGAGGTAAAAGGGTCAATGGAATTGAGTATAATGGAAATAAACAATGTTAACTGATTTAAAGGATGGCAGTTTAAGTTGTAGCGTAAATTCAAGGTAGAGGTAAAGGAGCTGGAGCAGTGAGGCACTTGAGCTGGCAGAGAAGGAATCTCGTCAGCGAGTCTGGTGACAGTACAGTTGATCAGCCCATACCTTAGAATCATAGAATGGTTACAGCATGGAAGTAGGCCATTCGATCCGTCGAGCCCGTGCCGACTCTCAGCCAGTCTCACTCCCCTGCCCTTTCCCTGTAGCTCTGCAAATTTTTTTCCTTCAGATACTTATCCAACTCCCTTTTGAAAGATCAGATTGAGTCTGCCTCCACCACCCTTTCAGGCAGTGCATTCCAGATCTTAGCTACTCTTGCGTTGCTCAAGGACTTCCGAAGGTTTCAAGGGCGGGGGGTGGGGGGGGGGCGGGGGCTTGCATCTGGAGCAGCTACAAACACACTAATCCTTTGGTAATGAGATGAGAGTGAGGTCACCATATCGCCCACCTCACAATTCTGGAACTCCACTTGATGGAGGTTGAAAAAGAACTGCTCGTGGATGGTGGATCTTACTCCTGGTACTGTACCTGCTCAGATCCTCCAGTCTGAGGAGGGGGTGAGAGCTGTGTTCTGGAGGGCCATAACATGTAGGCTTCTTCTTGCTTATCGGGGCAGAAATAGGCTGTGGGGGCGAGAGGCCTTCTACCAGCTGTTTATGGACAGCTGCCCACAGGCCCCAATGCCCCAACCATTACTGGGGACTGAGGGCTTGGCTCTCCTTCCCTTCAAGCACAAGGGCCAGTCAAGGCGAACGTGGGGCCTAGGGTAATGACTGGAAGCTGGAAACACAGCTCAGACAGAGTGTACTTCAAGCAGAGAACCAGCCCTAATGTGTTTTCAGGGATATTTACAGAGCTACAATGATGCATTTAATATAATATATAGAACTTTAATGCTGTTTCTCACACAAATTTATTGCAGAAATGTAATACAAATTTCCAAGTGGTTTCCAACAGCAATTGCTGTAAACGGCACTACTCTAGGGATATCTCGATGCCTTGACAATAAATGGATTGGGACCGTGAATTGTTGAGTCTGTGTTTCCAAATGTAGTTATGCTGAATAACTGGACACAGACTACAGAAATAATTAAATAGGTCTTTAGTAATTGAGGGTCAGGGCTGAACTGGAATACACTTTGCTCCACAGGGTTTATATACCGGTGTGGTCACCACCGGTACTACAATGTACAGGAGCCATCAAAAAGTAGTCCATCACCTTAAGGTATCCTCTTAAGGTGGTACAGGTTACATACACTACAATTCCTCCCCTTTTAGCTTAACAGTGTACACCCCAATTTAAACATTACATGGATAACATATATACAACTTTCACACAAAACTGTTCAAAGATTCAGTCTCTGAGGAGGCCTCCTGATCCGGGCCGGATAACGCCTTTCAGGGGTCTCTGGTTCTCGTTGCTGGGGTGACTCATCCATTTGATCTCCTATGGATTGAACATCATCATGTACGTTCGAGTCTGAGGTAGATGCTACAGGCTCAATAACTTCTTCAACTGGTGTCTCTGCCGTAGACATGGGGTCGACCCTTGTTCTCGATTCCACAAGTTGGTCAGCATGACGTCGTATTACGTTCTCTCCAACGTCTACCGTGTACATCAAGGGTCCTTGTCGGGCACGAATTGTTCCGGATTGCCATTTATCATTCCTATAGTCCCTGGCCAACACTGGTTGTCCTATTTCGAAACTCCGAGTGGCCTTGTTATTTACGTGCTGGAATTGCTTGTTTTCGACTTCCCTACGCACATTGGGTTTTAACAAATCCAACCGGGACCGCAACCTCCTCTTATAGAACATTATGGCAGGGCTTTGATTTGTCACTGCATGCGTGGCGTTTCGATATGCCATCAGGAAATTGTCCACCTTGTGTTGTAGTGGAATATGGTCTTCGCTCATGGCCTTTATCGCCTTTTTGAACGTTTGTACAAATCTCTCGGCCAACCCATTTGTAGCCGGATGATATGGGGCAGATGTATAGTGTTTCACCCCATTCTTTTTCATGAATTTCTGGAATTCTTCTGACACGAACTGTGGTCTGTTGTCTGAACATATTTGTTCCGGCAACCCATTCCTTGCAAATATGGTTCTTAGAACTGCGATCGTCTTTTCAGAGGTAGTGGTCGACATCTTAATCACTTCTGGCCATTTAGAATGTGCGTCTACTGCTATCAAAAACATGGAATCCATGAATGGACCTGCAAAGTCGATATGCACACGTTGCCATGGGGTTGAAGGCCATTCCCACGGATGCAGCGGTGCAATTGGAGGTGCGTTTTGAACTTTTTGGCACCCTGAGCAGCTTTTAGTCAGATCCTCTATTTGTTTGTTGATACCTGGCCACCACACATAAGCCCTAGCAAGGCTTTTTATCTTGACTCCCCCCAGATGACCTTCATGCAATTCCTTCAGAACTCTCTCCCTTAATTTAGGAGGAATAATCACCCTTGTTCCATACATCAATGTTCCTTGACAGACGGACAGCTGTTCTCGTCTGACTGAGAATGCTGGTAACAGTGGGTCGCCATGTGCTGGCCATCCCTTCACTGTCAAATCGTAGACCCGAGACAGTGTCGGGTCGTTTCGGGTCTCTCTCTCAATACCCGCATTGGTGACTGGTAAGCATTCGATGATGGTCGAGTGAAATATCTCGACAGGGTCAACTGCCGGTGCCTCTTCCGCTGTAGGTAGTGGCAGGTGCGACAGCCCATCAGCATTACCATGTTGCTTTGTACCTTTGAATTCGATATCATATTGATGTGCCCCTAGGAAAAGGGACCATCTCTGAAGCCTCTGCGCCGTCATAACCGGAACACCCTTCTTAGGGTTGAAAATGGAAACCAACGGCTGGTGATCTGTCAGCAGCGTAAACTTTTGGCCTTGCAGGTAATGGTTAAATTTCTTAACTCCCCACACGAGGCTGGGAGCCTCCCTATCTGTCTGAGCATAGTTGCGCTCTGCGGAGGTCAATGATCTGGATGCGAACGCGACTGGCCTTTCCAAGCCATTTGGAAACTTATGTGAGAGCACTGCCCCGATACCATATGGAGAAGCATCACAAGCTAAGCGAATAGGCAGCGTTGGGTTAAAGTGAGCCAACACTTCCTTAGAGGTGATCAGTGCCTTGCTTTTTTGAAAAGCCCGCTTACAATCATCACTCCACTTCCATGGTATTCCCATTTGCAAAAGAGTGTTCAGCGGGTGTAACACCGTGGATAAATTTGGAAGAAACTTGTGGTAATAGTTAACCAACCCAAGGAACGACCTCAACTGGGATACATTTTCCGGAGCGGGAGCTTTCACAACAGCTTCGATCTTGTCAGGTGACTTATGGAGCCCCTCCTGGTCAATGACGTGGCCGCAGTACGAGATTCGCTTTTGAAAGAACTCACATTTCTGGCGATTAACTCTGAGCCCATATTCTTTCAATCTGGTGAGCACCTGCTCCAAATTCGCGAGGTGATCCTTATCATCATCTCCTGTAATCAGAATGTCGTCCAGGTAGCATTGTGTGCCTGGAATTCCCTGCAATACCTGCTCCATGGCCCTTTGCCAAATCGGTGGAGCCGATGCCACTCCAAAAACCAGTCTATCATACCGATATAAGCCCTTATGTGTGTTGATCGTGAGATACTGGCGTGACGCTTCATCAACTTCCATCTGTAGGTACGCCTGCGCTAGGTCTATCTTGGTGAAGTGTTTCCCACCAGACAGAGAAGCGAAGATATCTTCAATCCGCGGAAGCGGATATTGCACCGTGTGAAGAACCGGATTAACAGTGATCTTGAAATCGCCACAGATGCGAACCTTCCCAGGTTCCCCCGGCTTGTTGCTCAATGAACGCTTCATGACAGGAACAATGGGTGTGGCCCATTCGCTCCAGTCCAGCTTTGACAGTACTCCTGAACGTTCTAGCCCTTCCAGCTCTGCTTCCACAGCAGGTCGTATCGCATAAGGTACCGGTCTGGCTTTGAAAAATTTTGGGTTTGCATGTTCTTCAACCTTGATGTTTTCCGTAATTCCTTTCAGTGTTCCCAGTCCCTGTTGGAACACCTCCTTAGCATCGTCCAATATTTTGGACAGTCGTTTAGGTTTGACGTCATCCTCTTTACAGGAATCTACAGTCAGTGCTTGTATGGAATGCCAGTCCACATTTATTCTCCGGATCCATTCCTGTCCCAGTAGTGGCGGACCTCCATCAGGCAACACATACAAGTCCATTTCCTGACTTTCTTTACCATTGTAGACCACATTTACTTTTATCTTTCCGATGGGGTATACTATTTGCCCCGTGTATGTTTTCAATACAATCTCCGTATCCCTCAGGGGAATGTGCGAGAATAACCTTTTGTAATCTTGCTTATTCATGACCGTCAATGCCGATCCAGTGTCCAATTCCATCTTCACTTGGGCTCCTGCTATCCGAAGCATGACCCAGATAGTTTGGTGGTCTGCTGTGTTACCCACATTATGTATTTTTAGACAACCCAGTTCCTTACTGCTGGAGTCTGAATCCATCTTCTGTTCATCCGAACTGTTCTCTGTCACCTTGTGTACTTTTTTGTACTTCTCCTGCGGTGACTTTTTGCTGCTGGTCTTCTTTCCTGACCGGCATACTCTTGCTATGTGACCAAGTTTGCCACATTGCCTGCATTCTTTATCTTTGACCCAGCACTGGTTCTGGTCATGCGTTGTCCTTCCGCAACGATAGCACTTTACTGCGCCCAATGCCATTTCATTGGTGCTGAATTCCAATGGCCTTTGCTGTATTTCTGCAGCGCCTCGTGCTGCTGCCTCGTGCAATGCTGCAATGCTGAAAGCTTTGTCCAGCGTAAGATCCTTTTCCTCTAGCAGTCGCTTCTGGGTTCCTTCCCTTAGGAGCCCACACACAAACTTATCTCTCAGTGCGTCTGCTAGTCCTGTACCGAACTGACAGTACTTTGATAACTTGCACAGTTCGATTATGAATTCAGCATTGCTTTCCTCTTTAAGTTGAATTCTTTTGTAGAATTTAAATCGTTCCGCTATCAGCAGCGGCGTGGGGTTTAAATGCTCTTGCAGGATAGTAACAATATCCGCGAAACTCTTTCCTACCGGTTTATCTGGTGTTACAAGGTTCCTTAATAACCCGTACGTCTTCGCACCCATCGAGTTTAATAGGGTTAGTGCTTTCTTATCCTCCGGTACCTCATTTGTTGTACAGTAAACTTCGACGCGTTCCACATAAGTGGCCCAATCTTCCACATCGTTATCAAAAGCAGTGATGTTACCCGTTTTTGGCATCCTTGTTGAGTTTCCTTTCCTTCGGATATGATTATTATTTTATTTTATTTTTTCAAAATGGCGGCTTCCCGCGCTTGGCGGCTTTTCCCGCGCTTGTCTTCTTCCCCCGCCGATTCAAAATGGCGATTACCGCGCTGTTGCCATTCTCGCCTCCCAGCGGTCCTTTATTTTCCCCTACGCTGCTGCTCTTGTTCCCCGCCGCTCCCGCGGTCCTTGTGGATATAAACGCTTTTCTGGCTGCTGCGCGTCTCTGCCCCGATTGCAGTCCGGCCCCTGACACCGGCTGCGGTCGTGTTCTCCGCCCTTTTCGTCGTTTCCCTCCCCTTCTCTTACTGACAACTCGGTCGACTTCCCCCCCGTGCCGCTCGATCGGGCTTACCCGCCGCTGTCGTCGAAGGGATGTTCACTGATGTTTGACTTCGTGGCCAGAAACCAACCCGGGTTCCCGACTGCCTCCCATGCTATGCAGTGCCCAGCAGGATGTTGTGGGTGGATGTCCTTGATCAACGCCCGTTTCAGAAGCGAAGCTTCCTTTGATGCAACTGCCGCTAGGTAAGATCAGACTCGTCGCCACGGTTGAGTCTGTGTTTCCAAATGTAGTTATGCTGAATAACTGGACACAGACTACAGAAATAATTAAACAGGTCTTTAGTAATTGAGGGTCAGGGCTGAACTGGAATACACTTTGCTCCACAGGGTTTATATACCGGTGTGGTCACCACCGGTACGACAATGTACAGGAGCCATCAAAAAGTAGTCCATCACCTTAAGGTATCCTCTTAAGGTGGTACAGGTTACATACACTACATGAATTGTAAATTTACTTTACAGCTTCCAAAACAATCCTGGCTTTTGTGCAAACCTCGCAACCCTGGATGGTATTTCAGCTTATGATAATCCTATCCTCGGAGCTCTCGGCACTTCATTCTTAATGCTGCTTTCACACTAATTCGGAAGCCCATCGTCCAGAAGTTAAATCCATTCTCCACAGCTCAGCAGCAGGCTCATAGAGGCAGGGAAACAGGACGTGTGGGTCTGTCACTGGCCTACAGCAAACAGATTCAACAGCACAAATGCTAGGAACCAGATCACAGGATGCTGGGCTTCCGGAATCCAAATCAATTATACAGCAAGCAGTAAACTGAGGGAGTGCTGCTATGCCGGAGGTGCCGTCTTTCGGATGAGATGTTAAACTGAAGCCCCGTCTGACCTCTCAGGTGAATATTAAAGATCCCATGGCATTATTTCGAAGAAGAGCAGGGAAGTTCTGCCTGGTGTCCTGGCCAATATTTATCTTTCAACCGACATCACTAAAACAGATTATCTGGTCATTACCACAGTGTTGTTTGTGGGAGCTTGCAATGTGCAAATTGGCTGCCATATTACCTACATTACAACAGTGACTACACTTCAAAAGTACTTCAATGGCTCTGAAGTGCTTTGGGATGTCCTGAGGTCGTGAAAGGTGCTCTAGAAATACAAGTCTTTCTTTCTTAACAAGCATGCAGCTATGAATGGGATGTGATCTCTTGACTAAGCTATCAAATTGGCATGGCTGTCAATCTGCAAAAATAGAGATTTGGAACAAATACTTTTGGATATCAGCATTTCTCCATGAAAGAAAAACACTTTTGGTAACAGTTTACTGTCTCCCCACTGCCCAATGCTCCATTTTCACCTGTCTGCTAAATGCCATCGATGGAATCTGACTGCTATGTCTCGACACATCAGTCTCCTGATCAGTCACGTCAGCTACCACCACCTGATTTTACTAGACAGTAAAACACACCATGGCCCTGCTGTGACCTCCTTTCTCACAGTCCGCCCCATCATACACTGATGCTCATGTTTAATGCACGTGTGCAGCAACATAACACACGGCAAGGACAGATGGATATTTTCTTATCCTGGTTAGAGTGAGAGCTCAGAATCTCTGGAATTATCATACAAAGTATAAGTGCATAGAATAATGTAACATCAGTTAAAAATAAATCTGAAACAACATGTTTTTCAGAATAAAGTGTTTTCCAATCTGTTCATATTAGGCATTAATAATGACAATCTGTTTGTGCAGTCAGTTCAGTGGAAATGGTCTTCTGGGGCAGAGGTCCAAGGTGTGTATAACCCGAGCTTAGAAACAGAAACTGCACTGTTACAATATTGACGGCAAAACTCTGGTCCAGATACTTGAGCACAAAAGCTAGGCTTGTGGCGACACGCCACCACTGGACATAATCCGCTCACGGCGGCACGGACAGTTTAAGCAGACGCCCCCAGCCGGGGGCCCTTTCCTCCAGCAACTTGTTTCCCGCAGGGACAGGCTGCCGGGAGCACTTCCTGTCTGGGAAGTATTTAAGTGGATGCGCGGGCTTTTCCAGTTCCGCTTTGCCATGAGGTAGAATAAAGGCAGTTGTGTTTTACTAGCTCAGGTCTCGACTCCCACATTTGCCGCGGTATCTCAACATTACTAGCTCAGGTCTCAACTCCCACATTTGCCGCGGTATCTCAACACTGGTGACCCAGACGCTCAGGACGAATCCTAAGCTAGCATGGCGGATACAAACGCAGTCACGGTTAAATTACCGGACTTTTGGGAGAACCTGGCCGAAGCCTGGTTTGTTCAAGCTGAGTCCAGATTCCGGCTGAAACACATTACAGTCGACGCCACAAAGTACGACTACCTCGTCTCCGCTCTCACCTATGCCACAGTCCCCAAGGTTTGGGCAGCGCTGCAGAATCCACCACCGGACAGCAAGTACGAACATCTGAAGGCTGCGCTCCTTAAAAAATTTCAAACGTCCTCTTACCAGCGCCACTGCCAACTCCTTGACCTCCCCGGCCTTGGTGACGCTTCACCATCAGACCTGCTTTCCCACATGCTGTCCCTCTCGGACGACAAAAACCCCGGCGCCCTCTTTCGCACGCTTTTCATTCGGCAGCTCCCCGCCAGCATCCGCCCGCTCATTGTGGAGTCTGGCTCCACGGACCTGAATGACATAGCCGAAAAGGCCGACTGGCTGCTCTCTGCACAGTCCGCTCGCGACGTCGCGCCCGACCTCACGGCAACGACCACGCGGTCTTCCCGGCCCACTAGGCCCGACCGCCCTACCACTCCGGGTCACTGCTACTACCACACCCGTTTTGGCGCTAGGGCCCAACGCTGCACGCCACCGTGTACTTTCAAATCCCCCCCCGCACCGGCCCCCGCGATGGCCGCGGGGCAAAAGGGGCCTCTACTGTACGTCACCGACGACAGAACCAACCGCCGATTTCTGTGCGACACAGGGGCCCAGCACAGCATCACCCCCGCCTCCGCCCTCGAAATCCAACGCGGCACACGGGGTATCACGCTGGCCGCAGCCAATGGCTCTGACATCCGCACATATGGCACCCGCATGGTCACGCTCGACCTCGCGGGCCGCCGCTACCGCTGGGAGTTCCTCACAGCCAAGGTCCTCTGCCCACTCACCGGCGCAGACTTCCTACGCGCCCACGGCCTCCTTGTCGACATTCCGAGGCACCGCCTCGTCGACATCAACACTATGGCCCCCATCCCCGGCGCATTTACCCCAGCCCGTTCGGCCGGCCTGACGACCTACTGCCTCGCCAGAGCCACGGACGACTACTCGGCACTCCTAGCCGAGTTTCCCGCCCTCACTAACCCGACCTTTTCGGCCAAAGCCGCCAAACACGGCGTGGAGCACTATATCCCCACCATCGGCCCCCCAGTTTCTGCCCACGCCCGCAGACTTGACCCGGCCAAGCTGGAAATCGCACGGGCCGAGTTCACCACCATGGAACAACTCGGCATCATCCGCCGCTCCAGCAGCCCTTGGGCCTCGCCCCTCCACATCGCCCCCAAGCCCGGCGGAGGCTGGCACCCTTGCGGGGACTACCGCCGCCTTAACGACGCCACCACCCCCGACCGATACCCGGTGCCACACATCCAGGACTTCTCGGCCCGACTAGCCGGACGAACTGTCTTTTCCAAAGTCGACCTGGTGCGCGGTTACCACCAAGTCCCCGTACACCCCGCGGACATCCCCAAAACGGCCGTCATCACCCCATTCGGCCTGTTCGAGTTCCTGAGGATGCCCTTCGGCCTCAAGAATGCAGCCCAGACTTTCCAGCGCCTGATGGACTCAGTCCTCCGGGACCTAAACTTCCTATTCGTCTATCTAGATGACATTCTCGTGGCCAGCTCCTCCAAACAGGAACACCTCGAACACCTTCGCATCTTGTTCGGGCGCCTAGCCCAACACGGGCTCATCCTCAGCCCGGCGAAGTGCCAATTCGGCCTAACCGAGATCGATTTTCTCGGTCACCACATCACCCCTGCTGGGGCCGTCCCCCTGCCCAACAAGGTGCAGGCCGTCCAGCAATTCCCCCACCCCACAACCATCAAGGGCCTCCAGGAGTTCCTGGGGCTGGTGAACTTCTACAACAGGTTCATCCCCAGAGCGGCAGCCCTCATGAAGCCCCTATACGGCTCCCTCCGAGGTAAATCCGGCAAGATGGACGTAGCCTGTTCCACTGACACGTCAGCCGCCTTCGACGCCACCAAAAACGCGCTCGCCGACGCCACCCTGCTCGCGCACCCGAGGGCCGATGCCCGGGTCGCGCTCACCACCGACGCCTCCGACCACGTGGTCGGCGCCGTGTTCGAGCAGTGGGTCAATGGCGCGTGGCAGCCACTTGCCTTCTACAGCAGCCAACTGCGCCCCCCGGAGGTCAAATACTCCACTTTCGACCGCGAGCTTCTCGCACTCCACCTGTCGGTCCGCCATTTCAGGTTCCTACTGGAAGGCCGCCCCTTCACCGCGTATGTGGACCACAAGCCGCTCACATACGCGACGGCCAAGCACACCGAACCCTGGCCCGCTAGGCTGCAACGCCAGCTCGCGGCCGTGTCCGAGTTTACTACGGACATCCAGCACGTCTCCGGTAGAGACAACGTTGTCACCGACTGCCTTTCCCGTCCCGCCATCTGCGCGAATTGCCGTTCAGATAATAATCTGCCTTCCTGTTTTTGCCACCAAAGTGGATAACCTCGCATTTATCCACATTATACTGCATCTGCCATGCAACTGCCAATCACCCAACCTGTCCAAATCATACTGGAGTTTCTCTGCATCCTCCTCACAGCACACACGCCCACCCAGCTTTGTGTCGTCTGCAAACTTGGAGATATTACATCTAGTTCCCTCGTCTAGATCATTAATATATATTGTGAATAGCTGGGGTCCCAGCACCAATCCCTGCGGTACCCCACTAGTCACTGCCTGCCACTCGGAGAAAGACCCGTTTATTCCAACTCTTTGCTTCCTGTCTGCCAACCAGTTCTCTATCCAAGTCAGTACCTTACCCCCAATCCCATGTGCTTTAACTTAACACGCTAATCTCTTATGCGGGACCTTATCGAAAGCCTTCTGAAAGTCCAAATACACCACATCCACTGGTTCTCCCTGATCTATTCTACCAAGCACTGATCCTTGCAGTACCCCACTAGTTACAGCCTGCAAACCCAAAAATGACCCGTTTATTCCTACTCTCTGTTTTCTGTCCGTTAACCAATCCTCAATCCATGCTAGTATATTACCCCCAATCCCATGAGCCCTAATTTGGTTTAATAACCTCTTGTGTGGCACCTTATCGAAAGCCTTCTGAAAATCCAAATCACCACATCCACTGGTTCCCCCTTATCTATTCTGCTAGTTACAACCTCAAAAAACTCTAACAGATTTGTCAAACACGATTTCCCTTTCATAAATCCGTGCTGACTCTGTCCAATCCTATTATTATTTTCTAAGTGCCCTGTTACCACATCCTTAATAATAGATTCTAGCATTTTTCCTACTACTGATGTCAGGCTAACTGGTCTGTTGTTCCCCGTTTTCTTTCTCCCTCCTTTCTTAAATAGTGGAGTTACATTTGCTGCCTTCCAATCCGCAGGAACCATTCTAAAATCTATGGAATTTTGAAAAATGACAACCAATGCATCCACTATCTCTATAGCCATCTCTTTCAAAACCCTAGGATATAGGCCATCAGGACCAGAGGATTTATCGGCTTTCAGCCCCATTAATTTCTCCAGTACTATTTTTTTACTAATATTAATTTCTTTCAGTTCCCCATTCTCGCTAGACCCTTGGTTCTCCACTATTTCCGGACAGATATTCTTCAGTTATGAGAGTGGACAGTGAGGATCCAACTCCAATCTCGTAATTCAAAGTTGTTCAGTTTTGAATCCAGCCACGCTGCCACCAACAGAAGAGGACGGAATCCCCCACTGCTGTGAGACGGTTACTCAATTAGCTACCAAGACCCGAACAGATCTATCTGAAACTCCTATTCCTAATAGTGACTTGGTATTCTACGTAGATGGATCGGCCCTTAGGGATGATAAGGGATCACCTAGGGCTGGGTATGCCGTTTCAGATGATCATTCAGTTGTGGAAGCGCTCTCACTACCTCAATCATTTTCAGCGCAACAAGCTGAACTCTTCGCTCTTACCAGAGCTTGTATATTGGCTACTGATCAAACTGTTAACATTTATACCGACTCCAGGTATGCTTTTGGAGTTGCTCACGATTACGGACAGATCTGGAAATTAAGGGGATTTCTAACTTCCTCAGGATCAACTATTAAGAATGCTGAGCAAATCAATAATCTTTTAAAGGCTCTAGTGTGCCCCACTAAGATTTCAGTTATTAAATGTCAGGCTCATACAGGCAGTCAGGATCAGATATCCCTGGGTAACGAGCGATCAGATAGAGCTGCTAAATCAGCCGCTGTCGGACACAGGGCCATAGGTCTCAGCCTTTGTTTTGCGTCAACAAAAATCAGATAATGACCCACCTTCTATTAATGATGTTTTAGCCTTTCAGTCACAGGCTAACTCGGACGAAGTGTTAAGTTGGGCAAGGGATTTTTGCTTTAAAACGCCTGAAGGGGTATGGGTTCACCATGACGGCCGCAGGGTGGCTCCAAAGTCTTTACTTCCATGGATTGCCCGATGCGTTCATGTTTTCACGCATGCGGGCAAAGGGGGGATGGCAGACTATATTAATCAAACATGGTATGCACCAGGTATTTCGGCAATTGCAAAACAAATTAGTGAAAGGTGCACCATTTGCCAGGAAATGAATCCAGGCAAGACAGAGAAAGTACAGGCTGCCTCCCACCCAAATCCATCAGGCCCTTTCGTACATTTACAAATGGATTTTATTGAATTACCTCCATGTTTAGGATTTAAGTATGTGTTAGTAATTATAGATATGTTTTCAAGATGGGTCAAAGCTTTCCCATGTAAAAAGAATGATGCTGTAACAGTAGCAAAGTGCTTGTTAAAAGAAACCCTGTTCCTGGGACTAGGGACAGGGTCACTGGCAAGGCTTAGAAGCTAAGCAAAGCCAGGCCTGGTTAGTACCTGGAGGGGTGACCAGCAGGGAGGACCAGGTGCAGAAGGTCACGGAAGGAGCCCCGAGGAGGGGTGGCTGGTGAGCAGGCCCGGGCGTTGGGCTGAAGATTGTCAGACAGGAGGAATGGTGGAAATGGAATGGCGGCGCGCACCGACGCAGCGGCTTTGCTTCTCCCAGTCATGGGAGCTTGCAAGATCACATTTCATTGTTCATGTACTTCTGCAATGACAATAAAGTTGAATTATTAAAGGTTTGGAATACCTATGCAGCTTTCAAGCGACAGAGGATCGCACTTCACTGGAGTGATTATAAAAGAACTATGTAAAGCTTTGCAGATTAACCAGCATTTTCACTGCAGTTATCATCCACAATCCGCAGGACTGGTGGAAAGACATAACGGAGTACTGAAGAATAAAATTTCTAAACTTTGCAGTGAAACTGGACTTAAATGGGTCGAACTATTACCCTTAGAATTGATGATAATGCAAGCAGCAACTAACAGGACAAATGGATTGTCTCCATATGAGATTGTTATGGGACGACCCCTAAGACTGCCATTTACGGTGAAACAAATGGGAGAGGCTATGCTAAACTATTGCATTGCATTAACTAAATGTATTTCCGGCTTTCACCAACAGGTAAAGGAAGCTCAAACGAGTCCAGCAGAGGGAAAGTGCCACGACTTGGAACCTGGAGATGACGTCTACGTGAAGGTTTTTAAAAGGAAGAACGGTCTGCAACCACGCTTCGAAGGACCATATCAAGTGCTCCTAACAACAAACACAGCCGTAAAGGTCAAGGAACGATCTTCCTGGATTCATGCATCCCACTGCAAGAAGGCACCGAATAGAGACAATTGAATTTTGAAAGACTCTAATGAAGACGTTACTTACATTTTGTACACTAATCGGACTACTGAGTCTAATATGCCAAGGAGATGGGGAAAGATCCCGAAAGAAACGAGAATTACACGTGAATACTTTTTTGTACATGTCTTACGAATATGCTAAAGCTGTTGGTAAATCCAGTTGTTGGGTCTGTGCCCATGTGCCTATTCACACCACGGGGGGAATTCCCCTAAGATCGATTCCCTTTAGTACATCTGAAACAGCAGAATGGGTGATAAGACGGAACAGTTCTGGGGATCCGACTAAGACCTCGGATGTAGAACAGTGGAAATCGGCGGGGTATAATCTAAATACCTTTCAGGGGTGGTATCAGCCCAACTATGATCATACTCGAACACCCCCGTTTCTTGTATTAACAAACACCTCAGGAATCGGTAGACCACAAGGGGAAATATGTTTTAAAAAGCAGGTAACAGTAAGTAGGATGCAGGACGAGCAGAAGGTCGGAGAGAGTTCCTGTAATCAAACAGTAATGTGGCAACCACTAATCCCTGGCTTACTCGAGAAAGGATTTTTTCAGTTTGATTGGACTAAAGTGCATAATAAAACCAGTGGGTCCCTCTGGACCGGGGATGCTATCCGAATATGGATGGGAGGAGAGGGAAATTTGACAGCCTATAACTGTACCTATTTCATATGTGGGAACAAGGCTTACTCATGGCTGCCACAACATTGGACAGGATCCTGCTATTTAGGTTATGTAGTACCTTACATCCATCACTTAGACGAGATAGGAGAACATCATGAATTTCGTAGAACGAAAAGAAAGATAGAAACTTATGAAAGAGTTTTTGGAGTAGTGATAGCCCCATATGGAATAGGGATATTAATGAGGGAAACGTCTGCGCTAGCGGAACTGATAGAAAAAGTAGCAAACAAAACTGAGGAAGGATTGTCTGAAATGAATGCTGAAATGATAGCTATAAGAGTAATGACATTACAGAATTGAATGGCACTAGATTATCTATTGGCTAGTGAAGGAGGAACCTGCGCTTTAATAGGGAGTGAATGCTGTACCTATATCCCGGACAGTTCAGAAAATATAACCAACATCGTTAAACACATAAAAGACGCAGTAAGTCAGTATGAAAACCCAAAGAACCAAGGCTGGGCTGACTGGTTATTGGGAGGATGGCTGGGATCAGTAGGACAAATATTATTGCATGGACTAGTAGTAGTGATAGCCCTGATTGTATGCATTGCTCTGTTTGTCACAGCGATTAAGTGTTGTTGCAATAGGTTAGGCAAGGCAGTCTTGCCTGCAATGAATATGATGATACAGAGAGAAGTAAAGTCAGTAGAGGAAAAGAATGGTCCCATAGATGAGGAACTGAGACGATTGAATAAAATACAATTATAAGGATTAGAAGACTTAGACAAAATATATACATATATATTCTGCATGCTCTCCTCTTTCTGTAAAACATATTTTTCCACTCAAATGGGAACTGCAGGCTAGGAAAAAGAGAGAGGACTCCTTTCAACAACAAGCCAGTGACGTCGACCTTGTATATCACTTGGTCCGCACTTTGGGGGCTTACATAGAAGCACTTGTGCTTAGGAGAACCCCACAGGTTAGGTATAAACTGTGTGGGCCATGAATTAGTCCTCCTCTATAAGCTGCTGTTCCCTATCTTTTTAGAAGGTGCGTAGTGGCACCCGAGCTGCAGGCTAATATAAGCTGCAGGAAAATTAGAACTGCGGGCTAACATAAGCTGCAGAAATATACAAAGACATAAACCTGAAATCAAATCAAACACAATTAAACCCCTACAAGAAAACACGCCCAAACACTAAGAATAAACAAAGAAGAAAGACAATCTTAGATAAGGTCAACCATCAATACAGGTATATCCCGAGGATGGTTCAAAACGGCAAAGAAGTCGGTATCCTTGACTAAAATCTAAATTTGGTATGAGGACCGATAGGAAGAGGTTAATTTCAGTTATGTTGTCTTAGTAAGGACAAAAGGGAAGAATGTGGAAGTACAGTTTCTCACTTAGACACAAAATGGCTTCCTGGGCATAGAATAAAAACTCAAATGGCCGACAGCATGATTCACTAATCAGTTCAAGGGGATGAGACAATTTAGGAATGCTACATATGTACTCCTTATCTGTGATAAGCTTAACAAGGAGCCTCGTTTACCAAACAAATAGTCAAGGACATGATAAGGTAAACATCGGCCCACAGGCTCAGTTGGTACAGTGGGAGAACAGAGGGATCCCATAATAAAGGATTAGTTAATCTTATCCCAAGGTATTTCTGTTCGTTATTCTAATGCAGCCTGGAATACGTTGTTTCAGTAATTTGCAAGGTCTGTGCCTTTGTAATCAGGTATGATTCAATACTATGTCATGTGGCATAGAAAGCCTGTTTTGTTTCTGTACTGTATAAATATGTTACAAATTCTGTATTACTTCGAAGAGGTCTGATGTAGCCTTTGACTACACAACCCTTCCCTTGCAAGCAAATAAAGCCTGTCTTTAACGATACTTTGTGTTTAAAGAGTCTTACTCGGGAGTCGAGACTTCGACAATAACTATCAGTGCATCATAACTGAGCCACATTCTGTTCTCAGCAGCTGTACACACAGCAGCACTTTCCAACAGGCGTAACTGTACTGTGCGCAGAAAGAGAAGCCCTATCTGATTCTATCCCCACAACCCTTGGCATACAGTGCCCAAATCCCACCCTGGCTGAGAACGGCTAACTCTGTACAGACGAGGAATTGAACCTGTGACCTTCTGGTCTGTATGGTGGAGCAGAAAGGGCTGATGATGATAAGTGATGGCTCATAGAACATCTATATCGGAGGGCTGGATTACAAAGGACTGAATGGGAAATGGAGAGATCAATATCTTAAAACATGATTGACGTGCTGGATTTTCTATTTTTCATCAGGTAAAAGATGATAGTGCTGGAGAACAGATCGATCCACAGAACATCATTTCTGTAAAATACTAATTTAACATTCAGTGTCCACACCACTGCTGCCTTCATGCATCTACACTATATTCCTTTAGCTGGCACAATGTATGATCAGATCAATGGCAGCCATCACTGGCACCCCATGTCCCATCAAAACACTGTCCCTAGATTTTCTCTCTCAGATACTGGACGACCTACTGTATATTTTGATTATTTTCTGGGTTTTTTAATGTAAAAAATATATGGGATAAATATACAAAAAATAGGATGCGATTTATGATCACTTGGGAGAGTTTGTTGGTTTAAAGGTTCACCACATGGCTTTATGAAACAGGGGTCCTGCCTCACTAACTTGATAGTGTTCTTTGTGGAAATGATCACTGTGGTGGCTTTTTACAGCAATGTGCTCCCCTCCCTTTCCCTTCCCTCCTGAAGTCGTTGACTTTTTGTCAGTGTATGGTTGCACCCTCCCCAAGTAGTCATTTTTCACGTGCGAGCTTTGACAGTGTTGGTACCCAATCGCGGCATGGAGAAGATCAAAGCCAAGCCCAATCCTGTCTTCATCCAATCCCACTGGCTCACATTCAATAGCTCACTTGAGTCTGGGCTGGTTCCCATGGATTGGAGGGAGGCTCGTTATTGAAGAAGAAATCAGACCACAGCATATATAGGCTTACAAGATTAACACCAGGTGTCAGAAAACTGCTGGCAAGAAATATATGGGATGTGATTCATGATCACTTGGGAGAGTTTGTTGCGTTAAAGGCTCACAGCATGGCTTCTTGAAATGTAGGTTCTGCCTCACTAACTTGATAGTGTTCTTTCAGGAACTGACCAGTGTGGTGGATGTCCTGCTGATGTTGTATAACTTGATCTCCAGAAAGCATTTGATAAAGTACTACATGGAAGGGTACTTGTTAATAGATCATATGGGATTATTGGACAGATATTATGCTGGATAGGTAACTAGTTGAGCTCTCATAGGTAAAGAGTGGATTAGATTGACTATGACAAAAGCAAAATACTGCAGATGCTGGGAATCTGAAATAAAAACAGATAGTACTGGAAACACTCAGCTGGTCAGGCAGCATCTGTGGCGAGAGAAACAGAGTTAACGTTTCAGGTCAATGACCTTCATCGACCTGAAATGTTAACTCTGTTTCTCTCTCTGCAGATTGACTATGAGTTGAGTTCGACTAAACACCATGTTGGGACTGTTGCTGTTCACCATTTTCTTTAATGCCTTAGATAAGGACATAAGAAGAACATGAATGGAAATTCACAGATGATATAAAAGTATACACAGGGTGGGGAATTTGGACAAAAATAGGTTGCAGGCTGGTCGAGGCAAGTTAGGGGAATGGGCCCGTATGTGGGAGATGTCCTTTAACGTGGATAAATGCAGCATGTATATGAAGAAGTCTTTAAAATGATGAAGGCATTGAACTCAGTCCAGTTGGATAGGTTATTTAAGATGGATAAAATGGCAGGACTATAGAATATACATGTAAAATAGGGTAAGTGTTGGTTAGATGCTAGGAAATATTTCATTTTGTATAAAGTCATCATCCTCCTCCACTGCCCAGCTCAGTGGGACTACCCTTGTTTGGCTTCACTCTTACTATCCAACCATAGCCAGAATATCCCAAGCATTGGCTTCATTTCACCCCCCTGCACTGTTAAATTCAGACTCCCCCAAAGATCTATCCTTGGCCAAATCCTCTTCTTCATCAACATGTTGCTCATTGATAACATCATTTGCAGGCATGCACTCTGACGACACCCAGCTCTACCTCAGCACCACCTCTCTGGGCCCCACCACTACCTTTATATTGTCAGACTGGATGAGCTACAATTTCCTCCAGTTAAACATTGGGAAGATCGAAGCCAACGTCTTTGGCCCCCCGCCACAAACTCTATTTCCACCGATTCCTTCCCCCCTCACCATCCACTGTCCCAAGCTGAACTGTATGCAACCTCGCCGTTCTATTCGACCCTGTGCCAAGTTTCTGACCCCATACCCTCATCATCACAAAGACCAGCTACTTCTACTTCCATAGCATTGCCCTTCTCTACCCCTGCTTCAGCACATCTGCTGCTTGAACCTTATCCATGCGTGCACACACATATGTGCACAAAACAAAAATCGGGGGTGTTGACTAGTCATCAGGAGCAGAAACCCTGACCAATTTTTCCCTTCCTAACCCAGGTGTGCTGAGGCACCCCCAACTACCATCTTGGCTGAACTCAGCCTAGACCAGGAATTGAACCTTTGACCCACAGGTTTTGTATGGCTCAGCTTCTCTCTAGATAAATTCCTTGAACCATTTGAGGCACATTCTTAAGTCAAAACGAGTGATTGGTCTGACAGGCTGTGCTCGGGGATTTCAGTGCAAACTCGCGTACGTGGCAGTGAAAGGATTACACTGGAGAAAGCACTCTAATCTTAGGAATTGCTCGGCACCTGGCTTTAGTGAAACGTGATTCCATCTCAGATACATTGAAAGAGCACGGCTGTTTGGTTTTCATGATTTATATGCAGCACGAGTCTTTGTATTGGAAAAGATATGTCACCTGCCTCAACTGAATGGGGAATGTCATTGTGCAAAGCTGAACACTGGTTTCCAGCATGATACATCATGTGAGCAATGGCTCACCATCAACTTCAGCTTACAGACTAAGAACACAATCAATAAACCTCAAAAGAGAAACGGCCGGTCACACAAGAGATCTCAGCTTGCCTAACCTCTGCGACTTGGAGTATTTACTTACCGCAACAATTAAACCTGCTGCTTGCCCTGGTCCTTTGCCTTTGTAAACTGATTTTTTTTTATACTTGGTCTTTACAGCTTGAAGTGGACAATAAATTTATAAGAAGGGTCTTCCCCGCTTAATTTGAAGGTGCTGACTTTCTGCAGGTGCACTGCAGCAACTCGCCAAGGCTTCTTCGGCAGCACCTCCCAAACCCGCGACCTCTACCACCTAGAAGGACATGTGCATGTACTTTCCTCTGGGGACAATGAGTAGTGGGAATCCTGGTTGTTTTTTTCCCTCCCTAGCCCAGGGCCATTGAAGCCAATTGTGAACACTGCGCTCGCTGACCTACGCTGGTTCTTGGTCCTGCAACACCTCAATTTTAAAATTCTCATTTTTGTGTTCAAATCCCTCCATGGTCTCGCCACTCCCTATCTCTGTAATCTCCTCCAGCCCTACATCCCTCCAAGATTTCTGCGCTCCTCCAATTCTGGCCTCTTGCACATCCTCGATTTTCATCGCCCACTATTGACGGCTGTGCCTTCAGCTGCCTAGGCCCCAAACTCTGGAATTCCCTCCCTAAACCTTTCCGCCTCTCTACCTCTCTCTCCTCCTTTAAGATGCTCCTTAAGACACTCCTTAAAAGCTATCTTTTTGGTCACCTGTCCTAATATCTCTTTATGTGGCTCAGTATTAAATTTTGTCTGATAATGCTGCTGTGAAGCACTTTGGGACGTTTTACTAGGTTAAAGGCGCTATATAAACGCAAGTTGTTATAGGCCACTAACTGCTGTCTTGGTTGAGGTCAGAGAATCAACCCTGGTATTTTCTGGTCTATTTGGATTAGAACAACATTGGGCAGTGCCTCTACCCACAAGGCCATCAAGCAAGTTACATTCTTAAAGCTTTAATTTTGAAAAAGAGAACTTGTATTTATATAGCACCTTTCACAACCTCAGGATTTTCCAATGCGCTTTATAGCCAATTAAGTACTTTTGAAGTATAGTCACTGCTGTAATGTAGGAAACGCGACAGCAAATTGGTGCACAGCATGGTCCCATAAACAGGAATGAGATAATGACCACATAATCTGTTTTACTGATGTTGATTAGTGATGACACCGTGGGAGAAATGTCCTGCTCTTCTTCAAATAGTGCCACAGGATCTTTTACGTCTACCTGCAATGTTCCCTTTAATTTTTTTTTGGGTGTGTAGTCTCTTCAAAGGGGCTGTGTGGCCATTCAAAATGCCACGCATGCACAGTTTATCCTATTTGAAAGTTGGTGAGCCAGCTGCGCGGGAGCGTAAAAGGAACATTGTCCATCTGAGAGGGCAGACGGGGCCTCGGTTTAATGTCTCATCTGAAAGACGGCACCTCCGACATGGTCGTTACCCACCTCCACACGGTCTGAGCTAAAATGAGTAGATCCAGAATATGCCAAGTTTCCATTTCTGAAGACTGATGTGAAATATGCAACATCGGCCATTCCCTGGTCCTCTATTATATTTCCAACCAACAGATTCTTCAAAGCACCTAATTGGCCTTTGGGACACCATCTGTTGCTCACAATTTCCTTGGATCCCTCTTCCTGCTTTCCTCAGCTTCTACAATTCCCAATCCTCACTACTATTTACTTCTATGTTGCTTTTAAAACATTTCTGCCACACCATTAGGGAAGCTCTTATCTCTTTGTTCAGCCACTGGGTTTACTGGGTTTCTCCATTTTCTCAAAGGGGCTTTCTACTTTCCTTAAAACAGTTTGTTTTTCTTGTTTTATTTTCTAGCTCCACTTCTCACTTGATCCTCCCTTGAACTCTGCTCGTAGCTCCAAGCCTGGCTCTTCTCAAGCAGAGCTGGGAAAATTTAGTACCAGCTGCAGTGAATCAACACTAAACTGCTTTTTACTTTTTTGATGTTTGGCTCACTTAACTCTAAAGCAATTCCTCCTACAGTTTCCTTTTCTTTTAATATTTCTAAAAATAGTCAACAGAAATGGATGGAAAGAAAAAATAATAAACAAATAAATGCTTATAAAGGACTACGGCTGGGGCGGATTTACTAGATTGTGATTTTTTAAAATTAGCACAGTACCTTGTACTATTTGAGGGAATCTTAGTCTTACTGGCATAAAGTCACAGGCAGCGATAGCAAAAGCGCAGAAATATGAAATAATTATTTTGCTTCAGTATTTACCAGGGAGACGGATCAGGTGGGCATGACATTGGATGATGAGATTAGAAATGAGATAACCGCATTTAAAATAAAAAGAGGAGAAATATTAAATAAACGAATCAAACTCAAAGAGGATAAAACCCCTGGTCTGGACAGATTGCATCCACGCATTTTAAAAGAATCAAGGAAAGAGTTAGCAGAGGCACTATTACACATATTTAATAATGCTTTAGAAAAAGGTGTAGTGCCAGAGGACTGCCAGACAGCTAACATTATACCAATATTTAAGAAGGGGGATTGAACATGTCAAGGGAACTATAGACCAGTCAGCTTAACATCAGTGGTAGGAAAGATAATGGAATCCCTACTAAAGGAGAAAACAGAAGAACATCGAGAGACCAAAAATATAATAATGAATAGTCAGCATGGATTTCAAAAGGGAAAGTCTTGCTTGACCAACCTCATTGAATTTTTTGAAGAGGTAACAGAGAGAGTAGACACGGGTAATGTAGTAGATGTAATATATCTAGATTTCCAAAAGGCCTTTGATAAGGCACCACATAATAGACTAATACAGAGTCATGGGACAAGTAGCAGGATGGTTAGCTAGCTGGCTGCATGACAGAAAGCAGAGAGTAAGGGTAGCTATTCACAGTGGCCGAAGGTGGGAAGTGGGTCCCACAAGGGACAAATGTTGTTCACAATTTACATTAACGACTTAGACTTTGGAATCAAAAACACAGTTTCTAAATTTGCGGACGACACCAGATTTGGGGGGGGGGGGATAGTCAACACTGAGGAGGACTGCAACAAGTTACAAGAAGACATTAACAACTTGCAGAATGGGCATATAATTGGCAAATTAATTTCAATATAAGATAGTCACCAAGAAATCAAATAGGGAATTCAGAAGAAATCTCTTCACCCAGAGAGTGGTAAGAATGTGGAACTCGTTACCACAGGGAGTAGCTAAGGCAAATAGCACAGGTGCATTTAAGGGGAAGCTAGATAAGCACATGAGGGAGAATGGAATAGAGGGTTATGCTGATAGAGTTAGATGAGGAAGGTTGGGAGGAGGCTTGAGTGGAGCATAAATGCCAGCATGGACTGGTTGGGCTGAATGGCCCGTTTCTTCTATGCAAGATTGTCTCCTTTAGAACCATGCCATTTTTAGTCTCCATTCACATCCTCAAGTTAAAGACCAGAACAAAGAAAGACTTGCATTTATATCGCACCTTTCTCGACCTTAGGACGCCCCAAAGCGCTTTACAACCAATGAAGTACTTTTGAAGTGTAGTCACTATTGTAATACAAGAACAACAACAACTTGTCTTTATATTGCACCTTTAACATAGTAAAACATCCCAAGGCGCTTCACAGGAGTGTTATCAAACAAAATTTGACGGCGAGCCACATAAGGAGAAATTAGGGCAGGTGACCAAAAGCTTGGTCAAAGAGGTAGGTTTTAAGGCGCGTCTTAAAGGAGGAAAGAGAGGTAAAGAGGCGGAGCGGTTTAGGCCGGAAATTCCAGAGCTTAGGGCCTAGACAGCAGAAGGCACGGCCACCAAAGGTTGAGCGATTATAATCAGGGATGTTCAAGAGGGCAGAATTAGAGGGGCACAGATATCTCGGGGGGGTTGTGGGGCTGGAGGAGATTACAGAGATAGGGAGGGGCGAGACCATGGAGGGATTTGAAAACATGAAAGAGAATTTTGAAATTGAGGTGCTGCTTAACCGGGAACCAGTGTAGGTCAGCGAGCACAGGGGTGATGGATGAACGGGACTTGGTGAGAGTTAGGAAACGGGCAGCGAGTTTTGGATGACCTCAAGTTTACGTAGGGTTGAATGTGAGAGGCCAGTCAATCTGCGTAGTTGAGTCCCATAAACAGCAAAGTGATAATGACTTGATAACCTATTTTCAGTGATTTTGATTGAGGGACAAATATTGGCCAGGACACCAAGGAGAACTCCCCTGCTCTTCCTGGAAGAATGCCATGGGGTCTTTTACGTCCACCTGAGAGGGCAGATGGGGCCTCAGTTTATTGTCTCAGCCGAAAGATGGCACCTCTGACAGTGCAGTACTCCCTCAGTATTGCACTGGAGTGTCAGCCTAGATTATGTGCTCGAGTCTCTGGAGTGAGACTTGAACCCACAACCTTCCAATTCAGAGGCGAGATTTCTACCAACTGAGCCATGGCTGACAATGCACCAGGTGCTCTGGTGATATATACCGGGGGGTGGTCTAATATGTCCCAGCACAGTTTCATTCATTTCTAAGTCAGCTGGCATTTTAGACTAGCCGAAGAACCAATAGGAAGTACCCATGCTGAATACGAGTAGTAACAGCCAGGTATGCAGCAGTACCCAGCTTTTCCAATCAGCATTTCCTGTGTTGAAATGCTAACTTCCATTGGCACTAGTAGAGCCACGCTGGGATGCTCTATGAATATTTGTCAACTGCAAGGCTCTGAACAGCAGTGCAGACCAAAAGTCTACTACAGACACTGTCTGTGTGGAGTTTGCACATTCTCCCCGTGTTTGCGTGGGTTTCCTCCGGGTGCTCCGGTTTCCTCCCACAGTCCAAAGATGTGCGGGTTAGGTTGATTGGCTATGATAAATTGACCCTTAGTGTTAGGGAGATTAAATACGTGGGGTTACGGGGATCGGGTGGGATATGTGTTGGTGCAGGCTCGATGGGCCGAAATGACCTCTATCTGCACTGTGGGGTTTCTGTGATTCTGTGATTCTGCGAATTGCTTCTTAAAATAACTCATTGATCTCCCGTCGCTCACGGATAATCAGGGGGCTGGAGAACAGTTGCAGTGTTTATTGTGGATTCATTCCGAGCTTGGGAACAGCGGACAGTGGGAAGTGTAGAACTGTAGTCAGGGATCAAAGTATGAGGGGGGAAAGGGGGTTGGAATATGGAACCCAGATGGGGGCGGATGGCCACAGTAGGATCAGGGTGTACAATAATTTTTATTGCATATCTATATAAAAATTACAATTGAAAGCAAGAGGTAGTCAAGTATTCTATCAGCCTGAATAGTGAGTGTCAGCCTCAAGCTGCACGCTGGGAGCTGCAGTCTTTCAGATCAAGATGTAGAATCAGTCTGGTTGGAGCTAAGAAGCACCAAGGGGCAGAAAACATTGGTGGGGGTTATCTATAGGCCTCCAAACAGTAGAGGTAATGTAGGGGATGGCATCAAACAGGAAATTAGAGATGCGTGTAACAAGGGTACTACAGTAATCATGGGTGACGTTAAACTACATATAGCCTGGCCAAACCAAATTAGCAATAATACTGTGGAGGATGAATTCCTGGAGTGTGTACTATTATGTCCGTGTGTAATTGAGACACGGACTGCAGGAGTTGGTTATAACAGGTCTTTACTGGGTGGAGACAAACTGGAACTACTATGCAAAAGTTACTACACAGGCTTATATACAGGGGTGGTCACTACTGGAACTGCAGTATACAGGGGCTGCAGAATATAGTTCCTTCTGCAAGTACATACACTACAATTCCTCCCCTTTTAGCTAAACAGTACATAACATTTGATTAATAATTAAATAACATATTTGCAATTACAGTTGCTAGATACATTAGCTGAAGTTAAGCAATTATAAGTTCAGTCTTTGAGGAGGCTTCCTGATTCTGTCTGGATAACGCCTCTTTGGGGTATCAGGTTCTTCTGGCAAAGTTGATTCGGAATCAACGTCGTTGTTTGGTTCGTCTGCTTCCAATATCATCGATTCTGAGGTAGATGCAATTGGTACTTCGGTTTCATCACCAGGTGTATCGGATCGTGGTGTGGAATTGACGTTTTCCAGTGACTCTAGAATCTGGTCAGCATGGCGTCTTACAATGCTCTCTCCAACGTCCACGGTATACATTAGAGGTCCTTGCCGTGTACAGATCGTTCCTGGCTGCCATTTCTCTGTGCGGTAGTCCCGGGCCAAAACTGGTTGACCTATCTTAAAACTCCTGGTCGGCCTTTCATTCATATTCTGAAACTGCCTGCTCTCCACATCTCTTCTGATGTTTGGCTTAACCAAATCCAAGCGGCATCGTAGTCTTCGATTGAAGAACATCATGGCTGGAGTTTGGTTGGTAACCGCATGTGTCGCATTCCGGTAGGCAAACAAGAAGTTATCCACCTTGTGTTGTAGGGGTATGTCTTCATTACACATTGCCTTGATAGCCTTCTTGAATGTTTGAACGAACCTCTCAGCCAATCCATCGGTGGCTGGATGATATGGGGCGGATGTGTAATGCTTAACACCATCGTTCTTTAAGAACCTCCGGAACTCTTCAGACACAAACTGTGGTCCATTGTCGGAGCAAATCTGTTCAGGCAGCCCATTTCTGGCGAATATGGTTCGTAAGACTGTGATAGTTTTTTCTGTGGTGGTTGAGGACATTTTTATTACCTCTGGCCACTTTGAATGTGCATCCACCGCAATTAAAAACATCGAGTCCATAAATGGACCAGCAAAATCAATGTGCACCCTTTGCCATGGAGATGAGGGCCACTCCCATGGATGTAGAAGGGCTTGTGGTGGGGCGTTTTGGACCTTCTGGCATCCTGTACAGCTCTTGGTCATCTCTTCTGTTTCTCTATCGATTCCCGGCCACCACACAAACGCTCTGGCTAAGTTCTTCATTTTTATCCCTCCCAGATGACCCTCATGAAGCTCATTGAGCACTCTATCCTTCAATTTGGGTGGAATTACTACTCTGGATCCACACATCAAGGTTCCTCTGCACACTAACAGCTCTTCTCTTCTCGGCGAGAATGCTGGCAACAGTGGTTCGCCATGTGCTGGCCATCCCTTCACCGTTAAATCATAGACCCAGGAGAGTGTCGGGTCATTTCGTGTTTCCTTTTCTATGTTTGCATTCGTCACAGGGAGACATTCGACTATGGTCGAGTGGAACATCTCCACTGGATCCACTGCAGGTGCTTCTTCCACCGTCGGCAACGGTAGGCGCGACAATCCATCAGCATTCCCATGCTGTTTAGTTCCTTTGTACTCGATGTCATATTGGTGTGCCCCTAGGAAAAGGGACCACCTCTGTAGCCGTTGTGCTGTCATTATTGGGACGCCCTTCTGAGGGTTGAAAATGGAGACAAGAGGTTGATGATCAGTTAGTAGAGTAAATTTCTGACCGTGCAGGTAGTGATTGAACTTCTTCACCCCCCACACCAGGCTGAGGGCCTCTCTGTCAATCTGGGCATAGTTACGCTCGGCTGAAGTTAACGAGCGTGACGCAAAAGCTATCGGCCTCTCTGAACCATCAAGGAATTTATGTGACAGTACCGCTCCAATGCCGTAGGGAGACGCATCACACGCCAGTCTTATCGGTAGTGATGGGTTGTAGTGAGCCAATACTTCTCTTGAAGTGATTAGGTCTTTACTCTTCTGAAAGGCCCGCTTACATTCATCGCTCCATTTCCATGCTACTCCAGTTTGTAGTAGGGCGTTCAGTGGGTGCAGAATTGTGGACAAATTCGGCAAAAACTTATGGTAGTAATTCACCAATTCGAGGAATGACCTCAGTTGCGACACATTTTCAGGTGCTGGAGCCTTAACTACCGCTTCAATTTTGTCAGGGGACTTATGTAACCCCTCTTCATCAATCACGTGGCCACAATATGGTATCTGTTTCTTAAAAAACTCGCACTTGGGGCGATTGGCTCGTAGCCCATGTTCTCTTAGTCTAGTGAGCACCTGCTCTAGGTTGGCAAGGTGTTCACTGTCATCTTCACCTGTCACTAGGATGTCGTCCAAATAACACTGACTCCCCGGAATCCTTTGCAGGACTTGTTCCATCGCTCTTTGCCATATCGCTGGAGCTGATGATACTCCGATAACCAGTCGATTATACTGGTAAAGACCTTTGTGAGTGTTTATCGTGAGATACTTCCTAGAGGATTCTTCAACCTCCATCTGCAAATATGCTTGTGCTATGTCAATTTTTGTAAAATGCTTCCCTCCAGATAGTGAGGCGAAAATATCTTCTATCCTCGGGAGAGGATATTGTACTGTGTGAAGGGCTGGGTTCACCGTCACCTTGAAGTCCCCACAGATGCGAACCTTCCTTGGCTCCTCAGACTTATTGTTTAACATTTTCTTCATGACAGGAACAATGGGTGTCGCCCACTCGCTCCAGTCTACCTTAGATAACACGCCTGCATTCTCCAGATTCTCCAGCTCTACCTCGACGGCTGGGCGAATTGCATATGGTACCGGTCTTGCTTTAAAAAACTTGGGAATTGCATTCTCCTCTATTTTTATCGAGGCGGTTACGCCTTTAAGAGTTCCCAGTTCTTGTTGAAATACCTCTTTGGCGTCAGCTAAGATTTTTGACAATCGTCCAGATGTGACGTCGTCATCCTTTTTACCAGCCACTGTCAGTGCCTGAATGGAGTGCCAGTCTAAACTTATCTTTCTGATCCATTCACGTCCCAATAACGGTGATCCACCATCTTGCAGAATGTAGAGATACAATTTCCGTATTTTCTTGCCGTTGTATTCGACAGACAGCCTTATTTTTCCTCTGGGGTATACTTTTTGCCCCGTATACGTCCTCAAGACAATGGATGTCTCTCTCAAGGGTATGTGTGAGAATAGCTGCTCGTAGTCTCGTCGATTCATGATGTTTAGAGCTGATCCTGTATCCAATTCCATTTTGACTTGGGACCCTGCTATCGTGAGGGTGACCCAAATGGTTCGGTGATCCTCTTTTGCGATTACATTGTGAAGTTTGAGACAGCTTAATCTCTTGTTCCCGGAATCACTATCGCTTTGATAGCTTGCGTAGTTCCGTAAGGTAATCAGCATTGCTCTCATCTTTATGCTGATTTCTCCTGTGGAATTTAAATCTTTCTGCTATCAGCAGCGGTGTAGGATTTAGGTGTTCCTGTAGGATATCAACAATTTCGTTAAAACTCTTCGCCATCGGTTTGGCTGGAGTAATCAGGTTCCGCAATAGGCCGTACGTTCTTGCGCCCATTAAGTTTAGTAGTACCGATGCCTTTTTCTCATCGGCTACTTCGTTTGCCTCGCAATATACTTCGACTCTTTCCACATACGTGGTCCAGTCTTCTATTGCATTATCGAAGGCAGTGATATTGCCAGTCTTCGGCATCTTGGAAATCTAAGATGGCACCTCCCGCGCTTTGCCTTCTTCCCCGATTTAACAAAGTGGCGCCTCCCGCACTTTCCGTCTTCCCCGCTGCTGCTAGCGCTGTTGCTGGCGTTTTATGCCTTGATGGCGACGCCCTATGGTCTTCGCGCACTTCCCCCCGCGCTGCTGCTAACGCCGCTCTCCGCGGTTCCCGTGGCAAACTGCAGTTCCTCGCGGCTTTCTGCGCTTCTAATTTCTTTATTTCCCCGTCGTCGGAGCAACCCTGCGGGACACTTTCCTCCCTCTTCTCGGCTCTGTACGCTGCCCGGCTTCATAGCACCGGCCGCGCCCTGTGTGCTCCACCCTCTCTCTCTCTCTCCTCTTCCCGACAACGCTGCTCGGCCCGTTGAAAAGCCACTCGATCGAGCTCTAGCCCGCCGCAGCCCAGGAAGGATCAGTGTACTACCTGCCACCAGCCCGATTAGCTGGAACACCATCGACAGGATAACCAAGCCCCGCTCTCGACAGCCTCTCCTGCAAATCTTCAACTCCGATGAATCAGAGGCGGTTGCCCACGGTCGACGCCCGTTTCTTCTGTTTGTTTTTTTCTTTTCTTTCTTCCTTCTGGCCTCGACCTCTGACAACTTCGCTTCAGGGATGGATCCCCATGAGGTGGTGCAGACTGTAGGTAAGTTCGGATCTGCTCGTCGCCAGTATTATGTCCGTGTGTAATTGAGACATGGACTGCAGGAGTTGGTTATAACAGGTCTTTACTGAGTGGAGACAAACTGGAACTACTATGCAAAAGTTACTACACAGGCTTATATACAGGGGTGGTCACTACTGGTACTGCAGTATACAGGGGCTGCAGAATATAGTTCCTTCTGCAAGTACATACACTACATGTACGAGATTTTTTTTTAAAGCAGTATGTTGAGGAGCCAACTCGGGAACAGGCTATCCTAGATTGGGTATTGTCCAATCAGAAGGGGTTAATTAATAATCTTGTTGTGTGGGGTCCTTTAGGGAAGAGTGACCGTAACATGATAGAATTCTTCATTAAAATGGAAAGTGAAGAAGTCCAATCCGAAACTAGGGTCCTAAATCTAAACAAAGGAAACTACGAAGGTATGAGGAGTGAGTTGGCTATGATAGATTGGGGAGCTTCATTAAAAGGCATGACGGTGGATAGGCAATGGTTAACATTTAAGGAACGAATGCATGAATTGCAACAGTTATACATTCCTTTCTGGCACAAAAACACAAAAGGAAAAGCGGCCTAACCATGGCTAACAAAAGAAATTAAGGATAGTATTAGATCCAAAGAGGAGTCATAGAAAGTTGCCAGAAAAAGTAGCAAGCCTGAGGATGGGGAGCAGTTTGGAGTTCAGCAAAAAAGGACCAAGAGAGTGATTAAGAGGGGAAAAATAGAGTATGAGAGTAAACTTGCAAGGAACATAAAAGCAGATTGTAAAAGCTTCTACAAGTATGTAAAAAGAAAAAGATTAGTGAAGACCCTTACAGTCAGAAATGGGAGAATTTATAATAGGGAACAAGGAAATGGCAGAGCAATTAAACAAATACTTCGGTTCTGTCTTCAAGGAAGAGAACACAAATAACTTCCCAGAAATGCTAGGGAACCAATGGTCTAGTGAGGAGGAATTAAAGGAAATTAGTATTAGTAAAAAAATAGTGCTGGAGAAAGTAATGTGACTGAAAGCTGATAAATCCACAGAGCCTGATAATCTGCTTCCCAGAGTACTATTAGAGGTAGCCATAGAAATAGTGGATGCATTGGTTGTCATCTTCCAAAATTCTATAATTATGGAACAGTTCCTGCAGATTGGAGGGTGGCAAATGTAACCCCACTATTTAAAAAAGGAGGGAGAGAGAAAACAGGGAATTACAGATCCGTTAGCCTAACATCAGTAGTAGGGAAAATGCTCGAGTCTATTGTAAAGGATGTGATAACAGGACACGTAGAAAATAACAGGATTAGACAAAGTCAACATGGATTGATGAAAGGGAAATCGTGTTTGACAAACCTACTGGAGTTTTTTGAGGATGTAATTGGTAGAATAGATAAGGGAGAACCAGTGGATGTGGTGTATTTGGATTTTCAGAAGGCCTTTGATAAAGTCCCACATAAGAGGTTAGTGTGCAAAATTAAAGCACATGGGATTGGGGGTAATATACTGGCATGGATTGAAAATTGGTAAAAATAGAGAGTAGGAGTAAATGTGTCTTTTTCGGGGTGGCAGGCGGTGACTAGTGGGGTACTGCAGGGATCAGTGCTTGGGCCCCAGCTATTCACAATATATATCAATGATTTGGATGAGGGAACCAAATGTAATGTTTCCAAGTTTGCTGACGACACGAAACTAGGTGGGATTGTGAGTTGTGAGGAGGATGCAAAGAGGCTTCAAGGCAACTTAGACAAGTTGAGTGAGTGGGCAAATACATGGCAGATGCAGTATAATGTGGATAAATGTGAAGTTATCCACTTCGGTAGGAAAAACAGAAAGGTAGAGTATTATTTAAATGGTGCTAGATTGGGAAGTGCTGATGTACAAAGGGACCTGGGTGTCCTTGTACACCAGTCACTGAAAGCAAACATGCAGGTGCAGCAAGCAGTTAGGAAGGCAAATGGTATGTTGGCCTTCATTGCAAGAGGAGTTGAGTACAGGAGCAAGGATGTCTTACTACAGCTGTACAGGGCCTTGGTGAGACCACACCTGGAGTACTGTGTGCAGTTTTGGTCTCCTTACCTAAGAAAGGATATACTTGCCATAGAGGGAGTACAGCAAAGGTTCACCAGACTGATTCCTGGGATGGCAGGACTGTCATATGAGGAGAGATTGGGTCAACTAGGCCTGTATTCACTAGAGTTTAGAAGAATGAAAGGGGATCTCGTGGAAACGTATAAAATTCTGACAGGGCTGGACAGACTGGATGCAGGGAGGATGTTTCCCCTGGCTGGGGGGGTCTAGAACGAGGGGTTACAGTTTCAAGATACGAGGTAGGACATTTAGGACTGAGATGAGGAGAAATTTCTTCACTCAGGGTGGTGAATCTGTGGAATTCTCTACTACAGAACGCTGTGGAGGCCAAGTCACTGAATATATTTAAGAAGGAGATAGATAGATTTCTAGACACAAAAGGCATCAAGGGGTATGGGAAGAGAGCAGGAATATGGTATTGAGATAGAGGATCAGCCGTGATCATACTGAATGGCGGAGCAGGCTCGATGGGCTGAATGGCCTACTCCTGCTCTTATTTTTCTATGTTTCTATGAGATGCACATTGACACTGGTGCAGTCTGGGAAGTTGTGCACCAGTGTAACAGTTACAGAGGGTCACTGATGCATCCAGAGAGTTTTCTGCTTGGTTGAGTTAGATACCTTGAGAATTCAGCAAAACTCAAGCCCCAGGCTTCTGAGATAGGGAGGGGCCTCTGAATAGAAATATTTGTGGAGCACACAAAAGATAACTCTACCGGTAGGTTTAATACTTTTGGAAATTATGCAATTTTTCACAAGTTTGTTATGTTACAAACTTTATTTTTGGTTGCCTCCGCTCTGGTTCGTGACAAAGCAGGCAAGCTGCCCAAACTATTTTCAAAATGCATATGAGTGACTTAAGCGGCTCCCCTTCTCTTTCCTGCTAGTTGCTTTATTGGTAGCTGGGGGTAGCTGGCAATTTTGAATTGGTAGTTTCCATACCTCCTTGGTACTTCTTGGTTGATACAGTAACTTGTTTTACCCACTTCCTACTTCCCAAAACTCTTCGGCCTAGAAATTGAGTAGCCTTAGCGCCGCATTTGAGGCGCTAGAGGGCCTAGCACCGGAGTTATGGCCAGTTGGGAAATTGAGTGGGGCCCTTCCGTCGGCGTTAAGCCGGTAGCGCTGCGCCGCACCGATGACGTCATCGGTGTGCGCAGCGTCCCGGTTACCATGCCGACGGGCCCCAGCGCCGAAATTCAGTTGCGGCCGCCTCGCCCGTGGCAGCCGCAACTAAGACTCTGGCAACCAAGTCTTCCCCGAGTTAGCGCCGGCGCATTAAGGTCGCGCGGCGGCCGGCCACTTTCCCGTCGGCTGCCTGCCCGCACCTCCCTCCCCGGACTCCTCCACCCCCCCCCCCCCGCGGAACAGATGCGTCTGGCCTGCAAGCCCGGCACTTGTCCGAGGTGCCGGGCTCATTTTTTCAATATTTGAACGGACAGCGGGTGGGTGCAGGCAGCTCCTCCTTAACTGAAGGAGGAGGCCTGCACTTCCCCAGCCTGCCGCACCGCATCGGGTGCCGCAGCGCCGGATTTGCGCCGCAATTCAGCACTCAGCGCCCATTGGGAGGCGCTCACGCCCGCCAGTAGCGCCGGCAGCCGTCTGGGCGCGGCGCTACTGAATTTTTGGCGCGCGCAAGGGAATTAGCGCCGGCGCTAAATTTCCGGCGCTAAAGCCCTGGCGCGGCGTCAACTCAATTTCTAGGCCTTCATGTTTTATGAAAACTGTATTTGAGCCCGGCGGGTACAGTGCATTATTTTTCAGTGAGAACCTTTGAGGTGAGGCTGACACACACTTAGATGCTTATAGAAACAAAGAAAGACTTGCATTTATATAGCGCCTTTCACAACCACTGGATGTCCCAAAGCACTTTTACAGTCAATTAAGGTACTTTTATCAGATTTCCCATGGTGCTGCTCATGGTAAGTCAGAAGTTATGCCATTTTAACAATCAAAGGGTGTTTACATCACATGGGAGTTAACATCGGCAGCCCATACATCACCTTAAACATCCACTGTCTCTGCCACCGGCATACCCTGGCTGCAGTGTGTACCATCTACAAGATGCACTACAGCAACTCGCCAAGGCTTCTTCGACAGCACCTCCCAACATCCACCACCTAGAAGGACAAGGTCATCAGGTGCATGGGAACACCACCACTTCCAAACTCCCCTCCAAGTCACACACCATCCCAACTTGGAAATATATTGCTGTTTCTTTATCGCTGCTGGGTCAAAATTCTGGAACTCCTTCCCTAACAGCACTGTGGGAGAACCTTCACCACATGGACTGCAGCAGTTCAAGAAGGCAGCTCACCACCGCCTTCTCAAGGGCAATTAGGGGTGGGCAATAAATGCTGGCCTTGCTAACGATGCCCATATCTCGAGAATGAATAAGAAAACATTAGGGCCACTGATTTACAAGGACTGAATAAGTCAAAACCTACACGGTTGACTCTTAGTGCCCTCTGAAGTGGCTTTGATCCACCACCATCTTCTCAGGACAATTAGGGATGGCCAATAAATGCAGCTTTGCCAGTATCACCCAGATCCCAAGAACAATTTTTTTTTAATCTAAAGAAAAATATTTCAGCGGTTCAGCTGACTAAATTGTACCAAAGACTCCTGGGAAATTAGATACACTGCACGTGCTCAGAGTGCACAATCCAAATTCAGCTAATGGAGTCAAAGCTCTGAACAAAAATATCAAGTCCAAATCTAGACCCGAATGAAGGCATCAAAAGACACAAAAGAAATTCCAATGGGTAGGCGAGTCATTGTAAAATATGTAGTTATTTTAATTTTTCTTTGTTTACTATCTTATTTTGGACCCTAGAATTTTCAGATACTGAGAAAAAATGGCAAGTGATTTTTTTTCCCCGAAAGTGTAGTGTATGTAACCGTTCCACCTTTAAGAGAACTATTTTAGTAACCGTCCACCTTTAAGAGAACTATTTTAAGAGTTGCACTACTTTATCTTGGCGGCTGTATACTGTAATACCGGCGGTGACCACACCGGTATATAAGTGCCGTGTAATGATTTATTGGGCAGTTCCGCCCTGACCTTCAACTAGTAAAGACCTGTTAAAGTTTACTCTTGTGGTCTGTGTAGTAATTCGCAATATAACACACAGACTTAACAGTGGCGACGAGTTCGATCTTACCCTGCGGCAGAGAGGCATCCAAGGCAGTTGACGGGCGTCGAGAAGAGGCATCCGCCCTCATCATTCTGCTGAGAAAAGACTCGGGTCTGCAGAGAAACGGAAGATTTCTGACACGAAGCCTTCCATCAGCAACAGGCAGTGATCATTCCTTCTATCACGGTGGTGAGTAAGCCGATCAGCGACGAGCAGCAAGTCGGCCACGTTGAGACTGTGAGTAGGGGAGAAAATAACAAAAAAAAAACCGGAGGATATAAGGGCGGAGAACTCGACCACGGCCAGGGAAAAGAGCCGGACAGAAGTCGGGGCCAGAGGCGCTGAGACTGGGGCAGCGTAAGGCACGGAAGCCGCGGTGACTGCAAATGCAGCCGGTGTGAGAGACCAGGCTACAAGCGGGAACGCAGCCGGTGTGAGAGACCGGGCTACAAGCGGGCTGGGAGACGCAACAGCGTCGAGAGAGAGCTCGACCGCGACCGGTGAAAAAGGCCAGGCAGCTACCGAGGCCGCGAGGCGCAGCGACCGGGACAGCGTAAGGCGCGGGAGAAAATAGCGGGCTGGGAGACGCAACAGCGTCGAGAGAGAGCTCGACCACGACCGGTGAAAAAGGCCGGGCAGCTACCGAGGCCGCGAGGCGCAGCGACCGGGACAGCGTAAGCGCGGGAGAAAATTTAAAAAAATTAAAAAACCGCGGAGAACTCAGCCGCAGCCGGGGGGGAAAGGACCGGACTGCAAGAGGGGCTGGGAGGCACGATTTGAAAACCGCTGGGGAGGGCGAATGCAGCAATACGGCAATCGCCATTACAGCCAGCGGGGGAGAAAGGCAAACACGGGAAGCCGCCATTTTCGGAGGCGGGGGAAGAAGACAAGCGCGGGAAACCGCCATTTAGTAAAAAAAAAAAAAAAATTCTTTTGTTTCTCAAGAAGATCGCAAGGATGCCTAAGCGTGGTAACATCAACGATTTCGATCCCGATGTTGAAGATTGGGCCACGTATGTAGAACGCATAGAGATATATTGTAAGGCAAATAAAATATCAAATGAAGATAAAGCATTAACCTTACTAAACTCAATGGGTGCGAAGACATACGGGCTATTGAAGCATCTTCTATCACCAGCTAAACCGGCGGATCAGACTTTCGCTAATATTGTTGCTGTCCTGAAGGATCATTTGAACCCCACACCGCTGATGTTAGCGGAACGATTTAAATTTTATGCGAGAACGCAACTGAAAGAGGAAAGCAACGCGGAGTACTTAATTGAACTGCGTAAGCTAGCGAAATACTGTCAGTTTGGGGAAGGACTGACAGAGGCACTGAGAGACAAATTCGTGTGCAGATTGTCGAAAGAAGGAACACAAAAGCGGCTACTTGAAGAGAATGACCTTACACTTGATAAGGCTGTCTCTATTGCAGCATCGCACGAAGCCGCAGCGAGAGGCACTGCAGAAATGCAGCTGAAGGCAGCGGTACTCAGCGTAGATCAAATGGCTTTGGGTACAACGAAATGTTATCGTTGTGGGAAGACAACACACGACCAGAACCAATGCTGGTTTAAAAACCAGGAATGTAGAAAATGTGGCAAGCTTGGTCACATAGCTAAAGTATGCCGGTCAGGAAAGAAGACCAGCAACAAAAAGTCACCGCAGGAAAAGTGCAGCAAGGTACACAAGGTGGCTGAGAAGAGTTCGGATGAACAGAATTCGGATCCAGACTCCAACAGCAAGGAACTGGGTAGTCTGAGAATTCACAATGTGAGTAAGGAAGCTGACCGACAAACTATCTGGGTCACCCTGCAGATAGCAGGAGTCCAAGTGAAGATGGAATTGGACACCGGATCGGCGTTGACGGTCATGAATAAGCAAGATTACAAAAGGTTATTCACACATATTCCCCTACGGGATACGGAGATAGTATTAAAGACATACACGGGGCAAAGAGTATACCCCATCGGAAGGATAAAAGTCAAGGTGGTACACAAGGGCAAAGAACACCAAGGAATGGACATATATGTACTACCTGAGGGAGGTCCACCACTTCTGGGACGGGAGTGGATCAGGAAAATAAATATGGACTGGCACCCCCTAAAAGCAATGACGGAAAGTCCAGAAAATGAGCGGGAAGTCCTGAGGTGTCCAACGTACAACAAAGTCTACAAACAAAGGGTGAAAAACCTGTTTCAGAAGCACGTGCTGCAGTGCGGAAACCAGACTTCACAGGAGGATGGTGACGGGTACAAAGCCCAGGATAATGATTCAAACAAAAGGAGGTACCCCCGACGCAGTGCCCGGGCCCGCTCAACTACATTTTTCGGGTTGACTCCCTTTTATGGTGGCAAGTCATATGGTGAAGAGGATTTTCCATTCCACCGAGATCCTTCGGGGAAGAAAAGAGGAGCAGTCAACTCAAGGGCAGGTAGACGGAGCCGATGATCCAAGCACATCTTCTGACGAGGATATGGAATACTACTACAATTTCACCAGAACTGTCATCACGTCCGATCGCGAGGGAAGACTCGAGCCGTGCAGTTTCTTTGACGGCGAGGAAGATTGCCGCCTACCCAGGATCAGCTCAGACTCTGGAACTGATGATGGTAAGATCAGCCCATGTGCAAAAGACAAGTCTAAAATGGACTTGCAGACTAATGACGGAAAAACGAAGGAGTGCATAAATGCTTCAGAAGAGAACAAAGTATCAGAACAGAATTCCACTGAACAACAACAACATAGTTTGACAGAGGATTCTGAGTCTGTCCAGTCTACAGACATGCACATTTCTGAGGAACACCGGGCTCGAACTCAACTCAATTTCAAATTACAACAGCAATTAAAACAAATGATTCGCCGTTTTGAGCAAGAGATGAATGCAAAGAAAAAGTTCTTTGACACAGAGTGGGAGAATCTGGAAAGACAACAGAAGCAGCTGATTGAGAAAATGGAACAGGAACACACAAACCGTCTGCGCGATGAGGCCAAACGAATCAAAGCTGAGCAAGAAAGGGATTATGTCAAATTCATCGATCAGTTGAAAGCTAAGAAGAAAGAGCACCCTTTTGTGAAATGCTGCAGAGATCAAGGTTGTTGCTGAAAGCGCTACTTCCAGAGCTTTGCTTCGAATTCAAGAATTGCCAGTTAAATTTGTGAAACCCTTAAGAGAGAAGATTGGCATGGAGAAACATCGTGTCATTTTCGAATGCAAGGTTTCCAGGCCAAATGCTGCTGTCAAGTGGTATTACAAAGACAAAGAGATTCATCCCAGTAATAAATATGAGATTGTGAGTGAAGATGTGTACAGGAAGCTCGTTATTAATAATGTCGCTTTTGAAGATGAAGGCAACTACATGTGCGATGCCATAGATGACCAAAGCACAGCAAAGTTATGTAGAAGAGCAATCAATTGCCATCATTAAACCCATATGTGATGTGGAAGTGACAGAGCCAAGTGACGCCATTCTTGAGTGTGAGCTTTCAGTTGCGGACGTGAAGCCTCCAAAATGGATACTAAATGGTGAAATTCTTCATGCTTCTGAAGATGTGGACATTGAGCATCGTGGCACTATTCATCGTCTCACTCTGAAACAAACAACTTGTAAGATGACCGGCTTGCTGCAGTTTATCGCAGGGAAATCAAAATCTGAGGCAAGGCTGACTATTAAAGTGCCTCCGTCAAAGGTAGTCAAAGAACTACAGAACATTACAGTGGAAGAGAAGCAGTCTGCTACTTTGAGCTGTCACGCACGCGGTCCCTCCGAACTGAGCCAAATCAGGCTGGAAGTAGAAAAACTTCCCAAGGTGCTCGTGCCTTTAGAAGTCAGCAATGCTGGTTCTGCAGTTACGAAAGTTCAAGCTGTTAAGTCCAGTGAAGGACTATTAGATGAGTCACCCCAGCAACAAAAAACTACTACACCACCGAGGCGTTATCCGGACCGAGTCAGGAAGCGCAGGAGGCGCCTCCGCAGAGGCTGAATCTGTGAACTGTTTTTATATGAAGTTGTGTTTATATGTTATGATGTTATGTTTAATGGGGAATATATATACTGTTAAGCTAAAAAGGGAGGATTGTAGTGTATGTAACCGTTCCACCTTTAAGAGAACTATTTTAGTAACCGTCCACCTTTAAGAGAACTATTTTAAGAGTTGCACTACTTTATCTTGGCGGCTGTATACTGTAATACCGGCGGTGACCACACCGGTATATAAGTGCCGTGTAATGATTTATTGGGCAGTTCCGCCCTGACCTTCAACTAGTAAAGACCTGTTAAAGTTTACTCTTGTGGTCTGTGTAGTAATTCGCAATATAACACACAGACTTAACAGAAAGCATCTTCAGTGATTGTGGGGCAAAGATAATACAGTATCACTTAGTAACCTGACAAATAATAGTTACAGGTAAATGTAAAGATTGTTAATTATATAGATAGAGAAATAAGCAGAATGCTTTGAACAAAAAGTATTGACCAAGGCTTTCCTTGGATATATTGGCCTTGGAGGGGTGCAGCGCAGATTCACCAGAACAATACCAGGGTTTAGAGGGTTAAATTTCGAGGACAGGTTGTATAGACTATGCCTGTATCCCCTCCAGTATAGAAGATTAAGGGGTGAACTAATTGAGGTGTTTAAGATGATTAAAGGATTTGATAGGGTAGACAGAGAGGAACTATCTCCTCTGGTGGGGGAGTCTAGGACAAGGGGGTATAATCTTAAAATTAGAGCTAGGCCGTTCAGGGATGATGTCAGGAAGCATTTCTTCACACAAAGGGGAATGAAAATCTGGAACTTTCTTCCCCCAATTGCTGTTGAGGCTGGGGGGTCAATTGAAAATGTAAAAACTGAGAATGATAGATTTTTGTTAGGCAAAGGTATTGAGGGTTACACCAAGGCAAGTGGAGTTGAGATACAAATCAGCCATGATCCAATTGAATAGCGGAGCAGGCTCGAGGGGCTGAATGGCCTACACCTGTTCCTATGTTGTCCGAAAAGCCCCCCCCAGCCTGACTAGCTCACATGTCGTATGCCCTTCTTAGGCTGATATGGCAGTGAAAAAAGCAAACAAGTTACTGAGTAGCCTTACCAGTGGGACAGTGTACAAAACCTAAAAGGATTGACTCTATCGATGTACAGTTCTGGTACCTAATCACAGGAATGATATTCCCCCTGACAAGGTACAGAATCAAGCATTAAATTGGTACGAGAAAGTTAAACGATGAGAAAAGGTTAAGTAAGTTGAGCTTGATTTTTCTGGGGGGAAAAGACCAGCCTGGGAGTGGCCCAAGATTTCAAGATTAGGAAGGGGACGGACATATTTGACCCAGGCAAACCATTCATTATAGTACAGAGTTCAAATACTTGGGGCACAGCTCATCAAGTAGGAAGAGAGAAGAATGGAAGTTAAGAAGAACATTTAACCCAAAGGTTAATAGATGTAGAATAAGTTACCAGGGAAATGAACAGTATTGTTGAGTTTCGGGAGAAAGATTTGAGCGCTTTGGTGAGGAGGCAAGCATGTAGGGTTAATCTATGAAAAAAGTGACTTAATGGATGTTTCATGTTCCTAAAAAATCATATGTTCTTATGTGTGCAGCTCTACGTATAGATCCCAACATTCTGTTTGCTTTGGGAATTCCTGTCATGTAATAAATCTGGCAATGTGTAGACAACTTGCAAACCCAAATTCTGCTGTACCTTACTAAATGATCTGTTCACTTGCTGTTTTTCAGCACTGATAATGCTTTTTATTACAATTCCCAGTATCATTTTTCCCCAATTTTCTCTTCTCCCCTGAAGACGTTCTCTTCTCCTGGGGTACAGTCCCACGAGCAGTCTTCCAGTACCTCATGCAAAAAACCTTATGCACGAGCCTAAATATTGGTACTTGACCATGGGTTGAAGGGATGGGGAGGAAAATTAGAGCTAACCCCAATTCTATCCTCTCTTGACAAACACTCACCTCCAGCAGGGATTGCTGGATAGTAATCAGGAGTGGGAACTCTGGCTAATTTTTTCCTTTAGCAACTCAACTGTTAGCCCAAGTAACTCAGCATAGACCTTCTGGTAATCAATCAAATTTACAACTACACTCTGAATAGTCATAGGAGCGGTCACTTTAGCCGCATTTCTCCTTTGAGGGATGTATGACGTGCTTTCTGAAAGTCAAGATTTAGAATATCTACTGTACTTTATCCTCATCCACAAACTTGATCACATCCTCAAAAGAATTCTAATCCATTTGTCAAGCATGACCTGCCTTTCATGAACCCATTCTGCCTTAGATTTACTGTCTCCAGTTGCCAGATGCTCTTGAATTACTTCCTTTATAATGGCTTCTCATATTTTCCCACATTACAAATGTCAAGCTAACAAACTTACAGGTCCCAAGACTATGGGCTCGAATTTCATCGGGCCGTTGAGGCGGGATGGGAGGCATGTGGGGGGTTAAAATAGCAAAACCTGGTGGGCGGGCCTAACCCCGCCTCCATCCCGCCTCCAAGCAATTTTCATTAAATCGTGTCTACTGGTCCTGTGGAAGTTTGGAGCCTGACACCCATCTCCAGTGTGACCTCCTGGGAAACCCCTCTCGCCACCTTGACTGAGCGCTTCCTCAACTGAGGCATATACCAGAAGCATGGGAGCCATTTATTTCCTTCCCTTCTGGACATCAGATGAGGACGAAGACCAGCCGCGGCACCAGCAGAACCATGAACAACAGCAGCACCAACAGCAGCAGCAACAACAGGAGCGCCAAGCTACTGCTCACCCACCTGAAGCTGCACAGGCCAGAAGGGGCCAGCGCATGGAAGCCCGTTGACGCAGGAGATAACCCCCAAACAGGGTCTACAGACACAGGGTCAGCTACCTCAACATGTCTGAAGAGCAGTGCCAAAGACAGCTCTGAATTTCGCGAGAGGTAGTGGGTGACATCTGCGCAATGCTGCAACAAGACCTGGAGCCCAGAGGACCAGGTGGACAACCCTTACCAGTGGCCGTCAAAGTCACCACCGTACTCAACTTTTTTGCCTCAGGCTCATTCCAGGGATCAGCAGCAGACATTAGTGGCATCTCCCAGGCGGCCGCACACACTTGCATCACGCAGGGAACCGATGCCCTCTTTGCCATCGCGCACAATCACATCCATTTCATCAAGGATCAAGCAAGTGTCACGGCGCGTGCGGCTGGATTAGCTAATCTGGCAGGCTTTCCAAGGGTGCAGGGCGTCGTTGACTGCACACGTGGCCCTTAAGGCACCCCATCGCAATCCAGATATTTTTGTCAACCGCAAGGGCTTCCACTCCCTTAACGTTCAGCTGGTGTGACCACAAGAAGGACATTTTGCACGTTTGTGCCAAGTACCCTGGCAGTTGCCATGACTCCTTCATACTGTACCAGTCTAGTGTGCCTCTGCTATTCAGTCCACCAGACCAACTTAACGGATGGCTAATTGGAGACAAGGGCTGTCCCCTGAAGACGTGGCTAATGACACTGTTGAGGAGCCCATCCAACGAAGCTGAGGAGAGCGACAACTCCAGCCACATGTCCACCAGAGCCATAATCGAGCAAACCAGCGGTTTGCTGAAGATGCGCTTCAGATGCCTGGATAGATCAGGTGGAGCCCTGCAGTACTCAGCAGCCAGGGTCTCCAGAATCGTCGTGGTCTGCTGTGCACTTCACAACATGGCACAGCGTCGTGGCTTGCAGATTCCTGAGGACCAAGTGGCTCGTCACATATCCTCCTCAGATGAGGAGGAGGAGGAGGAGGAGAGCGAAAACAAACATCTTGCAGAGGCCCATGAACCAACGGCAGCAGTACGCGAGAACATTGCTGCCCGGGATGCAAGGAACGCACTCATCTTGTCCAGATTTGCTTAGCCTAGCCAATCAAGCACTTTTGCCTCGCAGCTTCTTACCTGAGCATCGACAATGGCCAAGAACCAGCAGATTCCTAGCAATTTGACCACCATACTAAAAATTGCAAGTAATCCTAAGCCCTCAATGTGGAAGTCCCATTCGCGAAATGATGCACGCCACAACTACAGCAGTAGCCATCAGATTTTTTATATAAAACATCAAATTTCACCCAAGTGACTACCCTTGTGACTATTTGTGCAGTATCTTTCTCTTAAGCGTGCTCCTATGTGGTGCTTCCCCTGTGGCTTCAGCAGATGTGGAGGCCCCTTGCTCACTTTCTTGCTGCTCCTAGCTTGACACCTTTGGCGGGCGTCCTCTGGGGTTGCAAACCTGTGAGGGCTCGCCAACAGTCTGCTGCTCCTGCGGCTGTGCAGGGGTTGAGACGCCGATCTCAGTTGGGTGTGGACTCTGGTGGGGCTCTGACCGAGGGCTCTGCAGTGGCATGGAAGTGTGAGCGCTTGGAGAGGAGCCCCCATTTCCTTGTTCTCTGCCACCAACTTAACTCTCATGGGTCAGGTCCCTCTCAGCGCTTGCAAGTGGCTTGAGAGCACCTTGCTGCACATAAGGGGGGTCCATGGGGACCCGGATCTGCACTGGCAGTCCTACTCAGAAGGACTTCCATGAAACTCTGGTTACTCTGTTCAATAGATGACCATCGCTCCTCCAGAGATGTCATTCTATTCTGAGCACTCACCATGTTTTCTGCACTCTGGCGGCTTATCACCTCCAGGGAGGTTGCCATCCTTTCCATGGTGATGCGTTCATGCGCCAATGACTCCACAAAGGCTTTGCTCATGTTCGCAATGGACTCCTCCATTCGCTCCACACTCGCAGCGACCCTGGAGACAAAACCTGCTAGAGACTCCTGCATCTGTTCCTGGAGTTCCAGCACCATTGATCTTATGGATGGACCCAGAGGCAGAGGGTCGACATACAGCTGAGCCGAGCTGGCAGAGTCCTGCTCCCTCCGACTAGGACTCTCCACTACTGTCCCTGTCTCCACAATCTGCTGATGCTCACTTGTGAGCTGTGATACACCAGGTGACAACACTACTCTATGTCCTGAAGGTCCCACCGAGGTGTGAGTGTTTGCGCTGGTGCTGGGTGTGGTGAATTCTGCTGATGCTGTGCCCTCAGAGGTTGCAGCTTCCTCTGAGTCTTGAGGCTCATGCTCTTCCTCCTGGATAGTGGGGACGGGTGCTTGCGATGGTCCTGTGGGGGGGTAAAGGAAAGAGCCAGAGATGTGAGGCCAAGGTTACATGCACATTGCATATTGCAGATGATCGTAAGTCCATCTGTTAGAGCTTCAGAATCATCATCAGCGACTCATGCAATGTCATTGAGAGAGATGGAAAACTATTCTGTCACCAGCTTGCTGTGATGCGCCTGTCTGTCCGTCCCCCACTTGGGAATCTTCCTCCACTCCCACGATCTCCAGGACCGCCTCCTCCCAGGTGGTGAGCTGGGCTACTGAGGGTGGCCCTCCTCCTGTCCTCGCTCTTTCCCTCTTATTGTGAGCTCTCTTTTCCTGCAATGAGGGAGACAAGTGGAGTTTGAGTGAGAATGAAGGAGTGAGTGTAGAGAATCCATAGCATAGATGCTTAGAAGGAGACAAAGATGGAGTGAGGTGGCAAGACCAAGGGCCCTCCCTGTGTCTTGTAAGTTGTAATTGCATCACGGTGATAGGGAGTGTGAGGGCTGCATAGTTGAATAGTTAGCTGAATGTGACCATAGAGAGAGAGGGAATGGGTAAGGGTGCATGGATATCAGTGTCAAGTGGGATGTGGAGGAAGAGATTGCTAAAGCTGAGTGCTGGTGAGGAGAGGCAAAGGGGATCAGATTGAGGGTGATGGGAAATTCATACTCACTTTTCCAGTGCGCAGAAGGTCATGAAACCTCTTCCTGCACTGAAGCCAGGTTCTGCGGGTTATTGACAAAGAGTTGACCTCCTCTGCCACCTGGATCCACACAGCCTTGGTTTGCTGGGGAGGCTTCTTCCTCCCTGAAGAAGGGAAGAGCACCTCTTTATTTGCTCTTGCTCCCTCTACTAAAGCCTGCAGGGCAACGTCATCAAAGCGGGGTGCAGACCTAGGTCTCTGGCTGGACATTCTTCCTGCAGGTGCCTCTCACATGCAAGGGCAAAAGCTTGGCAGTCTGCAGAAGAAGCAAGGCTTGATGCAGACCTTAAATGCAGCAGCAATGATGACGTCATTGGAGGCGACTTTCAGACTGGAAAAACTCATTGGCCATGGGTTCCCACACGTTGGAACTCAATTGGCCAATTAAGTTAAAATGGCATCATTTTCCCATATCGATTTTGAATCGGGTGGCTAACACGAAATGCGAATTACATGACCCCAGCCCGCCCCAGTATCAAAATCCAGCCCTATGCCTCCAATGTAAGTTTTTTTTAATTAAGCCTGGTATTTACATTAGCTATCTTCCAGTCCTCTGGTACCATCCATCTGTTTAGCTGTAGTTTGCAAACTATCTGCTAACATTCCCCTTCTGTACTCATTTCTTCCAGTACCCCCATTATGGCCATCAAGTGCTCTAGTTTGCTAATGGTCATTTCAGTGCTAACCAGCATTTGCTCCAGGCATCTTCCATCGCTTCACTCACCTACATGTGAACTGACTGCAGATCATTACTTCGTCAACCTGCAGTGTTACAGTCATTAATCCTCTCGTGTAAACACCATCAAGGGGAACGCAAAGACTAACCCAAAACAAAATACGTAGTGTTAGCATAGTGCGTTCTAAACAAGTGTTAGCGCTGTGTGTTATCTGAATTCGGATGTGTTGGCGCTGTGCTTTATCAGAACTCGGGAGTGTTAGCGCTGTGTGTTATCTGAACTCGGGAATGTTAGTGCTGTGCTTTATCTGAACTCGGGAGTGTTAGTGCTGTGCTTTGTCTAAACTCGGGAGTGTTAGTGCTGTGCTTTGTCTGAACTCGGGAGTGTTAGTGCTGTGCTTTATCTGAACTCGGATGTGTTGGCGCTGTGTGTTATCTGAACTCGAGAATGTTAGTGCTGTGCTTTATCTCAACTCGGGAGTGTTAGCGCTGTGCTTTATCTGAACTCGGGAGTATTAGCACTGTGCTTTATCTGAACTCGGGAGTATTAGCGCTGTGCTTTATCTGAACTCGGGAGTATTAGCGCTGTGCTTTATCTGAACTCGGGAGTGTTAGTGCTGTGCTGTGTTGTGTTGAAGCAGTAAACATTATTCTTTCTGCATTCTGCTGAAGCTCTGTAATCTGCCTGACAATGGCTGGATCAGATTACACATTGAATTTAGCCATGTAGAGAACTTCAATGCAGCACTGACAGGCTACAGCCTGACTGGATCAAATTACAGATTCCGGGCAAGCGTTGGGTGATTATTGTCCTCCCACTTTCTGGCGGTGACACTACAATTTTTCTTAATTACACTGGGTGATGTCACTAAACGCAGCCATACAAATTTAAGCTGTCTATACTAAGTAATAAGAGGCACCAGAGAGTAATTTCTGAGGTTCAGGTAATGTAAGGTTTGTTTTGATAAAAAGGAAACGGTAATTGCTAATGATGGTTCCTACCCAAGATATTAACCCATCTTTCTCCAGTTTCAGATGCTAATTTCCAGCAGCTCCGTTGTCATAAGCCTCACTTTCATGGTCAATCCCACCAGGCGGGAAATGACCCGCATTTGAGATCTCTCCCGACTATCCGTTATTCTGCAAGCGGCCCAGTTAAAACTTTGGTTCAGGACCACAACTTTCAGCCCAATATTGAAACATGTCATCTGACACATTGTTAATAATGGAGATCGGAAACAGTCCAATTAGAATGCAACTTGTTAGATCCGTGATTCTGAGAGTATGATGTTTTTCAATAACCACACAGATGCTGTAACTTAACAATCAACAGGTATTTACTGGAGCAGGGTAGTCTCAAGACTGGGGGTACAGAGGCATGCTCACGGCTTATATACAGGTGTGGTCACTGCCGGTACTACAGTATACAGGAGCTGTAAAAGTAGCTCTCTCTTAAAGGTACATACACTACAATTCCTCCCCTTTTAGATTAGCAGTACCCATAATATTCAAATAACAATTAACACTTTAACATGTACATTAAACAACAACAGTCCATTTATAGATTCAGTCTTTGGGGCGGCTTCCTGATCCTTTCGGGATAGCGCCTTTCCTGAGGTTCTTGTTCTTGGTGTGGAGGCGATTCTGGCCCCTTTTCGTCGGTTAGTTCATCAGTTTCCACTGCTACTGGTTCTGAGGTAGATGCTACCGGTATGTCGGGTTCATCCCCAGGTACTCGAGACATGGGGTTGACTCGTTCCTGTGACGCTAAGATCTGATCGACGTGGTGTCTCACAATGTTCTCCCTGACATCCACTGTGTACATTAATGGCCCCTGCCTTGTGCATATCGTTCTGAGTTGCCAATTCTCTGTTCGGTAGTCACGGGCCAAGACTGGTTGTCTTACGTTGAAGCTCCTTGTCGGCTTCTCATTGATGTGCTGGAATTGTTTATCCTCAACATTTCTTCGCACATTTGGTCTGAGCAAGTCCAGACGAGATCTCAACCTTCGGTTAAAGAACATCATGGCCGGGGACTGGTTGGTAACTGCATGTGTCGCGTTTCGGTAGGCTAATAAGAAATTGTCCACCTTATGCTGTAGTGGAATTTCATCGTCGCACATGGCCTTTATCGCCTTCTTAAAGGTTTGTACGAACCTCTCAGCCAATCCATTTGTGGCTGGATGATACGGGGCGGATGTGTAATGCCTTACCCCATTCCTTCTCATAAATTTTCGAAACTCTTCGGACACAAACTGTGGTCCATTATCAGAGCAAATCTGCTCTGGCAAGCTGTTCCTGGCAAATATGGTCCGTAGGACTGCAATCGTTTTCTCTGTAGTGGTTGAGGACATTTTTATCACCTCAGGCCATTTCGAGTGAGCATCCACTGCTATTAAGAACATTGGGCTAAAAATTCGGTATCGCCGCGCCAGGTCTTTAGTGCCCGAAATTTTGTGCTCGCCCAGATTCCCGTAGCGCCCGCCTGAAATTCAGTTGCGCCGCCCCAAGACGGAGGCGGGCGCTATTGCAGGGTTTGGCCGCCTCGTTTGGGGCGATGAAAGTCAGTTTCAGGCGTCCAGCTGCCGCTGCGGCACCCGATGCGGTGCGGCAGGCTGGGGTACTGCAGGCCTCCTCCTTCTCTTAAGGAGGAGCTGCCTGCAGCCGTGAGATCGCTGCTGGATTCCCCCGGCAAATGAGCCCGGCACCACGGAGAAGTGCCAGGCTTGCGGGAGTCAGACACCAATGCCGCGGGGGGGTGGTGCAGGAGTCCGGGGAGGGAGGTGCGGCGAGGCGGCCGGCGGGAAAGCGGCCGGCCGCCCCTCCACCTTTATGCGCCGGCCTCTCGGAGCTGCAAGGCACCGTTTTTCAAACGCTGTTTGCGGCCGCTACGGGCGAGGCGGCCGCAACTGAATTTGGCCATCGGCACGGAATAGCATTGGAACCGGGGCGCTGCGCACACCGATGACGTCATCGGTGCCGGCGCAGCGCTACCGTCTAACGCTGATGTTAGGGACCAACTGAATTTCGGGCGCTAAAAAACTTCCGGCGCAAACCACTCTATAGCCAATAAGTGGGCGCAAACGCGACTGAATTTCTAGGCCATTGAATCCATGAATGGACCAGCGAAATCAATATGCACCCATTGCCATGGAGAGGAGGGCCACTCCCATGGGTGTAGAGGGACATGTGGTGGTGCATTTTGGACATTCTGGCATCCTGAGCAGCTCTTGGTTAGGTCTTCAATTTGTTGATCGATTCCCGGCCACCACACATAAGCCCTAACAAGGCTTTTCATTTTCACTCCCCCCAGATGACCTTCATGAAGCTCATTTAGCACTCTCTCCCTTAACTTGGGTGGAATCACCACTCTGGATCCACACATCACTGTCCCCTGGCATACTGACATCTGTTCTCTTCTGGATGAGAATGCTGGCAACAGTGAGTCGCCATGTGTTGGCCATCCCCTCACCGTCAAATCATATACCCGAGACAGCGTCGGATCATTGCGGGTCTCCTTCTCTATATCCGCGTTCGTTACTGGCAATCGTTCAATTATTGACGAATAAAATATCTCGATAGGGTCCACTGCTGGTGCTTCCTCCACAGTAGGCAGTGGCAGGCGTGATAGCCCATCAGCGTTTCCATGCTGTTTCGTGCCTTTATATTCTATTTCATATTGATTCGCCCCTAGAAACAGGGACCACCGTTGTGCAGTCATCACTGGAACGCCCTTCTTAGGATTAAAGATGGAGACAAGTGGTTGGTGGTCAGTCAGCAAGGTGAACTTCTGCCCATGCAGATAGTGGTTGAATTTTTTTACTCCCCATACTAGGCTGAGGGCCTCCCTGTCAATCTGGGCGTAGCTGCGCTCGGCTGAGGTTAGTGACCGAGACGCAAAGGCTACTGGCCTCTCCAACCCGTCTGTGAATTTGTGCGACAGCACCGCTCCAATACCATAGGGTGATGTATCACATGCCAAACGAATTGGTAGTGCTGGGTTGAAATGGGCCAACACCTCTTTTGATGTGATCAATTCTTTACACTTCTGGAAAGCTCGTCTACGTTCGTCATTCCACTTCCATGGTACCCCTGTTTGCAGTAGGGTGTTCAGTGGGTGTAATACCGTGGACAGATTTGGTAAGAACTTATGGTAGTAGTTTACCAGCCCGAGGAACGACCTCAGTTGTGACACATTTTCCGGTGCTGGAGCCTTGACTACTGCCTCAATCTTTTCAGGGGACTTATGTAACCCCTCTTCATCGATGACGTGGCCACAATACGAGATCTGCTTCTGGAAAAACTCGCACTTGTGGCGATTAGCTCGTAGCCCATATTCCTTTAATCTGGTGAGCACCTTCTCCAAGTTGGCGAGGTGATCACTGTCATTTTCGCCCGTGACCAGGATGTCGTCCAAATAATACTGGGTCCCTGGAATCCCTTGCAGGACTTGATCCATCGCCCTTTGCCAAATAGCCGGAGCCGATGCTACCCCGAACACCAGCCGGTTGAATTGATAGAGACCTTTATGAGTGTTGATCATGAGGTATTGTTTCGAGGCTTCTTCTACCTCCATTTGCAAGTACGCCTGGGCTAGATCAATTTTGCTGAAGCGTTTACCTCCAGATAGCAAGGCGAAAATATCCTCAATTCGTGGAAGCGGATATTGTACCGTGTGAAGGACTGGGTTCACTGTCACCTTAAAATCCCCACAGATGCGGATCTTCTTTGGTTCCCCAGGCGTATTACTCAACGACCTCTTCATTACAGGAACGATGGGTGTAGCCCACTCGCTACAGTCTACTTTGGACAGTACTCCTGAACGTTCCAACCCTTCCAGCTCTGCTTCGACGGCTGGTGTGATCGCATAAGGCACTAGTCTGGCCTTAAGAAACTTTGGGCTTGCGTTTTCCTCTATTTTAATCGTTGCTGTTATGCCTTTTAGTGTTCCGAGTCCCTCCTAGAACACTTCTTTTGCGTCAGTTAGCATTTTTGACAGTCGTCCAGGTGTGACGTCGTCATCCTTTTTGGCCTCAACCTTCAGTGCCTGTATGGAATGCCAATCTAATTGTATCTTCCGGATCCATTCACGTCCTAGCAGTGGTGGTCCTCCATCTGGCAATACATATAAGTCCATTTTAGCTATTTCCTGGCCTTTGTATATCACTTTCACCCTTATTTTTCCTTTGGGGTAGACTTTTTGCCCCATGTACGTCTTCAAGACAATCTCTGTAGCTTTCAAGGGTATGTGTGAAAATAGCCGCTTGTAGTCCCTTTGGTTTATGACTGTTAGGGCTAATCCTGTGTCCAATTCCATTTTCACTTGGACTCCGTCTATCTTGAGTGTAACCCAGATAGTCTGGTGATCCTCCATTTTGGTTACCTTATGTAGTTTCATACAACCCAGCTCCTTGCTTCCGGAGTCTGTGTCACTTTTCTGTTCGTCTGAACTACTGTCCATCACCTTGTGTACCTTTTTGTACTTCTCCTGTGGAGATTTCTTGCTGTTGGTTTTCTTCCCAGACCTGCAGACTCTTGCTATGTGTCCTGCTTTTCCACACTGTCTGCACACTTGGTCCTTGAACCAACAATCCTTCTGGTCATGTGTTGTTCTGCCGCAGCGATAACACTTCCCTGTTCCATAGGACATTTCATTGGTGCCATATTCTTGTGGTCTCCGTTGTATCTCTGCAGCGCCCCTTGCGGCTGCTTCGTGTGATACTGCCATACTGAAAGCCTTGTCCAGCGTAAGATCCTTTTCTGATAGAAGCCGTTTCTGGGTTCCGTCACTTTGAAGCCCACACACAAACTTGTCCCTTAACGTATCTGCTAGTCCCACTACAAACTGGCAGTGTTTCGATAGCTTGCGCAGTTCCGTTAAGTACTCAGCATTGCTTTCGTCTTTGTGTTGGTTCCTTTTATGGAACTTAAATCGTTCTGCTATCAGCAGCGGTGTGGGGTTTAAGTGGTCCTGTAGGATTTCTACTATGCTTTTGAAATTCTTATTCACAGGCTTCTCTGGGGTTTATTAGGTTTCGCAGTAACCCATAAGTTTTTGCACCCATGGAATTTAACAAAAGCAGTACTTTCCTAGCATCTGGCACTTCATTCGCCCTGCAGTACACCTCAATACGTTCCACATATGTCGCCCAATCTTCGACTTCATTGTCGAACGCAGAGATACTGCCACTCTTCGGCATCCCTGGGTGTGATTTAACTGTCAAAAATGGCGTCTCCCGTGCTTTCCCTTCTTCTCCGCTGGCACAAAATGGCGTCTCCCGCGCTTTCCTTTCTTCCCGCGCTCGCCCTTCTTCTCCGCTGCGGCTTTTAAAAATGGCATCTCCCGCGCTCTTCCTTCTTCTCCGCGGCTCAATGGCGTCTCCCGCGCTCTCCCTTCTTCTCCCCGCGGACACTGTTCAGCCCTTGAGCCCTGGCTGTGCTCTGCGTGTTTTTTTTCTGTGCGCCTTTCCCGTTTCCACCGCTCGGTCCTGAACCCGGCTGCTGCTTTACCCTCTCTCTCTCCGTTTTGTTTTTCCTCAACGCCGCTCGGTTTTAAACCCGCGGCTGCGCCCTGTGCGCTTCACCCTCTATCTTACCCCGTCGACGCTGCTCGGCTTTTTATCTGCCGTCGGTCAGTTCCAGCCGCCGCTGTCCGGGAAGGGTCTGCGCTGTACCTGTCGTCGGTCTGTTGCTGATCGTCGTGGCTGGGGAACCAAGCCCGGCTCTCCACAGCCTCCCCTGCGATGTTCACTCTCTGCCGGACGACTGGGCGGTTGCTCGTGGTCGACGCCTGTGTTTCTGGCCTCGACTTTCTTCCATCGCCCTCCCGGAGCGAATCCTCGAAGGGAAATGCAGAGTTGCAGGTAGATTCGAATTGACACTCGTCGCCACTGTTAGATCCGTGATTCTGAGAGTATGATGTTTTTCAATAACCACACGGATGCTGTAACTTAACAATCAACAGGTATTTACTGGAGTAGGGTAGTCTCAAGACTGGGGGTACAGAGGCATGCTCACGGCTTATATACAGGTGTGGTCACTGCCGGTACTACAGTATACAGGAGCTGTAAAAGTAGTCCTCTCTTAAAGGTACATACACTACACAACTCCACCCAATATATCGCTGCCTTTGTCTGAGCTGTAACAGGTGGTCACATATTGAACTATTGCAGGTAACTCCCCATATGGCTTATTGGGTAATTGCGTTGAATGCTGTGGTGCCGAGCCATGCAGACTAGAATTGCCCAAGTTCAGTTTCTGGCCTGTCTCAGTCAGGGTAACAGTTGGGATCCTATTGTTAGCCTCAGCAGCCCGGGCTAGGGAGTTAAAAGAAAAGTCAGCCAGATCCCACTTCTGTGACGGTGTTTCTTCATCATCACATATCTCCTTGCTCCTGCACCTGTTGCTCTTCCACCACTGCCTGGCCAGATTGCAGTTCTTGGGTATCTGAAAGGTGAAAGGCACAACAGTAGAGTTGTGGTGAGGCAAGGGCAGGAATGCAAGAGGTGCATGCTTACACCACGCGCACCTTGTAAATCAGAAGGTATCGTGGGATGAGGGGGAAGTGGGATGCGAGAAGGAGGGCAACGTATGAGGATACCAACATTTTGTATCCAAGGACTCAGCAATGCCCCTGCCAAGAATGGTCAGCACCGTCTCCTCCAAGGGGATGAGGTAAAGCTAGGAATTGTAGGTTTGCCTTGTGTTTGGTGCAGATTGTTGGTAGGTGAGTGATTGGGGGTTGTGTGTAGTGTATGTACCTTTAAGAGAGAACTACTTTTACAGCTCCTGTATACTGTAGTACCAGCAGTGACCACACCTGTATATAAGCCTTGAGCAAGCATCTGTACTGTTAGTCTTTAGATTACCCTCCTCCAGTAAACACCTGTTGATTGTTAATCTACAGCCTCCGTCTAGTTATTGAAGAACACCATACCTTAAGATTTACGGATTCAACATTGTGCATTGAGCAGTGTATGAGGCTAGTGGTGCAGTTGGTAGGAGATGGCTTTTGAAGATGCATTCACTGACCTTGACCAGTGGTCTGAGGTCATGAAGCTTCTTTGGGCACTGGAGCCAGGTGGTGGGGAGACACTGCTGGCAGTGACGGCCTTGGTGATCTGATCCCACATCCTTCTTTTGGAGGGCCTTCTGGCCCCTGTGGGTAGAGGACCTCTCTTGCAGTGTTGACCCCCTGCACAAAGCTGGAATGCTGCGTGCGAGACCCTGAGTGCCTCTTCCCTAGCTTGCTGAGCCATTGGTGTTAGTATTGAGGCACTTTTCCCATTTTTTTTTTTAGGTGCGGAAGACAGTTCAGCATTAAGAGCTGAAAACTGCCATTTGGGAATTATTTTTAATGTTTATTTTTTTACCAGAAGGCAGTTGAGCTGTCAGGGCTAAAAACTGCCTACTTTTAAATGATTTTTATGTTTTTCATTTTTAGAAGGCAGATCCCCTGTAAGTAACCAACACTGCTTTCTAAAATGACAGCCTTGCTTTAAGACAACACTGCTCTTGCTCCAGGGATGCCACGGCCACGCTACATTGCGCCTCCTTCTGCGAGTAGCACCAGAAAACCAGTGTTGCATGGTAGGTATAGTGTTGCGCTAACTTAAATTAGCAGGCAGGATATCATAGCTGCCTGCACTCCGATTTCGGGCAGCCGTTAATTTCAACCTGCAGGCACTGGCAGGTTTCCAGTGTACAGCAATTTCTAGACCTATGTTTCCTAGTGCTCCATTCTGCTTCCTGCTTCTGAAAATCTTCCATGAGAAATACAATATATTGGGAGCAGCTCCCAAAATGCTTAATTCAGACCGCACAGGGACAAAATACTTCACGTTGTCAGTAGTTCCACACATCAATATTCATCCTGAGGGTTGGTAACACTCCCGCCTCCGAGTCAGAAGGTCGTGGGTTCAAGCCCCATTCCAAAGACATACTCCAGTGCAATACTGAGGGAGTGCTGCACAGTCAGAGGTGCGGTTTTTCCGATGAGACATTAAACCGAGGTCCTGTCTGCCCTCTCAGGTGGGCGTAAAATATCCTAGTGCACTATTTCCAAGAACAGGGGAGTTCTCCCGCTGTCCTGGCCAATATTTAGCCCTTACCCAACATCACTAAAACAGATTATCTGGTCATTATCACATTGCTGTTGGTGGGACCTTGCTGTGCGCAAATTGGCTGCTGCGTTTCCTTTCATTACAACAGTGACTGCACTTCAAAAATACTTTGTTGGCTGTAAAGCACTTTGGGACATCCTGAGGTTGTGAAAGGCGCTATAGAAATGTAAGTCCTTTCTTTCACTACAGTGCAAATTCCAGCAGTTCCATGTTTACAATAATCCACTGACTCAATGTATATAAATGCCCTTCATATTTACAGCGCATTTTAAAAGTTTTATTTATTTTATTGCAGCAAGGTCTGGAAACAGAATGAAAATGGCACAAACTAAAATAACATCAAACTGAAAGATTTCCTCTCTGACGTATAAATCTGAAAGCTAAGTCACTTTGGTTTTTAATGCTGAAAGAAATCACGTTATGCAGCTGTAATCCTCTCGAAGCCTTCACTGAACTCCATTTGTTTAATGGATTCTTTGTTCATAGAGTATTGATCTGATCGATGGAAAACAGCAATGAAAAGCTAAATATAGGACTTTAATAAAATGAAAAACATAAGTGTTGGAAATCGGAAATAAAGACAGGAAATGTTGGAAACAGCACAGAAAGTCAGTCAGCATCTTAAACAAGAAAGCAGATTCCACATTGTGGGGGGAGGCCCTTTGAAATATTAATCTGTAGTTTCTCTTTCAGATGCCAATGAGCCTGCTGTGCTTTGCCAAAACTTTGGCCTAGAAAATCAATATCGCCACGTTTGGGGCGCTATAGTCGAGCGTGCGCTAAATTTAGCGCCCGGCGTAAATTATCGCCACCTTCAGCGAAATTGACTTGCTTCGCCCCAAGAGGTTCTTGGTGCGCTAAATCAGGCGCTGCACGACTATCCTAAGGCGCTAAGCCGGAGAGGCGAGGCGCTACCACCAAGGGCGGGCGCAGCGCAGGTGCGGCTAGTTAGCGATTGCAGGCAGACACGCTGGCGCCAGTCACCTCTTAAAGGGGGAGGGTTGATTTGGCTTGCAGCCACACCCTGCACATTGGAGCCCTGATTCTCGGCCTGGACAGACCTGCTGCGACATTGTAACGCCTACGACCATGGGGAGGGCCAGGGAGCGAGCGCAGCGGTTCAGTGAGGGGGCCCCAAAGGTTCTGGTTGGCGCAGTGGAGCGCAGGCGACCTATCCTCTTTCTGGACAGTGGCAGGAGGCCGCTGCCCAACAAATATCGAAAAGCTTGGAGGGAGGTGGCACACAGAGTGACCTCCAGCAACATGGTACCTAGGACCCCGACGCAATGCAGGAAGAAGTTCAACGACCTCACTCGGGTTCTCAGGGTGAGTACCCTTTCCAGTATCCTCTTCATCACTGCATGTGCACCTCACTTTATGGCCAAAGGGTCCTGAAAGCCCCAATGCCCAGCCCTCATCCAACACCTATGGGCCTCTCATGAAACTCACTTGCACATTCAGCACTTTACACACTGTCAGGGCTATTCGACCATGGGAGGCAGTGCAGCCAAGATCAGGGCTTCACACTGTAAGGGCTATTCCACCATGGGAGGCAGTGCAGCCAAGATCAGGGCTTCACACTGTACTGAGAGCCCATCCTTTCTCTTGCAGGGCGAGTTGGCGCACTGTAGGAGGCAGCAGCAACGGACCGGGGACGGCCGTCCTGAACTTAAAGACCTCAGCGATCTGGAGCAGCGAGTGGAACGGATTATGGCAGGCCGGATGATTGGCCCCGTCGCCACTGGAGATGCCGACCCCGTTCTGGACAGCAATGGTAAGGTCATCACCTTTTTGACCTCTCTCCTTCCACTTGTGCCTCACACCAGCATCCTTTGCCACTATCGAACCAATGTAGTGCATTGCAGCACTCATGCCTCCCTCGCTGCCGCCCTGTCCTCACGCTAAAGCAACTCTTGTACCTCCCTGCTTTCAGATGCTGATTCGCCAGGTGAGGAGGCGGGCCCTCAAGCTGCCACTGTGACTGATTCGGAAGGCGAGGAGGAGGAAGAGGAAGCCGGACCATCAGTGCCACCCTCAGCTGAGGCAGCCCATGGCCATAATGGGGACACGTCTTCCCTGGAGGGGAGCAGGGGGGAAGGGTCTGAGGAGGGTGAAACCCGGGGCCCAGCGGGCTGCAGCAACGCGGGGGGGGGGGGTAGGGAAGGTCAGCGGCCTTCTCCCCGGAGGGAGAGTGTGGCCTCCAGTCCTGCTACAGTGAGCGCAGAGGAGGTGCGGCTCCTCGCTGAAATGGGCGCCCAGGCGGAGCACAGGCACACTGAGCTCATGGCTGCAGTGGCAAGGATGCCTGACTCCATAGAGTCACTGGCATGGAGTGTACAGGAATTCGGGGCAGCGCAGGCAAGGAGTCTGCAGGACTTCGGTGCAGCACAGGCGGCTTCCACGCAAGTGCTTAGTCGTGCCATGCAGTCACTGGCTGGTCTGATGCAGACACAGATCAGGGCCACACGAGCACTAGCTGCTGCCACCCTCACTGGATCGGGCAGGATTCGCCGGGGCCCTCGCCGTGCCGCAGCAGGCCAGCAGTCTGTGCTTCAGCAGATTGCTCCGCATGCTGCAGTGCAGCCCCGTGCGAGTGCCAGTGTGTCGTCCGACCAGGGAGTGCCTGTGCTCTGTCAGGTTGGCAGCATTCCTGCTGCCAACACCGTCACCCCTCCACTGCAGCTGCCACCACCCGTAGGACAGACTGCTGCCGCCCATGCAGAGTTGGAGCAGTCAGCAGCCGGGCCCTCCAGGCCCAGAGCTGGTCCAGGCCATCCCCCAAGGGCATCTGCCGACTCACTATCTGACACTCAGCAGCCTTCCCCCAGCCTTGCTGCAGCCACTAGGGTCCCATTGCGGAGGAGCTGCAGGGTGGGAAGGGGCCAATCTCACAAGCGAGGCAGATCACCCTCGCAGGCCAAAAAGTAGGAGGTGTGGCAAAATGCTGTGATTTTTTTTAGTGAAGGCCGAGGATCGTGGTCATTTTTGGTTAAGTCTTTTGTTCATTGTCTCCAGGTTGTGAGAGCCCGTTATGTGTCTGACTGTTTTCTGGGGGGTTTCTCTGTATTTGTTTGTCATGCGGGAAGGGCACAGAGTTTGTTAAATAAATAATTGTCTTTATTCAGAATATGCATGTTTGCTCTTTGAACTATTTGTTGCCTTGACCGGCTCAGGGTTTGCGGACCGGTTCCATTCTTGTTCTTTCAATGGCACAAGCCATTCACTCAGAGGTGGCCTAGAACCGACTTGCAATAAGCCGCCGACGGACGGCCCTTGCACTTTGTGCCTCCCTCCCGTCTTGGTGCTCCTCCTCCTCCTCCTCCGGTGGTACTCCAATGTCTGCTGGCAGTGGCCGAGTCCTGCGGATAGCCAGGTTGTGCAGCATGCAGCACACTACAACGAAATGGGAGACTCGCTCAGGCAAGTACTGAAGGGCTCCCCCGGAATGGTCCAGACAGCGGAACCGCTGCTTTAGCATGCCGATTCTGTGCTCAATGATGTTCCTGGTCGCTTGATGGCTGTCATTGTATCGTTCTTCAGCAGGGGTGCTGGGCGCACGGAGCGGGGTCATCAGCCAGGTGCACAAAGGATAGCCCTTGTCCCCGAGAAGCCAACCTCCTGGGTGAGCCGGGGCTTCGAAAAGGTCTGCCACAGAAGTCTGGCACAGGATGAAGGCGTCGTGGCTGCTGCCTGGAAAGCGGGCATTGACAGCTAGTATCAGCTGTCTGTGGTCACACACCAACTGCACGTTCAACGAATGGAACCCCTTCCGGTTGCGGTAATCCTCGGCATTCTCTAGAGGCGTCCGCAAAGCCACATGCGTGCAGTCAATGGCGCCCTGGACCATGGGGAAGCCCGCTATTCTTGCAAATCCCATTGCGCGCTCTTACTGCTTGTCCAGGGTCATGGGGAAGGATATGTACTGACGTCTCCTTTTGAAGAGGGTATTTGTGACTTGGCGGATGCAGCAATGCACCGCGAACTGGGAGACATTGGCAATGTCCCCAGTAGCGGATTGGAAGGAGCTGGTGGCATAGAAGTTGAGAGCCACTGTCACCTTCACTGCCACCGACAGAGATGTCCTGCTCCTCAGCTGAGGCTGTGATGCGCTATCAATTACTCATAAAAGACTGAGTGTTAAGAGAGTAACTAAAGGCTTTTATTAACAAAAGAATGAAGGTCTGCCTCGAGTGGTCGACCGGTCCAGAATACAAAGGGGGCTGGGGAGCAGTCACCTTTATACTAGGACTTGTGGGAGGAGTCAGCCGAGGCATGTCCAGGCATGTACACAGTGGAATACAAACAGTGGTTTACCACATTCACCCCCTTGTTTAAAATTGAGTCCGGCAGGGTGAAGTGTATTAAAAGTTAGTGCATTGGAGTCTCTCCGGAGGTCTTGTCTGCCGTTGTGATCGGCGTGGCGACGGCAGGGGTACTGGAGCTTCCGGCGTCGAGTCCCGCGTAGGCTGTGGCACAGGCGTGTCGTCCTCGTAGATGTCGAGCGGGTCGCTGGGCCCAGGCCTGCCATCTGCTGGGGCTGGATATCGGATCGTGGGGGGTGGTGGTAGTGAGTAGTGGGTTACTGTGGCCCCCGAGGGTGCAAGGTCTCTTATGGAGACTGTGTCCTCCCGCCCGTCCGGGTATGCACTGTAAGCATACTGGGGGTTGGCGTGGAGGAGGTCGACCCTCTCGACCAGGGGGTCCGTTTTATGGGTCCTCACGTGCCTTCTCAGTAGGACCGGCCCTGGGGACGTCAGCCATGGCGGTAGCGATGTCCCCGATGTGGACTTCCTTGGGAAGACAAACATTTTCTCATGAGGGGTGGCGTTAGTGGCAGTGCAGAGCAGTGACCGAATAGAGTGGAGCGCATCGGGGAGCACATCCTGCCAGCGGGAGGTTGGAAGGCCCCTAGACTTTAAGGCTAGCAGGGCGGCCTTCCAAACTGTCGCATTTTCTCTTTCCACCTGTCCGTTCCCCCGGGGGTTGTAACTGGTGGTCCTGCTTGTGGCAATACCCCTAGTTAGCAGGTACTGGCGGAGTTCGTTGCTCATAAACGATGAGCCCCGGTCGCTATGGATATAGCTGGGGAAACCGAACAGGGTGAAGAGGTCGTTCAGACATTTAATGACCGTGGCACTGGTCATGTCCGGGCAGGGGGTGGCGAACGGGAAACGGGAGTACTCATCAATAATATTGAGGAAGTACACATTGCGGTCGGAGGAGGGGAGAGGCCCTTTAAAATCAACGCTCAGGCGCTCGAAGGGGCGAGTGGCTTTTATCAGGTGGGCCCTGTCTGGTCTATAAAAGTGCGGTTTGCACTCAGCGCAGACTTGGCAGTTCCTGGTCATGGTCCTGACCTCCTCAATAGAGTAAGGCAGGTTGCGGGCCTTGATGAAGTGGAAGAACCTGGTGACCCCCGGGTGGCAGAGGTCATTGTGGAGGGCCCGCAGTCTATCGATCTGCGTGCTGGCGCAGGTGCCACGCGATAGCGCATCCGGGGGTTCATTGAGCTTCCCGGGCCGGTACAAGATCTCGTAATTGTAGGTGGAAAGTTCGATTCTCCACCTCAAGATCTTGTCATTTTTGATTTTGCCCCTCTGCTTGTTGTTAAACATGAAAGCAACTGAACGTTGGTCAGTGAGCAGGGTAAATCGTTTTCCGGCCAGGTAGTGCCTCCAATGACGCACAGCCTCCACAATCGCCTGGGCCTCCTTCTCAACAGCGGAGTGTCTGGTCTCCGGGCCTTGGAGGGTTCGTGAAAAGAAGGCCACGGGTCTCCCCGCCTGATTGAGGGTAGCGGCCAGGGCAAAGTCGGATGCGTCGTTTTCCACCTGGAAGGGGATGGATTCGTCCACTGCATGCATGGTGGCTTTGACAATGTCTTCCTTGATACGGTGGAAGGCTGAGCGGGCCTCTGCCGTCAAGGGAAAAGAGGTGGACTTGATCAGCGGACGGGCCTTGTCCGCATAGTAGGGGACCCACTGGGCATAATAGGAGAAAAACCCTAGGCACCTCTTCAGGGCCTTGAGGCAGTGGGGCAGTGGGAGTTCCATAAGGGGACGCATCCGGTCGGGGTCGGGGCCGATGACTCCGTGTTCCACAACGCAGCCAAGGATGGCGAGGCGGTTTGTGCGGAATATGCACTTCTCCTTGTTATATGTCAGGTTCAGGAGTTGGGCGGTGCGGAGGAATTTTTCGAGGTTTGCGTCATGGTCCTGCAAGTCACGGCCGCAGATGGTCACATTGTCCAGATATGGGAAAGTGGCCTGCAACGCATTTTGATCTACCATCCGGTCCATCTCCCTTTGGAAGACGGAGACCCCGTTGGTGACGCCAAAGGGAACCCTAAGGAAGTGATAGAGGCGGCCGTTTGCCTCAAAGGCAGTATACTGGCGGTCCTCAGGGCGGATAGGGAGCTGGTGGTACGCTGATTTCAGGTCAATGGTCGAGAAGACGCGGTACTGCGCGATCTGGTTGACCATATCAGCTATGCGGGGGAGTGGGTAGGCGTCCAGCAGGGTGTAGCGATTTATTGTCTGGCTGTAGTCGATGACCAGGCGCTGCTTCTCGCCGGTCTTAACGACCACAACCTGGGCTCGCCAGGGGCTGGTGCTGCCCTCAATAATCCCTTCCTTCAGGAGCCGCTCCACTTTGGTTTTAATGAAAACCCTGTCCCCGGCACTGTATCGCCTGCTCTTTGTGGCGATGGGCTTACAGTCGGGGGTGAGGTTAGCAAACAGTGGGGGGGGGGGGGTGACTCTGAGTGTGGAGAGGTTGCACCTGGTGCGCGGCGGGCAATTTGGAAGCTGCTGGCTGCGGACTGTGAGTGGGGGTAGGGGTCCACCGTACGCCATCGTAACACTTTTAAGGTGGCACTGAAAATCTAACCCCAGCAGGACGGCAGCGCAGAGGTCGGGCAGGACCAGAAGTTTAAAATGATCGTACACGGTCCCGTCTACTACGAGTGTCACTACGCAGTAGCCGCCGATGTCCGCCGACTGGGACTCGGGGGCCATAGAAATCCGCTGGTGCGCAGGCAGGACTGGGAGAGAGCAACGCCGCACCGTGTCGGGGTGGATGAAGCTCTCCGTGCTCCCAGAGTCAAAAAGGCAGATTGTATCGTGGCCATTTACCTTAATGTCCATTGTGGAACTGGCCAGCTGGTGCGGTCTCGCTTGGTCCAGTGTAACGGATGCCAGCGTAGGGGTCGGTGTGTCGCTGCGGGTATCAGATGAGGCGGTGTTGGGGGCCTGCTGCGTTCCGGCTGTCGTCCAAGATGGCGGCGTCCATGATCCCCATGTGGCTGGAGGCGTCCAAAATGGCTGCTGTACCGGTGGTTCGCACATGGCCGGGGAGGCCCAAGATGGCGGCCCGCATGGCCCACACGCGGCGCTGCTGGGGTTCGGGGTGGCTTTGGCCCTGCAGACGTTAGCGTAGTGTCCCTTCTTCCCGCAGCCCGAGCAGATCGCGTTTTTCGCCGGGCAGCGCGCTCTGGGGTGTTTTGCCTGGCCACAGAAGTAGCATTTCTGGCCTTGGGGCACTGCTGTCTGGCCTTGGGACACTGCTGCGGTAGTTGGGCCGTTGCTGGGGTGTGGCTGGGGTGGCACGGCGCTATGAGGCGGTCCTACCATGTCCCAGGCTGTCATTCCCCGCGGCGTCCACGGTGCAGAGGAGTAGGCATCCATGCCCCGGTAGGCTGAATCCAATGATAGTGCGAGTTCAGAGGCCTTGTTGAGGTCGAGGTCACTCTGCTCCAACAGTCGCTGTCGGGTGTAATTGGATCTGTGGCCCGCTACAAAAGCGTCCTGGATAAGTTCCTCTGTGTACACGGCGGCCTTTACATCCTTACAACCACAGGCCCGGCCAAGCACAGACAGTGCCTGAAGGTATTCCACGGTCGATTCCCCAGGTTGTTGTTTACGACTCCCCAGGAGGTGCCTGGCGTACACTTCGTTCACTGGGCGCGTGTACTGGTCCTTGAGGAGCTTGATAGCGTCCGCGTACGAGGTCGCGTCTTGGATGACCGAGTACACTCGGTGGTTCACTTTGGAGGTCAGGACATCCAGTTTGTCCTCGTCCGATTTGATTGCTGCGGAGGCGGTCAGGAATTTTTCGAAACACTTAAGCCAGTGAGTAAACTTGGTGGATGAGTCCGCCTCCCGATGATCTAAGTCCAGGCATGCTGGTGTGAGGATCTTCTCTTACCACAGGCTGCAGATCTGTCTGAAGCAGGTGGCAGAGCTCAGTTACCACCTCCCTTCTGAATCGAAGCCTCCGAATACACTGCTCCTCAGACATGTTGAGGTATGAGAACTGCTGGCCTCCTGTGCTGACGCCTGTTGGCCCTCCTCCGTCTGGCCTTGATTGGCACTCTCTCTCAGCGTCTCTGAGCCCTCTCAATGCAATGGAGAAACCCAACGTTTCCACCCATTGCAGCCCCCATAATATGTGGCCACTTAAGGCTATGGCACTGAAAAATCAATCCAACTGCAAAGTTCTGGGCTGAAGCCAGAAGTACCTGTGCGAGCGCTGAGTCAAAGCAGAAAGCTCTCTCCCTTTGTCTCCCTGCAAATCGCTCTCTCTCTCTCACACAGGAGTGGTCCAAAAATGGCTACCACTAAGAAGCCAGGAAGAGCCCCCTTTAAATAGCGCCCCCCCAGCCCCACAGCGACTGGGAACCGTTCCAGTCAACCAGTCGCTGGGAGCGCCAGGCGGAAAGGGGGGCGCCACTAAAGTTCTGGTTGAGGGCGCACCAAGGGTGTTGCACCATGAAATGACATCAGGATCTGCGCGCGCAGCTGAGCGGGCGCTGCGGTTTTGCGCCGCCGCTAAATGTCCGCTCAATTTCGCGTGAGGCGCAGGTCGCGCTGCGCTCGGGCGCTAGCCGCTTTGCGCCCCACTTATCGCTCTCTTAAGGCGCTAGCGGCTGGCGCTAACAACTGAATTTCTCCCTCTTTGTCTTCTTATTTTAAACAGCCTTTTGACTTACTAGGGACGTGCAAGAAACTATACACAGCGGGAACCAAAGCTCTGATCTATCTACATTAGATAGGAGCCCGATCGATCTATATGAACAATCTTATGTCTGCATGTATTTCCTGTATGCACACCTTGACTTCTGGTGGGACTGTGCAATTACAGCATGACAGGTTTACATAGGGGTCAGCTCAGTCGTAGCACTCTCGCCTCCGAGTCAGAAGGCTATGGAGCCAAACCCCACTCGAGAGACTTGAGGATATAATCTAGGATGGCATTTCAATACACTGAGAGAGCGCTGCACTGTCAGAGGTGCCATTTTTTGGATGAGATGTTAAACTTAAACCCCATGGACATAAAAGATTCCATGACACTATTCGAAGAAGTTGTCCAGCTGTCTTGGCCAATATCCATCCCTCAACCAACATCACTGGACAGGCTGGGGTTGTTTTCTTTAGAGCAGAGAAGGCTGAGGGGGGACCTGATTGAGGTGTACAAAATAATGAGGGGCCTAGATAGGGTAGATAGAAAGGAACTTTTCCCCTTAGTAGAGGGGTCAATAACCAGGGGGCATAGTTTCAAGGTAAGGGGCAGGAGGTTTAATATAATAATAATAATAATAATTCAACTTTATTGTCATTGTACAATGCACAACGAAATGCGATCTTGCAAGCTCCCATGAGTCCAGTACAAATAACATTAACATTAAACATAAATAGCACCGTCCTGGGAGAAGCAAAGCCGCTGCGTCTGTGCGCGCCGCCATTCCATTTGCACCATTCCTCCTGTCCGACAATCTTCAGCCCAACGCCCGGGCCTGCTCACCAGCCGCCCCTCCCGGGGCTCCTTCCGTGACCTTCTCACCAACCGCCCCTCCTCGGGGCTCCTTCCGTGACCTTCTGCACCTGGTCTTCCCTGATGGTCACCCCTCCAGGTACTAACCAGGCCTGGCTCTGCTTAGCTTCCAAGCCTTGCCAGTGACCCTATCCCTAGTCCCAGGAACAGGGGATTTGAGGACAAACTTTGTCACCCAGAGGGTGGTTGGAATCTGGAACTCACTGCCTGAAAGGGTGGTAGAGGCAGGAACCCTCACCACATTCAAGAAGCATTTAGATGAGCACTTGAAATGCCATAGCTTACAAGGCTACGGACCAAGGGCTGGAAAATGTGATTAGAATAGACGGGGCTTGATGGCCGGCGTGGACACGATGGGCTCTTTCTGTGCTGTGTAACTCTATGACTATGACACTAAAAGACAGATTAACTGGTCATTAATCTTATTGTTGTTTGTGGGATCTTATCGCATTTTCCTGCATTACAACAGTGACGACACTTCAAAAAAAAGTACTTCATTGGCTGTGAAGTGCTTTGGGATGTCCTTAGATCATGAAAGTGCAAGTTCTTTCTTTCTAGTTGCCATTAGAAATAGGGGCATGAAAATATAACAACAAAGACAAAATGTATGACTTTATAACAGGGACTGAATTATGTCTGTGTGCCCTCTAACCCTATATCGCCTAAAGACTACACTTGGTCATGACTCCCCATGTATATTGCCACTGGAGATCAACTGGGAATATGTTAAAAATGTTACCTCGTTGCACAACTTGATCATTTTGTCATACTTTTTACATAGTATTACATAGAATGTACAGTGCAGAAACAGGCCATTCGGCCCATCAGATTTATACCAGTGTTTATGCTCCACACGAGCCTCCTCCCACCCTACTTCATCTACCTATCAACATAACCTTCTATTACTTTCTCCCTCATGTGCTTATCTAGCTTCCCCTTAAATGCATCTATGTTATTCACCTCATTTGTGGTAATGAGTTCCACATTCTAAACACTCTCTGGGTAAAGAGGTTCCTCCTGAATACCCTTATTGGATTTATTGGTGACTACAGGAAACTTTGTTATATCCGGCACCAACGGGACCGAGCTGTTGCCGATCTATCAAAACTGCCGGACATACAAAGTTAATGTTGAAGCATACGGAGGTTTTCATCTCCATATCTGACAACAAACACTGTTGCTTAGCAACAGCTTGTAAACAGTTGGCCCGTACCTTGGAAGCATCTCTGTAGCTTAGCAACAGCTTCAGAGAGACTTTCCAGAGCCCGACTGTTGAAAACAAAGCCACGGGAAGAAAAAAAACCTAACAAAACAGCTCCTGATTTCTGCCGGTAGAGCGAGGTTTCCGGACATACAACCTCCGGATAAACCAAAGTTTCCTGTATCTTATCTTTATGGCCACTAGTTTTGGTCCATCCACAAGTAGAGACATCTCCTCTACAACTACCCAATCAAACCCTTACATAATCTTAAAGACCTCTACCAGGTCACCCCTCAGCCTTCTGTCAGTGACACTTTAGTCACTATGTTGATGCCATTGCCAGTCAGGTATCTGACACTGAGGAGGTTTGTGCAGTGCTATAGGAGGTTGTATGAGAATAAAGGATCTTGCAATGTTCTCCTGGGTCTTATGAGTTATTCAGAACATTGTTTACTCTGTATGTGTTTTTTGAAATATTCCCAAGAGTTTCTGTTACCTAAATTTGTTTTGTTTTCTGGCTTGGAGTGAAGGTTAATTGTTTGGAAGAACTGCCTTTTTTTTGTTTTGAAGTATGATGTTTTGACATTTTACATCTGCAGAACAGCCTTCCATTGAATCAATCTCACTAGTGCTTTGGCTGATCTTGCAGCAGATCTCACACATTTGAAAGTTCTACAAAATTGGAAGACAAGATAAGTATCATGGTTATCAGCCAATGGAAAGAATCCATGACATTTGTCGTAGATCTTAAAACCAGAAGATGACATTAATCAGAAACCAAAAATCAGTTGACCAGAACTAAGCTAATAAATGTAGGCGACAGTCAGCTGATACGGAGCTGCAAAAAATAAGGCACAAGTCACCCAAAAGAAGGGCATTGGTAACTTTTAGAACTAAAAATTAGTTGGAAACTCAATAAATCATACAACACAAAACTGCATTTCACAGAATTACATTAATTTGTTCCAATGGATTAGATAGGAGAAAAAGTACTAAGGGTATGGTTTATGAACGATTACCCAGACAAAATGGGAATGCAAGGATGCAATTCTTTATTTTAACAACAACATGCATTTATTTAGTGTAGTGTCTTTAATGTAGTAAAACATCCCAAAGCACTTCACAAGAACAATTATCAAACAAAATTTGACCCCGAGCCACATGAGGAGGAGAGAGAGGTGGAGAGGTTTATATTATGTCCGTGTATAATTGAGACACGGGCTGCAGGAGTTGATTATAACAAGTCTTTACTGAATGGAGACAACCTGGAAACTGAAACTACAGAAGCCTGCTAGGGCCTTTTATACAGGGGTGGTCACTGCCGGTACTGCAGTCTGAGATCAGTTATTCCCTTAAAGGTACATACACAACAATTCCTCCCCTTTTAGATAAACAGTACATAACATTCATTTAACAACTAAATAATAACTAATTACAATTACGGTTGCTAGATACATTGGTTGAAGTTAAGCAATTATAAGTTCAGTCTTTGAGGAGGCTTCCTGATTCTGTCTGGATAACGCCTCTTTGGGATATCAGGTTCTTCTGGCAAGGTTGCGTCGGGATCAATGTTGTTGTTTGGTTCGTCTGCTTCCAATATCACCAATTCTGCAGTAGATGCAATTGGTACTTCGGTTTCATCGCCAGGTGTATCAGATCGTGGTGTGGAGTTGACGTTTTCCAGTGACTCTAGAATCTGGTCAGCATGGCATCTTACAATGCTCTCTCCAACGTCCACGGTATACATTAGAGGTCCTTGCCGTGTACAGATCGTTCCTGGCTGCCATTTCTCTGTGCGGTAGTCCCGGGCCAAAATTGGTTGACCTATCTTAAAACTCCTGGTCGGCCTTTCATTCATATTCTGAAACTGCCTGTTCTCCACATCTCTTCGGACGTTTGGCTTAGCCAAATCCAAGCGGCATCGTAGTCTTCGATTGAAGAACATCATGGCTGGAGTTTGGTTGGTAACCGCATGTGTCGCATTCCGGTAGGCAAACAAGAAGTTATCCACCTTGTGTTGTAGGGGTATATCTTCATTACACATTGCCTTGATAGCCTTCTTGAATGTTTAAACAAACCTCTCGGCCAATCCATTAGTGGCTGGATGATATGGGGCGGATGTGTAATGCTTAACACCATTGTTCTTTAAGAACCTCCGGAACTCTTCAGACACAAACTGTGGTCCATTGCCATGTGCTGGCCATCCCTTCACCATTAAATCATAGACCCAGGAGAGTGTCGGGTCATTTCGTGTTTCCTTTTCTATGTTTGCATTCGTCACAGGGAGACATTCGACTATAGTCGAGTGGAATAACTCCACTGGATCCACTGCCAGTTCTTCATCCACCGTCGGCAATGGTAGGCGTGACAATCCATCAGCATTCCCATGCTGTTTAGTTCCTTTGTACTCGATGTCATATGGGTGTGCCCCTAGGAAAAGGGACCACCTCTGTAGCCGTTGTGCCGTCATTATCGGTACGCCATTCTGAGGGTTGAAAATGGAGACGAGAGGTTGATGATCAGTTAGTAGAGCAAATTTCTGACCGTGCAGGTAGTGATTGAACTTCTTCACCCCCCACACCAGGCTGAGGGCCTCTCTGTCAATCTGGGCGTAGTTACACTCGGCAGAAGTTAACGAGCGTGACGCAAAAGCTATCGGCCTCTCTGAACCATCAAGGAATTTATGTGACAGTACCGCCCCAATACCGTAGGGAGACGCATCACACGCCAGTCTTATCGGTAGTGATGGGTTGTAGTGAGCCAATACTTCTCTTGAAGTGATTAGGTCCTTACTCTTCTGAAAGGCCCGCTTACATTCATCGCTCCATTTCCATGCTACTCCCGTTCGTAGTAGGGCGTTCAGTGGATGCAGAATTGTGGACAAATTCGGCAAAAACTTATGGTAGTAATTCACCAATCCGAGGAATGGCCTCAGTTGCGACACATTTTCAGGCGCTGGAGCCTTAACTACCACTTCAATTTTGTCAGGGGACTTATGTAACCCCTCTTCATCAATCACGTGGCCACAATACGATATCTGTTTCTTAAAAAACTCGCACTTGGGGCGATTGGCTCGTAGCCCATGTTCACGTAGTCTAGTGAGCACCTGCTCTAGGTTGGCAAGGTGTTCACTGTCATCTTCACCTGTCACTAGGATGTCGTCTAAGTAACACTGAGTCCCCGGAATCCCTTGCAGGACTTGTTCCATCGCTCTTTGCCATATCGCCGGAGTTGATGCTACTCCGAATACCAGTCGATTATACTGGTAAAGACCTTTGTGAGTGTTTATCGTGAGATACTTCCTAGAGGATTCTTCAACCTCCATCTGCAAATATGCTTGTGCTAGGTCAATTTTTGTAAAACGCTTCCCTCCAGATAGTGATGCAAAGGTATCTTCTATCCTTGGAAGAGGATATTGTACTGTGTGAAGGACTGGGTTCACCATCACCTTGAAGTCCCCACAGGTGCGAACCTTCCTTGGCTCCTCAGACTTATTGTTTAATGTTTTCTTCATGACAGGAACGATGGGTGTCGCCCACTCCCTCCAGTCTACCTTAGATAACACGCCTGCATTCTCCAGCTCTGCCTCGACGGCTGGGCAAATTGCATATGGTACCGGTCTTGCTTTGAAACACTTGGGAATTGCATTCTCCTCTATTTTTATCGAGGCGGTTACGCCTTTAAGAGTGCCCAGTTCTTGTTGAAATACCTCTTTGGCGTCAGCTAAGATTGTTGACAATCATCCAGGAGTGACGTCGTCATCCTTTTTACCAGCCACCGTCAGTGCCTGAATGGAGTGCCAGTCTAAACTTATCTTTCTGATCCATTCACGTCCCAATAACGGTGGTCCACCATCTTGCAGAATGTAGAGATACAATTTCCGTATTTTCTTGCCGTTGTATTCGACAGGCACCCTTATTTTTCCTCTGGGGTATACTTTTTGCCCCGTATATGTCCTCAAGACAATGGATGTCTCTCTCAAGGGTATGTGTGAGAATAGCCGCTCGTAGTCTCGTCGATTCATGACGGTTAGAGCTGATCCTGTATCCAATTCCATTTTGACTTGGGACCCTGCTATCGTGAGGGTGACCCAAATGGTTCGGAGATCCTCTTTTGCGATGACGTTGTGAAGTTTGAGACAGCTTAGTCTCTTGTTCCCGGATTCACTATCGCTCATCTGGTCTTCGGAACTACTGTCCGACATCTTTTGTACTTTCCTGTATGGTTCCTTAGTAGCCTTTTTGTTGTCGTTGGTCTTCTTCCCAGACCTGCAAACTCGTGCAATGTGTCCCATCTTTACGCATTGCCTGCATATTTTGTCCTTGGACCAGCAGTCCTTCTGGTCATGGTTTGTTCTGCCGCAGCGATAACATTTTGCAAATCCCCGTGTCATTTCGTGGGTGCCGTATTCCTGTGGCTTTTGTTGTATTTCCGCAGCTCCCCTTGCTGCTGCTTCGTACGATACTGCCACGCTGAAAGCCTTATCTAGCGTCAGCTCTTTCTCCGAGAGTAACCTCTTCTGGGTTCCTTCACTCAGGAGTCCATAGACAAATTTGTCCCGTAAGGTATCTGCCAGTCCTGCTCCGAACTGGCAGTGCTTTGATAGCTTGCATAGTTCCGTAAGGTAATCAGCATTGCTCTCATTTTTATGCTGATTTCTCCTGTGGAATTTAAATCTTTCTGCTAGCAGCAGTGGTGTAGGATTTAGGTGTTCCTGTAGGATAGCAACAATTTCGTTAAAACTCTTCGCCTTCGGTTTGGCTGGAGTAATCAGGTCCCGCAATAGGCCGTACGTTCTTGCGCCCATTAAATTTAGCAATACCGATGCCTTTTTCTCATCGGCTATTTCGTTTGCCTTGCAATATACCTCGACTCTTTCCACATACGTGGTCCAGTCTTCTATTGCATTATCGAAGGCAGTGATATCGCCAGCCTTTGGCATCTTGAAAATCTAAGATGGCGCCTCCCGCGCTTTGCCTTCGTCCCCGATGGATCAAAATGGCGCCTCCCGCGCTTTTCCTTCTCCCCGGCCGAGTTAAGATGGCGCCTCCCGCGCTTTCCCGCCGCTGCCAACGCTGTTGCTGGCGATTATATTTATTTTACTATCCTGTAATGGCGACGCCCTATGGTCTTCGCGCCTTCCCGATCGCTGCTGCCAACGCCACGCTCCGCGGTATTTTTATTTTTCTATCGCGCTTCAATATTTGCTCCGTTAATTGAAGAACCGTTCCCGTCGTGGAGCGGACCCTCTGGGACACTTCCCTCCCTCTTCTTAGGTCCGAACGCTGCCCGGCTTCGAAGCACCGGCCGTGCCCTGTGTGCTCCACCCTCTCTCTCTCTCTTTGCTTCCCGACTCGCTGCCCGGCCCCGTTGCAGAGCCACCCGATCGAGCTCTAGCCCGCCGCAGCCCAGGAAGGATCAGTGCACTACCTGCCACCAGCCCGATTAGCTGGGAAACCAGAGACTGGAGAACCAAGCCTGGCTCTCGACAGTCTCTCCTGCACTTTTCAATTCGATGATTTGGAGGGCGGTTGCCCACGGTCGACGCCCGTTTCTCGAGTTTCTTTGGATTTTTTTTTTCTTCTGGCTTCGACCTTCAATAACGTCGTCTGAGGTGCTGCCGAGTTGCAGGTAAGTTCGTTTCTTACTCGTCGCCGTGTATAATTGAGACACGGACTGCAGGAGTTGATTATAACAAGTCTTTACTGAATGGAGACAACCTGGAAACTGAAACTACAGAAGCCTGCTAGGGCCTTTTATACAGGGGTGGTCACTGCCGGTACTGCAGTCTGAGGCCAGTTATTCCCTTAAAGGTACATACACAACAGTTTAGGGAGGGAATTCCAGGTGTAGGGCCTAGGCAGCTGAAGGTATGGTCGCCAATGGTAAGGCGATGGAAACTGGGAATACGGAAGAGGCCAGAATTGGAGGAATGCAGAGATCTCGGAGGTCTATTACTGAAGAAGGCTACAGAGATAGGGAGGGGCGAGACCATGGAGGGATTTGATCACAAGGATGAGAATGTTAAGTCAGAGGCTTTGCTGGACTGGGCCCAATGTAGGTCAGCGAGCACAGGGGTGATGGGTTGGCTGGACTTGGTGCGAGTTAGGATACGGGCAGCAGAGTTTCGGATGAACTGAAGTTTACAGAGGGTGGAAGATGCGAGGCCGGCCAGGAGAGCTTTGGAATAGTCTAGAGGTAACAAAATGTTTCAAACCAATTCAAATACAATTAATTATTTTGATTTCCAGTGTCTCTTGCTACACAAGCCATCGTGGTGAACAGTTTAGCAGTCCCTCAAAGCACAACTATCTGGATCACTTAATTTCCTTTTCCTCTCTTTTATGGGTTTGCAGCTTGATGGTCAGGACTGTGGTACATGCACCCCATTGGAACTCTGGGATTTAATTCATTGAGGAAATTAACAATAGTTATTGGTGTTGACTGATTATTTTTACTTATGTTCAGTCCGTCCCTCTGTTGGAATTTTTAAAACATTCTTTCCAAGGAGGTGGGCGTCACTGGCAAGGCCAGCATTTAGCTTCCCTTGAGAAGGTGGTGGTGAGCCTTCTTATTGAACCACTAGCAGTTTGATTCACTAGAGGGCAGTCAAAAGTCAACTATATTGGTGAGAGACTGCAGTCACATGTAGGCCAGACCGGATAAGGACGGCAGGTTTCCTTCCCTGAAGGACATTAGTGAATTAGTTGGGTTTTTATGACAATTCGACAGGTTCATGGTCTCTTTTACAGATACCAGCTTTTTATTTCCATATTTTGTTTAAACTGCATTCAAATTCTCAAACTGCCATAGGATTTGAACTCAGATTCTCTAGGTTAGTAGTCCAGCCCTTTGGATTACTGGTGCAGTAACATAACCACTACACTACCATAGGAATCCTAGACCATAACAGCGCTTGTAAGAAATGTGGGTAAACCAGCCCTTAGCATCGGATAAATTTTACAGGTAGCTGCCACAATTACAATGGATAATAGCACTGTGTGATGTAGTGCTAACGATAGGCTTATCATGGGTGAGGCTCAGGGATTTCTTTGTCCACATCCAAAATTCTAAACTAAAATGGTCTCAGAATTTTATCTGTATTCCCTTTAATCCATCATCATGGGCTGGAGAGGTAAAGAATGCTTTGTTCATATGTGAAGAATGGTACTTGGGTGAAGCTGCCAGTACCCAGGGAACCATACTCCGGCATGGAGCCCATACTACAGCATGAGGCAGTGCCTGAGAGAGTAGGGGAGAGAACAGGAAAACAGGAAAAACTGTACAACACTATCCTTAGCAGCAAGGTCAATACAGTGATACTTACTGAAGCTGTGTGGATAACTCTGTAGCTATGTTCCAAATGTCTTGTGGTCCAAACTATCTTAAATGCTAGCCTATCCAATAACTACGGCAACATTGGATTATTCTTGATATTACCAGGAGCTCAATGCATTTCTATTCATTATTGGATGTGGCTGCTGGCATGGCCGGTATTTATTCCCCAGGTGGTGATATAAATTAGTGGCTTGCTAGGCCACGTCAAAGGCAATTAAGAGTCAACCACTTTGATGTGGGACTACAGGCCAGACCAGTTAAGAACAGTACTTCTGTAAAGGACATTAGTTAACCAATTTTACATTAATCTGACAGTTTATTTTTATTAATACCAGTTTTTTATGTCCAGATTTTTTTTAACTGAATTCAAATTCACAAACTGCCATGGTGGGATTTGAATTCACGGTCTCTGGATTATTAGTCCAGTAACATAGCCATTACGCTACCAGACCCTATAATAGATGCCAATGAACCAATAGACAAGCTGTTATGTTGAGGTTGAGAAGCCTTACATTTCCATCCAGTCCTACAAAATATAGAATGAGAAATGGTCATTGATTCAAACCTCTCCTTCCAGTAGCTTGGATTGGACACGCACTGTGATGCACACTAACCAATTTTGCTAATCATGTGAGAGATATGAACCACCATAAGTAAAAGTTTTCCAAGTTTCTCCCTGACCCTTTCCTTCCAGAAGCTAATTCAAAGGAATCTCAGGATATAAATTCAATTTTGAAATCTACATTATTTAACCTTCACTAGCACCAATTCATTAATACATCTCAAAGACTTTTAGTGTTCCAAGTGTTCATTCCTGTAGGTTTGTAGTTTTCCTTAAACCTTAAGAGATATTTTTATCCAGTTCCATTTTGGTGGAGTTAAATGACACAGCATTAACTACTTTTGATAAGTCTATTCCCATATAACTGTACTCCGCAAGGGAAAAAAACCTTTCATCTCTAACCTTGCTTGAGGCTTGCCAATTTAGTTCTGGGATCACAGTTTAAGTTAAGCAATCTTATGATGGCGTCCAACATTTTAAGGACGGCACGATCCCACCCATTTAACAGCCAAGGACTTCAACATTCGAATGATGAAATGTTCTTTCCCTGTCAGACCTGTGATATGACAGTGACCTCTAGGATCAGATTACATTTCAAGGCCGTTTTCGTAAGAATTTCAGATATGGACAAAGATCCCCCCTGAACCTCATCACAGATGAAACAATAGCAAAATACTGCGGATGCTGGAAATCCAAAATAACAACAGAAAATGCTGGAAAAACTCAGCAGGCCAGGCAACATCCGTGGAGAGAGAAACAGAGTTAACGTTTCAGGTCGAAACCCTTCTTCAGAACTCGAAGAAGGGTTTCGACCTGAAACGTTAACTCTGTTTCTCTCTCCACGGATGTTGCCTGGCCTGCTGAGTTTTTCCAGCGTTTTCTGTTGTTATTACAGATGAAACAAGCTGCCTCAGTTAGCAGTACCTGAAGCTTCCCCTCGCTGTGACCAGCGCTAGGGGTTTGGACTTTATCTACAACAGTTCTAAATTCATTTCCACAGACTGAAAAGGAGCTTGAACCATTATGCAGCACAAGATTAAGATTCTATGCTCTTAATACTTTTGATAAGTCTATTCCCATATAACTGTAAGTGCTTTGGTTGCGGATTTGACCCGTTCACCAAAAAATATTCACGATCAGCAGACCCAGCCGTTCAGGAATCCAGTTATGACTGCTGTGCATCTCTAATGGAGCTGAGTCTAAGAACTTAATCTCAAAAATCTTGGCGGGAATGGAGAACTTGAACAGTATTATAAACCACAAGGTCGTGACTCAGAACTTGGCACCAGGTTGCAAAACCCTTACATTTACAGCCAATGAGCAGTCGGTAAACAGGAAGCTGCAATGGTTGGTCTCGATCTGGGAGCTCATTCTGTAAGATATCAGTCTGCCCTGCTTCAGTTTGTCAGTGACAGGGTGCCAGAACTCCGAGTAGGGCCACCAGCCCTCCTGGATGGTCATGGAGTCTCCAGAAATTAAAGATTAATCTCCCTGCAACTAGAAATCCGGGAGATAAATTATAGGAGCATTAAAAAAGAATCGGAGATGGGAAAATAGCCGTTTGACTGATAGTCAAGAATGATCTAATCGATGCAAGGTGTCAGCCTTGGCTCAGTGCTAGCACTCTCGCCTCGAGTCATAAAGGTTGTGTGTTCGAGTCCCACTGCAGAGATAAGCACATTATCTAAGATGACACTTCAGTGCAGTACTGAGGGAGTATTCCAAGTGTTCATTCCTGTATGTCTGTAGTTATCCTTAAGCAAATATTTTTTGCCAGTTCCATTTTGGTGGAGTTAATTGCCACCCCGTTAACTATTTTTGATAAGTCTATTCCCATATAACTGTACTCTGTAAGGTGCCCTCCTTTGGGTGTACACCTGTATGTCATTAGGACAGGTAACCAAAAGCTTGGTCAAAGAGTTAGGTTTTAAGGAGCGTCTTAAAGGAAAAGAGAGAGGCGGAGAGGTTTAGGGAGAGAATTCCAAAGTTAGGGCCTAGACAGCTGAAGGGACAGCTTCCAAGGGTGAGGAGAAGGAAATTGGAGATGCGCAAGAGGCCAGAATTGAAGGAGCACAGGGTTGTATGGCTGGAGGAGATTACTGAGATAAGGAGGGGCAAGATCATGGAGTGATTTGAAAACAAGGTTGAGAGTTTTAAAAATGGAGGTGGTGCCGGACCGGGAGCCAATGTAGGTCAGCGAGCTACAGGGGATAATGGGTGAACGGGACTTGGTGCGAGTTAGAATATGGGCAGCAGAGTTTAGGACGAGCTCCAGTTTAAGGAGAGTGTAAAGTGGAAGACCGGCCAGGAGAGCACTGGAATAGTCGAGACTAGAAGGAACAAAAGCATCAATGATGGTTTCAGCAGCAGATGAGCTGAGGCAGGGGAAGAGGCGGACGATATTACGGAGGTGGAAGTAGGTGATGGAGAGGTTATGCGATCAGAAGCTCAGCTCAGGGTCAAATAGGACGCCAAGGTTGCGAACAGTCTGGTTCAGCCTTAGACAGTGGCCAGGAAGAGGGATGGAATCGGTGGTTAAGGAACGGAGTTTGTGGCATGGATTGAAGACAATGGGTTCGGTCTTCCCAATATTTAATTGTCAGGAGCGTGGGAGCAGGGCTGTTGGAGGCAGGAGGTCATGATGAAACCTCCTGGGACATCTGCAATCAGAGTTGGCAAACCTAGGTCCAAGAGACAAGGGAGCTACTCTGTCCGGCATAGCAAGAGGATTAATTTCCAGTTAAACAAAATTGAAACTGGAGGTCAATAATACCCAGCCAGCTTTGATGGGATTTGTTTTATTGCTCTGTAATGTTTTCATTAGTGGTCAAAATGCTAAAGATTAAAAATTAAATGAAACTTACCATTAAAAGAATGAACGTCATATACTATAAAACATTACACTGGACAGAATTGGAAAGCTCAAAGCAGGAGATAAACTCCTACCTTAGAAAGCGGAAAGGCTGAACAGCAAACACTGATCTGCCATTAAGTCCACACAATCAGACAAGGCGCCAGACCCAGGTAACTAACATTCGGATTTTACAAAAGAACTGGATGATTAGTAGGGCTCCTCTTGGAGTTCTCCATCGCATCCACGCTCCACGGATGTGTACAGCTGCATCCATTTTCCTGATTGACAAGGAGGCATTGAGCATGTAAAACGTGAGAACTTGCCCAAGGATTTGAGTTAAATTACACAAGGAAATAAAGGATGAAAGGCCATAAGAAGCAGTAAATCTCACCCCCCTGCAGTCCCAGACAAACACAAAGCAGGCTAAATATAACACGGCATGGAACAGAAATAGGCAAAACCAACCTCATAGATAAGAGGCCATCTAACCATCACCACAACCACAAGAAGGCACACATGACAAAAATTCTATGGAACCACAACAAATGGTAACACACAAAGTAACAAGGGTTGCAACAAGTAAAGGAAATTATACTGTACACCACAACATTGTACACTGCAGTGAATAGCCCGTGCAATGTTACCTAGACCTGAAACGGCCAGTGCCAGTGCAGGCCGTGTCCTCTGGTTCTACTGTTCTGGACAGAGCGAAATAGCTTGTCGTGCTCTACACTATCTAGTCCCTTTAGAATCCTAAAAACAGCAATCATCTCACCTCCCAACCTTCTCTTTACCAGTGAGAACATGTCCAATTTACATAATTGCTCTGCATAATCTGATCCCTCCATCCCCTCAATCATTCTGGTTGCTGTCTTCTCTATCCTTTCAAAAGCTGCAATATCCTTTTTGTACTGCGATGACAAGAACTGTACACAGGATTTTACGTGAGGACGCACCAACGATTCATAAAGTGGCAGGTTTACCTCGCTACTTCGGCTCAATATTGACCTTTTAATACGTCCTCCCAACATCGGATTTGCTTTACTCACTGCCACCAAGCATTGCTGAGATAGCTTCAATTTATTGTCAATTTATTTTTATATGTGAGACATATGAAAGCACAAAACACCAAACTGTACAAGTGCAATATTCATTTATTCGCATTGAACGTTGGTGTGTATGTGTCCAGAGCTGTCAACACTGGACAAATCCCAGGTGAGATCATTAGCCAATGTCCCAAACTCCTCCATCACCATCCCTGGGTATGTCCTGTCCCATCGGCAGCACAGACCCACCAGGGGTGGTGGCACAGTGGTACACGGTCGGGAAGGAGTGGCCCTGGGAGTCCTCAACATTGACTCTGGACCCCATGAAGTCTCATGGCTTCAGGTCAAGCATGGGCAAGGAAACTCCTGCTGATTACCACCTACCACCCTCCCTCAGCTGATGAATCAGTACTCCTCCATGTTGAATGCCACTTGGAAGAAGCACTGAGAGTAGCAAGGGCACAGAATGTACTCTGGGTGGGGGACTTCAATGTTCATCATCAAAAGTGGCTCGGTAGCACCACTACTGACCGAGCTGGCCGAGTCCTGAAGGACTGGGCCTGAGACAGGTGGTGAGAGAACCAACACGAGGGAAAAACCTACTTGACCTCGTCCTCACCAATATACCTGTTGCAGATGCATCTGTCCATGACAGCATTGGTAGCAGTGACCACTGCACAGTGATATTAAAAAAACGGCTGAGCGCACTGGATACAGCAAAGGCTATGGGCCCTGATATCCCGGCTGTCGTGCTGAAGACTTGTGCTCCAGAACTAGCTGCGCCTCTAGCCAAGCTGTTCCATTACAGCTATAACACTGGCATCTACCCGACAATGTGGAAAATTGCCCAGGTATGTCCTGTCCACAAAAAGCAGGACAAATCCAATCCGGCCAACAACCGCCCCATGAGTCTACTCTCAATCATCAGCAAAGTGATGGAAGGTGTCGTCGACAGTGCCATCAAGCAGCACTTACTCACGAATAACCTGCTCACTGATGCTCAGTTTGGGTTCCGCCAGGACCACTCGGCTCCAGACCTCATTACAGCCATGGACTAAGGAGCTGAATTCCAGAGGTGAGGTGAGAGAGTGACTGCCTTGATGTCAAGGCAGCATTTGACTGCGTGTGGCATCAAGTAACCCAAGTAAAACTGAAGTCAATGGGAATCTGGGGGAAAACTCTCCACTGGCTGGAGTCAAAGCTAGCACAAAGGAAGATGGTTGTGGTGGTTGGAGGTCAATCATCACAGCCCCAGGACATCACTGCAGGAGTTCCTCAGGGCAGTTTCCTAGGCCCAACTATCTTCAGCTGCTTCATCAATGGTCTTCCATCCAACAGAAGGTCAGAAGTGGAGATGTTCGCTGATGATAGCGCATGTGCTATCAATTACTCAAAAGACTGAGGTTAAGCGAGTAACTAACAGGCTTTTATTAACAAGAGAATGAAGGTGTGCCTCGAGTGGTCGACCAGTCCAGAATACAGAGGGACTGTGGAGCAGTCACCCTTATACCTGGGCTCGTGGGAGGAGTCAGCCGAGGCATGTACAGACATGTACACAGTGGAATACAAACAGTGGTTTACCACATTCACCCCTTGTTTAAAAATGAGTCCGGCGGGGTGAAGTGTATTAAAAGTTTGTGTATTGGAGTCTCTCCGGAGGTCTTGTCTGCCGCTGTGATCGACGTGGCGACGGCAGGGGCAGTGAAGGTATTCCTCGGTCGATTCCCCAGGTTGTTGTTTACGACTCCCCAGGAGGTGCCTGGCATACACCTCGTTCACTGGGCACGTGTACTGGTCCTTGAGGAGCTTGAGAGCAGCCGTGTACGAGGTCGCGTCCTGGATGACCGAGTACACTCGGTGGTTCACTTTGGAGATTAGGACATCCAGTTTGTCCTCATCCGATTTGACCGTTGCAGCGGAGGCGATCAGGAATTTTTCAAAGCACTTAAGCCAGTGAGCAAACTTGGTGGATGCGTCCGCCTCCCGATGGTCTAAGTCCAGGCATGCTGGTGTGAGGATCTTCTCCATTATAAAAAATCTTGTTAATAAAATTGATGCGCTATCAATTACTCAAAAGACTGAGGTTAAGCGAGTAACTAACAGGCTTTTATTAACAAGAGAATGAAGGTGTGCCTCGAGTGGTCGACCAGTCCAGAATACAGAGGGACTGTGGAGCAGTCACCTTTATACCTGGGCTCGTGGGAGGAGTCAGCCGAGGCATGTACAGACATGTACACAGTGCAATACAAACAGTGGTTTACCACAAGTATTCAGCGCCATTCGCAACTCCTCAGATAATGAAGCAGTCCACGCCCGCATGCAGCAAGACCTGGACGACATTCAGGCTTGATCTGATAAGTGGCAGGTAACATTCGCGCCACACGGGTGTCAGGCAATGACTATCTCCAACAAGCGAGCGTCTAACCACTGCCCCTTGACATTCAACGGCATTACCATCGTCGAATCCCCCACCATCAATATCCTGGGGGTCGCTATTGACAAGAAACCTAACTGGACCAGCCACATAAATACTGTGGCAACAAGAGCAGGTCAGAGGCTGGGTATTCTGCAGCGAGTGTCTCACCTTCGGACTCCCCAAAGCCTTTCCACCATCTACAAGGCACAAGTCAGGAGTGTGATGGAATAGTCTCCACTTGCTTGGATGAGTGTAGCACAAGAAGCTCAACACCATCCAAGACAATGCAGCCTGCTTGATTGCCACCCCATCCACCACCTTAAACATTCACTCCCCCCACCACCGGCGTACTGTGGCTGCACTGTGTACCATCTACAAGATGCACTGCAGCAACTCGCCACGGCTTCTTCGGCAGCACCTCCCAAAACCGCGACCTCTTCCACCTAGGACAAGGGCAGCAGGCGCATGGGAACACCACCACCTCCAAGTTCCCCTCCAAGTCACACGCCATCCTGACTTGGAAGTATATCGCCGATCCTTCATCGTCGCTGGGTCAAAATCCTGGAACTCCCTCCCTACCAGCACTGTGGAAGTACCTTCACCACATGGACTGCAACAGTTCATGAAGGCGGCTCACCACCACCTTCTCAAGGGCAACTAGGGATGAGCAATAAATGCTGGCCTTGCCAGCGACGCATACATCCCATGAACGATTAAAAAAAAAAAGTTGCAAGCCATACACTCACTCCAAAAACATAAGCAGAGTTAAAAGCAGCAAGCTGCGCCTGTTACACGGCCCACAGAGGATGGCTAAGTGGCATTTAAGTCATCTTCTTTCTGCTCTCTCACCTCACTTCGTTTTCTCTCTTGCAATGTAGGATTCAGCAGTGCTTTCTCTTGCTCTCCAATAACAGAGGCAGGAAGTGCAACACCCGGATTTGCCGAAACAGTTACCCCCGAGAAAGATCACAGTCTCTCAGGTGAGTCACCTGCTGAATAAGGGAAGGTCGGTGGACTTGTTTGGAACAGATTTTTTTAACCAAAATGTGCATACCAAAACTAACTTTGATAGGCCAATAAAAAAAAATTACAGATTGGTGGAAAAATTATTAATCTCAGAGTTAGATTTAGGAGGGGGGCAGGAAACAAGAACATAGGAACAAGAGTAGGCCATTCAGTCCCTCAAGCCTGTTCCACCATTCAATTAGATCATGGCTGATCTGTATCTAAACTCCATCTACCTGCCTTGGTTCTATCAATCTCAGTTTTGTCTTTTTCAGTTGACCCCCAGCTTCAACAGCTTTTTGGGGGAGAGAGTTCCAGATTTCCACTACCCTCTGTGTGAAGAAGTGCTTCCTGACATCACCCCTGAACGGCCTAGCTCTAATTTTAAGGTAATGCCCCCTTCTTCTGGACTCCCGCGTCAGAGGAAATAGTTTCTAGAATCCCTGAAAATTCATACTTGAATCGCCTTCAATTCTTCCTGGATCATTAAGGGTGTAGCTACACTGCTGCATCAGACCAGTAGCTGCAGTTCTGATCCCAGCCGGGCAGTGCCATGTTTATGTTGCATGGCTCCTGCCTGGCTGGCACTAATTGCATTGCCCAGGACAGTGCTCTGTACCCACCTCGTTACACTCACACACTGAGCTCTCGCCCAGCAGTTATAAATGTAAATGTAAATTTTTTTGGAGAGAGGAAAGGGGAGAACCCCTGGTCTTTCAACATTTAAATTAAGATCAGGTTTGTGGTTCTGACAGATTCCTCCAAGTACTTTGGTTTCACACCACGCTGTGTTTACACTCTTCCTGGGAGTCAGGTCGGACTCTGACTCTGGATCTACACTGTAACTTTAGAGTTGGTGTGAAGCAGAAATTGCTTTTCATTGATGGTAAACTTGCAGCGTAAAAGCACCCAAAGAAACATTCTTGCCTTTGTTTTAAAGATCGACTCTCCGCCTCCTTCGATAGATTTAGCTTGTTACACAGTAAGTTAGCTTTGCCATAAGAACCAGCAATGTCCCTGGTCTGTAATGGGTTAGCTATCCGAGCCAGGAGGCAGTTTGGGAACTACAATTGGCTGCAGCATTCCTCGGTTAGGGAGGCATCTCCTGCTCACTATCCAGTGATCCCTCCAGTAAAGATAAAAAGAAATAACTGCAAATGTTGGAAATCTAAAATAAAAGCAGAAAATGTTCGAAACACACAGCAGGTCTATAAAGTCCAGAGGGAGGTAAGATGGCTTAATATTTTGGATCAGAACTTGTTGCTGTTGTGTATGTAACCGTTTACCTTTAAGGGAACTATAGAATGTGACCGTTCGCCTTTAAGAGCACTACTTCAGGGTGGCACTATTTATTGGCTCATGTATACTGTAATACCGATAGTGACCACACCAGTATATAAGGGTTGTGATACGTTAACTAGGGCAGAAATCGCCCAGACCTCTGAATAGTAAAGACCTGTTTTGTTTGTACTTCTAAAGTCTCTGAAGTTATTTACTGCACAACCTACAGACTTTACAGTTGCAAAGTACAGGTATGTGCTCTTACACTAGATATTCTATTCAAATTCAGCATAACTGAACAAAACCACAAAGTGGACCTTGTGTCTCCAACAATCCAGAGTGTACCTTCACCTACCCGATACAGTGAGACCAAGGCCAAACAGAGAACCCATGCCACTGTCAGCTTATTGGAATGTACCACAGGTCCCCTCATGACTCACCTTGTGGACTGAATATACACAGCACCAGAATGAGTTTGCGCTACAAACTAATGGACCATTTGTTTAACATTAGCAGATCTATAGTGGAATTGCTCACAGTGAGTCAGAGGATTTGCTGTTTTATAACAATCGGGGTGTTTATGCCACATAATATCAGGGGATAACATCAGCCACTGAGTTACGAGCACTGAATAAGTCAAATTCCATTTTTATTAAATGGTGCTCTGCGATTCTTACTGGTGCTTTGGAGATTGAATGCCATGACTCTGTCCATTTATTCCATGACAACCATAAATGAATGGCTTATTTTACTATGTAATCAATGTTCCCTCTAATTTTTTTAAAATTCTAATTCAAATTTCCGCGCATGCGCGTTTTTTTCTATTTAAAAGCCAGTGAACCGGCTGCGTGGGAGCGCCAGAGCGCTGCAGCGCAGCTTAAAGGGAACATTATATGTAATGTATATTCCTCACCTTAATGCATTGGCATCATCATCTACAAACATGGGATCCACGTGTATGCTGATGACTCTCCGCTCTACCACTGCACCATCTTTCTCAGCCCCTTTGTTGCTGGACTGCTTGTCCCACACGCAGTCTTGGATGAACAGCAATTTCTTCCAGGTAAACATTGGAAGGACAGACACCTTCTTTGGTCCCCGCCACAAAGTCTGTATTTTTACCACCGACTCCAGTTCCCTCCTCACCCACAACCTCAGACTGAACAAGACTGTTCACAACCTTAGCATCCTATTAAAACCTGAGCTGAGCTTCCAACCAAATATATTCTCCAACAGAAAGACCACCTACATTATCCTCCATAACATTGTCTTCCTCCACCCTTACCGCTGAAACCCTCATCCATACCTTTGCCACTCCAGATGCAATCACTCTAATGCTCTCCTGGTCAGCCTCCCATCCTCCATCCTTGCAAATGTCAGCTCATTTAAAACACTGCTGTTGTATCCTACCCCACACCAGGTCTTCAGCCTTGTTGACCTACAATGTCTTCTGATCCCACAAAGCCTCAAATTTAAAATTCTCATCTTAATGTTTAAATGCCACTATAGTCTCTCCTTCCCCATCTCGAACCTCCTCCAGTGCTACAATAACCACCCCCCACCCTAAACACTCTGCTCCTTTGGCTCCAGACTCTTGTGTATCCTCCCTCCCTTCGCTCCACTATTGACAGCTATGCCATCAGCAACCTAGGTCCTAAGCTCTGGAATTTACTCCCTAAACCCTTTGCCTCTCAAGCTCTCTCTCCTCCTTTAAGATCTTCTTTTAAACCCATGTCTTTGACCAAGCTTTTGGTTACCCCTCCAATATTTGCATCTTAGGTTCTGTGACTATTTTATCCCCGAAGCCTGTGAAGCACATCGGGACATTTTTCTATGTTAAAAGGCGCTACATAAATGCAAGTTGTTGGAGACGTTCTGGGCTTTGGTAGGACTGGGTTGGGATTTCTGGAGTTTGATAGTACTGCAGTAGAGCTGCAGGGGTTTTCCAACATGGTCAGGCATCATTGTGGAGGGAGAAACAGAGGTCGGGATAACTGGGGCGGGCATGTGGGAGTTGGCTCACCAGTGGATTCCGGTTTGTCAGCGGTAAAGGAACGGGAGGGCGGGGGCAGCGTGTTAGTTCTGGCAGTATTGCTTTGTAACTTTCTAAGGGATCTTTGCGAACATTTAATTGGTGTTTTGAGAGTAGTTCCTGTTGAGTCTGTGTGTCCCAGTTATGTTTATTATAAATCACTGGACACAGACAACAAGAATAACTTTAACAGGTCTTGACTATTCGGAGGTCAGGGCTGAACTGCCCAGCAAATCACTACACAACGTTTATATACCGGTGTGGTCACCACCGGTATTACAGTATACAGCAGCCAAGAGAAAGTAGTACATCTCTTAAGGTAGCTCTCTTAAGGTGGAACAGATTACATACACCACAATCCTCCCTTTTTAGCTTAACAGTGTATATCCCCATTTAACATAACATAACATATATATATATATATATATATATACACAACTTCATGCAAAACAGTTCAAAGATTCAGTCTCTGAGAAGTTGGATAACGCCTTTCAGGGGTCTCTGATTCTCGTTGCTGGGGTGACTCATCTAGTTGATCTCTTATGGATTGGACATCATCATCAGGTACATTCACTTCTGAGGTAGATGCTTCAGGTTCACTAACTTCTTCCACGGCTGTCTCTGCCGTAACCCTGGGATCGACCCTTGTTCTCGATTCTACCAGTTGGTCAGCATGACGTCGTATTACATTTTCACCAATATCTACCGTGTACATCAGGGGTCCTTGTCTGGCCCGAATTGTTCCAGATTGCCATTTCTCATTTTTACAGTCCCGGGCTAACACTGGTTGTCCTATTTCGAAACTCCGAGTGGTCTTGTTATTTATATGCTGGAACTGTTTGTTTTCGACTTCCCTCCGCACATTTGGTTTTAACAAGTCCAACCTGGACCGCAACCTCCTGTTATAGAACATCATGGCAGGACTTTGGTTTGTCACTGCATGAGTGGCGTTTCGATATGCCAGTAGGAAATTGTCCACCTTGTGTTGTAGTGGAATCTGATCTTCGCTCATGGCCTTTATTGCTTTTTTGAACGTTTGTACAAATCTCTCGGCCAACCCGTTTGTAGCCGGATGATATGGGGCAGAGGTATAATGTTTCACCCCATTCTTCTTCATGAATTTCTGGAATTCTTCTGACATGAACTGCGGTCCGTTGTCTGAACATATTTGTTCTGGCAATCCATTTCTTGCAAATATCATTCTTAGCACCGCGATCGTCTTTTCCAAGGTAGTGGTAGTCATCTTAATCACTTCTGGCCAATTAGAATGTGCGTCCACCGCAATTAAAAACATGGAGTCCATGAATGGACCAGCAAAGTCAATATGTACACGTTGCCATGGGGTTGAAGGCCATTCCCATGGATGCAGCGGTGCAATCGGACGTGCATTTTGAACTTTTTGGCACCCTGAGCAGCTTTTCATCAGATCCTCTATCTGTTGGTCGATACCCGGCCACCACACATAAGCCCTAGCAAGGCTTTTCATCTTTACTCCCCCCAGATGACCTTCATGCAGTTCCTTTAGAACTCTCTCTCTTAACTTAGGAGGAATAATCACCCTTGTTCCATACATCAATGTTCCTTGACAGACGGACAGCTGTTCTCGTCTTGCTGAGAATGCCGGTAACAGTGGATCACCATGTGCTGGCCATCCCTTCACTGTCAATTCGTAGACCCGGGACAGTGTTGGGTCGTTCCTGGTTTCTCTTTCAATACTTGCATTGGTGACTGGTAAACATTCGATGATGGTCGAGTGAAATAACTCAACAGGGTCAACCGTCGGTGCCTCCTCCGCTGTAGGTAGTGGCAGGCGCGACAGCCCATCAGCATTACCATGCTGCTTTGTACCTTTGAATTCAATCTGATATTGATGTGCCCCTAGGAAAAGGGACCATCTCTGGAGCCTCTGTGCTGTCATCACCGAAACACCCTTCTTAGGGTTAAAAATGGATACCAACGGCTGGTGGTCTGTCAGTAGCGTAAACTTTTGGCCCTGCAGGTAATGATTAAACTTCTTTACTCCCCACACAAGGCTGAGAGCCTCCCTATCTATCTGAGCATAGTTGCGCTCAGCGGAGGTCAATGATCTGGATGCGAACGCGACTGGCCTCTCCAAGCCATTTGGCAACTTGTGTGAGAGTACTGCCCCAATACCATATGGAGAAGCATCACAAGCCAAACGAATAAGCAGCGTTGGGTTGAAGTGAGCCAACACTTCCTCTGAGGTGATCAATGCCTTGCTTTTGCGAAAGGCCCTCTTACAGTCCTCGCTCCACTTCCATGGTACTCCCTTCTGCAAAAGAGCGTTCAGCGGGTGCAGCACCGTGGATAAATTTGGCAGAAACTTATGGTAATAGTTAATCAACCCTAGGAACGACCTCAACTGGGATACATTATCCGGAGCAGGAGCCTTCACAACAGCTTCGATCTTGTCAGGAGACTTATGAAGCCCCTCCTGGTCAATGACATGACCACAGTACGAGATCCGCTTCTGAAAGAACTCACATTTCTGGCGATTAACTCGAAGTCCATATTCTTTCAATCTGGTGAGCACCAGTTCCAAATTTGCAAGATGTTCCTCATCATCATCTCCTGTAATCAGAATATCGTCCAGGTAACATTGTGTGCCTGGAATTCCCTGTAATACCTGCTCCATGGCCCTCTGCCAAATTGCTGGAGCCGATGCCACTCCAAAAACCAGTCGATTATACCGATACAAGCCTCTATGCGTGTTGATCGTGAGATACTGGCGTGACTCTTCCTCAACTTCCATCTGTTAGTACGCCTGCGCCAGGTCTATCTTGGTGAAGTGTTTCCTGCCAGACAACGAAGCGAAGATATCCTCAATCCGCGGAAGCGGATATTGCACCGTCTGAAGCACCGGATTAACAGTGATCTTGAAATCTCCACAGATGCGAACCTTCCCCGGTTCCCCCGGCTTGTTGCTCGATGAACGCTTCATGACGGGAACAATGGGCGTGGCCCACTCACTCCAGTCCACCTTAGACAGTACTCCTGAACGTTCTAGCCCTTCCAGCTCAGCTTCCACAGCAGGTCGTATCGCATAAGGTACCGGTCTGGCTTTGAAAAATTTCGGGTTTGCATGTTCTTCAACCTTGATGGTTGCCGTAATTCCTCTCAGTCCCTGTTGGAACACCTCTTTAGCATCGTTCAATATTCTGGACAATCGTTTAGGTTTGACATCTTTTTTACCGGAATCTACCGTTAGTGCTTTTAAGGAATGCCAGTCCATATTTATTCTCCTGATCCACTCCCGTCCCAGTAGTGGTGGACCTCCCTCAGGTAGCACATATAAGTCCATTCCTCGGCTTTCTTTGCCCTTGTGGACCACCTTTACCTTTATCTTTCCGATGGGGTATACTCTTTGCCCCGTGTATGTTTTCAATACAATCTCCGTATCCCGTAGGGGAATATGTGGGAATAACCTTTTGTAATCTTGCTTATTCATGACCATCAATGCCGATCTAGTGTCCAATTCCATCTTCACTTGGACTCCTGCTATCTGAAGTGTGACCCAGATAGTTTGGAGGTCTGCTTCATTACCCACATTGTGTACTCTTACAGTTCCTTACTGCTGGAGTCTGAATCTGACTTCTGTTCATCCGAACTGTTCTCTGTCACCTTGTGTACCTTTCTGCACTTTTCCTGCGGTGACTTTTTGTTGCTGGTCTTCTTTCCTGACCGGCATACTTTAGCTATGTGACCAAGCCTGCCACATTTTCTGCATTCCTGATTTTTGAACCAGCACTGGTTCTGATCGTGCGTTGTCTTTCCACAACGATAACACTTTACTGCACCCAAGGCCATTTGATTGGTGCTGAGTTCCGATGACCTTAGCTGCATTTCCGCAGTGCCTCTCGCTGCGGCTTCATGCGATGCTGCAATAGTGACAGCTTTATCAAGCGTAAGATCATTCTCTTCTAGCAGCCGCTTTTGTGTTCCTTCTTTTAACAATCCACACACAAATTTATCTCTCAGCGCATCTGCTAGTCCTGTTCCAAACTGACAGTACTTTGATAGCTTACGCAGTTCAATTAAGAATTCAGCGTTGCTTTCTTCTTTCAGCTGCGTTCTTCTGTGAAATTTAAATCGTTCCGCTATCAGCAGCGGCGTGGGGTTTAAATGATTTTTCAGGACAGTAACAATATTCGCGAAAGTCTGATCCGCCGGTTTATCTGGTGATACAAGGTGCTTCAATAGCCCGTACGTCTCACACCCATTGAGTTTAATAAGGTTAGTGCTTTCTTATCATCTGGTACCTCATTTGCTTTACAATAAACTTCCATGCGTTCTACATATGTGGCCCAATCTTCGACATCGCTATCAAAAGCATTGATGTTACCATGTTTAGGCATCCTTGCAAGTTTCTTTAAATTTTCTTTTTCCCAAAATGGCGGCTTCCCGCGCTTGTCTTCTTCCCCCGCCTACTAAAATGGCGGCTTCCCGCGCTTGGCGGTTTTTCCCGCGCTCGTCTTCTTCCCCCGCCGACTACAATGGCGGCTTCCCGCGTTTGCCTTCTTCCCCCGCTGGCTGCAATGGCGATTGCCGTGCTGCTGCCGTTCTCGCCTCCCCAGCGGTTCTCAATTCCCCGACGCTGCTTTTTTGCTCCCCCGCGGTTCCCGTGGGCATTCACGCTTCCCCTGCTGTTGCGCCTCTCAGCCCCACTTGCAGGCCGGTCCTTTACACCGGCTGCGGTTGAGTTCTTCTCGATACCTCCCGTGCGATGTGGTGCTCAGCAGGGTGATGAGGGCGGATGCCTCTTCTCGACGCCCGTTCTGAGGATGAAGCTGCCTTGGATGTAAAACTGCCGCAGGGTAAGATCGGACTCGTCGCCACTGTTGAGTCTGTGTGTCCCAGTTATCTATATATATATAAAGCGGCTCTTCTGTCTGTCCCAATGTCTGTCTGTCCGCCTGGTCTCTATACGTTTGGAAGTTACAGAGCGTACCGACGCGCGCGTCGCCTCAAAAGAAAGCTTGCGATTCCGGACCGGTCATAGGCGTATTTACGTTTCGGCCGGACAAAAATCCCGCCCACGGTATCCCAAAAACGTTCAGCGTTCCGCTCATTAGCATCTCATTAGCGACCGTGTGACGTCGAGGTCTTCCTACAGTTGAGTGTCGAGTGACTCGACGATTGACCAATCCTACGCTTCGGTGACCTGACCGGTCGACCAATCGGTGCGTGTGGGGGCGGGCCTTATCCTTCTGAACCGAGGTGAGTGGCCGCCATCTTGATTTTCCACGATTTTTTCCCCACACTTTGTGTGTGTTAGGGAACTAAGGTAAATATTTCAATTATGTGTTAGGCAATTAATTAACAATTTATTTGAGTTTTATATTGTGTTTAGCAACCCCCTCCTCACCCTCGCGCAGGGGGGACTCGGGGCCTGAAGCTGAAAAAATTTCTCTCTCTCTCTCTCTTTCTTCCCTCTCTCTCTCTCCTTCTCCCCTTCTCCTCTTCCCTCTCTCTCCTTCTCCTCTTCCCCCTCTCAGGTGTCGCGGACGGAGCGCGGGCGCGCCGCCCGAAGTTTCCCGCTCGCTAACGGCCTTGCCGGCTCCCGCGGGCCACTCGCACTGACCGCACATGCGCCGCCCGCACTCACCGCGCATGCACCCCCGCCCCCGCACTCACCGCGCATGCGCCGCCCGCCCGCCCGCAGCGGCCGTCCATCAGCCGCGCGATACGCGGGGGACGTCAGCAACGGCACCGGACCTCAGGCGCTAGGCAAGGGGAGGGGCCGGAGAGAGGGACAGGGGGGAGGGGGGGGAGTGGTGGGGTGGGAGGGGGGGAGAGAGGGGGGGAGGGGAGGGAGAGAGGGGGGAGGGAGAGAGGGGGGGAGGGAGGGGAGAGAGGGGCGGAGGGGAGGGAGAGGGGGGGAGGGGAGGGAGAGGGGGGAGGGGAGGGGAGGGAGAGAGGGAGGGGAGAGAGGGAGGAGGGGGAGAGGAGGAGAGGAGGGGAAGGAGGGGAGGAGGGGAGGGAGGGAGAGAAGGGGAGGGAGGGATAGGACAGGGAGAGGACATGACAGGGAGAGGGGGACACACAGGGGCAGGGGAGACCAAACACCCCAAAATTGCCCTCGCGGCCCAAAATTGCCCTCGCAACGCGGGGAACTAAGGTAAATATTTCAATTATGTGTTAAATAAATTGTTAATTAATTGCCTGAGTTTTATATTGTGTTTAGCAACCGCCCCCCCGCCCCCCTCCTCCTCACCCTCGCGCAGGGGGGACTCGGGGCCTGAAGCTGAAAAAATTTCTCTCTCTCTCTCTCTCCCCTCTCTCTCTCTCCTTCTCCTCTTCCCTCTCTCTCCTTCTCCTCTTCCCTCTCTCTCCTTCTCCTCTTCCCTCTCTGTCTCTCGCTACTTTCCCCTCTCAGGTGTCGCGGACGGAGCGCGGGCGCGCCGCCCGAAGTTTCCCGCTCGCTAACGGCCTTGCCGGCTCCCGCGGGCCGCTCGCACTGACCGCGCATGCGCCGCCCGCACTCACCGCGCATGCGCCGCCCGCCCGCACGCAGCGGCTGTCCATCAGCCACGCGATACGCGGGGGACCTCAGCAACGGCACCGGACCTCAGGCGCTAGGCAGGGGGAGGGGCCGGAGAGAGGGACAGAGGGGAGTGGGGGAGTGGGCGAGGGGAGGGGGAGGGAGGGAGAGAGGGGAGGGAGGGATAGGACAGGGAGAGGAACATGACAGGGAGAGGGGGGACACACAGGGGCAGGGAGACCAAACGCCCCAAAATTGCCCTCGCAACGCGGGGCTCGCTAGGCAGGGGGAGGGGCAGGAGAGAGGGGAGTGGGGGAGGGGGTGGGGGGTGGGAGTGGGCAGAGGGGGAGTGGGGGAGGAGAGGGAGACAGGGGAGGGGAGGGAGAGAGGGGAGGGAGGGATAGGACAGGGAGAGGGGGGACACACAGGGTCAGGGAGACCAAACGCCCCCAAAATTTCCCTCGCGCCCCAAAATTGCCCTCGCAACGCGGGGCTCCCCAGCTAGTCTATATATATAAAGCGGCTCTTCTGTCTGTCTGTCTGTCTGTCCGCCTGGTCTCTATACGTTTGGAAGTTACAGAGCGTACCGATGCGCGCGTTGCCTCAAAAGAAAGCTTGCGATTCCGGACCAGTCATAGGCCTATTTACGTTTCGGCCGACAAAAATTCCGCCCGCGGTATCCCAAAAACGTTCAGCGTTCCGCTCATCCAGCATCTCATCAGCGACCGTGTGACGTCGAGGTCTTCCTGCAGTTGAGTGTCGAGTGACTCGACGATTGACCAATCCTACGCTTCTGTGACCTGACCGGTCGACCAATCGGTGCGTGTGTGGGCGGGCCTTATCCTTCTGAACCGAGGTGAGTGGCCGCCATCTTGATTTTCCACGATTTTTCCCCCCACACTGTGTGTGTGTTAGGGAACTAAGGTAAATATTTCAATTATATGTTAGGCAATTAATTAACAATTTATTTGAGTTTTATATTGCGTTTAGCAACCCCCCCCCCCATCTCCTCCTCCTCACCCTCGCGCAGGGGGACTCGGGGCCTGAAGCTGAAAAAATTTCTCTCTCTCTCTTTCTTCCTCTCTCTCTCTTTCTCCTCTTCCCTCTCTCTCCTTCTCCTCTTCCCTCTCTCTCCTTCTCCTCTTCCCCCTCTCTCCTTCTCCTCTTCCCCCTCTCTCCTTCTCCTCTTCCCCCTCTCTCCTTCTCCTCTTCCCCCTCTCAGGTGTCGCGGACGGAGCGCTGGCGCGCCGCCCGAAGTTTCCCGCTCGCTAACGGCCTTGCCGGCTCCCGCGGGCCGCTCGCACTGACCGCGCATGCGCCGCCCGCACTCACCGCGCATGCGCCGCCCACACTCACTGCGCATGCGCCGCCCCGCCCGCCCGTCCGTCCATCAGCCGCGCGATACTCGGGGGACGTCAGCAACGGCACCGGACCTCAGGCGCTAGGCAGGGGGAGGGGCCGGAGAGGGGGGGGAGAGAGAGAGAGGAGAGAGAGAGAGAGAGAGAGAGAGAGAGAGAGAGAGAGAGAGAGGAGAGAGAGAGAGAGAGAGGAGGGGGAGAGGGGGGGAGGGAGAGAGGGGGGGAGGGGAGGGAGAGAGGGGGGGAGGGGAGGGAGAGAGGGGAGGGGAGAGAGGGGGGGAGGGGAGGGAGGAGAGGGGGGGGAGGGGAGGGAGAGAGGGGGGGAGGGAGGGGAGGGAGAGAGGGGGGAGGGGAGGGGAGAGGGGGGGGAGGGGAGGGAGAGAGGGGAGGGGAGAGAGGGAGGAGGAGAGAGGGAGGAGGGGAGAGGGAGGAGGGGAGAGCGGGGGAGGGGAGGAGGGGAGAGGGGGGGAGGAGGAGGGGAGGGGGGGGAGGAGGGAGGGAGGGGAGGGGAGGGAGGGAGAGGGAGGGAGGGGAGGGGAGGGAGGGATAGGACAGGGATGAGGACATGACAGGGAGAGGGGGACACACAGGGGCAGGGAGACCAAACACCCCAAAATTGCCCTCGCGCCCCAAAATTGCCCTCGCGCCCCAAAATTGCCCTCGCAACGCGGGGAACTAAGGTAAATATTTTCAATTATGTGTTAGGCAATTAATTAACAATTTATTTGAGTTTTATATTGTGTTAGCAACCCCCCCCCCCCCCTCCCCTCCTCCTCACCCCTCGCGCAGGGGGGACTCGGGGCCTGAAGCTGAAAAAATTTCTCTCTCTCTTTCTTCCCTCTCTCTCTCTCCTTCTCCTCTTCCGTCTCTCTCCTTCTCCTCTTCCCTCTCTCTCTCCTTCTCCTCTTCCCTCTCTGTCTCTCTCTACTTCCCCCTCTCAGGTGTCGCGGACGGAGCGCGGGCGCGCCGCCCGAAGTTTCCCGCTCGCTAACGGCCTTGCCGGCTCCCGCGGGCCGCTCGCACTGACCGCGCATGCGCCGCCCGCACTCACCGCGCATGCGCCGCCCGCCCGCACGCAGCGACCGTCCATCAGCCGCGCGATACGCGGGGGACCTCAGCAACAGCACCGGACCTCAGGCGCTAGGCAGGGGGAGGGGCCGGAGAGAGGGACAGAGGGGAGTGGGGGATCGGAGTGGGGGGAGAGAGGGGAGGGGAGGGAGGGAGAGAGGGGAGGGAGGGAGAGAGGGAGGGGAGGGAGGGAGAGAGGGGAGTGATAGGACAGGGAGAGGACATGACAGGGAGAGGGGGGGGACACACAGGGGCAGGGAGACCAAACGCCCCAAAATTGCCCTCGTGCCCCAAAATTGCCCTCGCAACGCGGGGCTCGCTAGGCAGGGGGAGGGGCCGGAGAGAGGGACAGAGGGGAGTGGGGGGAGGGAGGGGAGGGAGAGAGGGGAGGGGAGGGAGGGAGAGAGGGGAGGGGAGGGATAGGACAGGGAGAGGACATGACAGGGAGAGGGGGGACATACAGGGGCAGGGAGACCAAACGCCCCAAAATTGCCCTCGCGCCCCAAAATTGCCCTCGCAACGCGGGGCTCCCCAGCTAGTGTTTATTATAAATCACTGGACACAGACAACAAGAATAACTTTAACAGGTCTTTACTATTCAGAGGTCAGGGCTGAACTGCCCAGCAAATCACTACACAACGTTTATATACCGGTGTGGTCACCACCGGTATTACAGTATACAGCAGCCAAGAGAAAGTAGTACATCTCTTAAGGTAGCTCTCTTAAGGTGGAACAGGTTACATACACCACAGTTCCTGGAAGTGAAACTTTTTTCTCCTCGCTACTTCATCACCAGTTAAAAGATATGACATTGTAATTACTATCAACAAAACACAATCTGGTGATAATTAGAAGTCATAAAAACATTGAATTTTGAAAGCAAAGAACCAAATTATAGACGAGGAATGAGTGAGATAGTGTGAAAGTGTGTGGGTGGAGAAGGGCAGGGAAAGAACTTGCATTTCTATAGCGCCTTTCACGACCACCGAACGTCCCAAAGTGCTTTACAGTCAATGAAGTAATTTTTGAAGTGTAGTCACTGTTTTAATGTAGGAAACGCAGCAGATTTTAGATTGTTTACAAAGGGAAATGCTATCAAATATTTACGCAGTTTCAATGTTAAATGTTGGCATGAAGCAACCAAAAACCTGACAACAGGAAGTAAGATTTGTGGACAGGAAGTGCATGCAAATGCAAGAGTATTAATAATATAGATAGAACACAGCAATGAACAGTATTCACTACTACAAGAGCGTAATTACAGTAATTTACAAATTGTTATTTTTCACAATATATCAAAACATATGCTTCCCCTGAGTTGTCTCTCAATACAAAATTGAATTTTGCAGGTTTTACACTAGATATCCCATAGTGGACCAGACATCTCTTCATCCGGAGTACATCTTTACTGCCGTTATCTAGTTAAACAACAATGTGACCTGGAGATCACAACACAGAACCCTGATAGTAGCCAGTGTGCACAGTCATCAGACAGGTGTTGCTACACGTGTTCATCTGTCTTTAAGGAACATGGACTGAAAAGCACTCCAGGAGACAAAGCACAACTGTAAACAGACAAACTGGTTTATTTTACATGAAATATATTAATGAACAGAATACAATTTCCACACTGAAACCCAACAATATCCTATAGATCCTCTTCCCTTGAAAAACAATAAAAATGCAACTCTGCTGTTGTTCCAGGTGAAAACTCACTTCCCAGCCAGCTAACTGGATCTATCAGTAGGTTACGAGCAATGTATGTTGGAATGCCCCCGAACAAAACGGGAAACTGTTCAACCTCCGTCACCTCCAGTCCAGATCCAAAGTCGTCCCATCCTCTGTCGTCAAATTACAGTATGCAGACGACGCTTGCGTCTGCGCTCACTCGGAGGTCGACCTCCAAACCATCGTCAACACCTTCACCGAAGCGTACGAGAGCATGGGCCTTACACTAAACATCCGTAAGACAAAGGTCCTCTACCAACCTGCCCCCGCCACTCAGTACTGCCCGCCGATTATCAAAATCCACGACAAGGCCTTGAACAACATGGACCACTTTCCATACCTCGGGAGCCTACTGTTAGCACTAAGTCCAACACCGCCTTCAGTGTGCCAGTGCAGCCTTCGGTCTCCTGAGGAAGAGAGTGTTTGAAGACCAGGTCCTCAAACCCGGCACTAAGCTCATGGTCTACAGAGCAGCAGTGATACCCGCCCTGCTGTATGCCTCAGAGACATGGACCATATACAGCAGGCACCTCAAAGCACTGGAGAGGTACCACCAACGCTGCCTCCGCAAGATCCTGCAAATCCATTGGCAGGATAGGTGCACTAATGTCAGTGTTCTCGCTCAGGCCAACATCCCCAGCATCGAAGCTTTGACCTCGCTCCATCAGCTCCGATAGACGGGTCATGTCGCCCGCATGCCCGATACGAGACTCCCAAAACAAGCGCTCTACTCGGAGCTCTGACACGGCAAGAGAGCCCCAGGTGGGCAGAGGAAATGTTTCAAGGACACACTCAAAGCTTCCTTGAAAAAGTGCAACATCCCCACGGACACCTGGGAATCCCTGGCCCAAGACCGCACAAAGTGGAGGAGAAGCATTCGGAAAGGCGCTGAACACCTCGAGTCTCTTCGCCGGGAGCAAGCGGAAGCCAAGTGCAAGCAGCGCACGTCAACCCAAGCACCCCACCCACCCACCCCACCTGTGACAGAGACTGTAGATCCCGCATTGGACTCATCAGTGACCGGAGAACTAATTTTTAATGTGGAAACAAGTCATCCTCAGTTCCGAGGGACTGCCTAAGAAGAGGAACATATTGTTGGAATGCCCCAGCCTGGAGTCTCTGACTCAGAAGCCTCTCAGAAAAGTCTGTATGTGGACAAAGCCTTTTCTAACCCACAAAGAGTCTTCTTTATGACTGAAAACAAAGCAGACATTCTATATTGACAGCTGACGATATAAATCCTAGAGTCTTCCCACTGTCCGACAGGGTCAGGGTGGTGTTTTTGCGGCCGCGGCGCCACAAATTAAAGGGTCGGTGCCGGGCGGCCATTTTTTTTTGCCCACCTGCCAACACCAGTCCCCTTCCGCATTCTTATGCGGGGTGCTGGCCATGATCAGTGAGCCCAGCAGAGTGCCTGGCTCTTTTCCCAGCACCCCGGTGGTCCAACAGAGCCCCGGTGTGCACAGCGCTCGGCCCCTCCCCTTTAATCAGGGGAGGGATGCCTGCAATACCACAGTGCTACGTGCCGACGCTCATGGCGCAGTTGCACATAGCGCCACGATATTCAATGGTAGCGCCCCAGGAAGGAGGGGGAGCGCTTCTAGTAGTGCCCCGCCCCACCTCCTGTTTGGGGCGCCACCACTGACTGTACGGCGCAGGGGCGCTAACTTTTTTGGGGCGCTAAATGTAGCGCTCCGGCGAAGTTAGTGCCCCAAAGGGAGCGCCACCAAATCCGCCCGCCCCCCCCCCCCCCCACCGCCGCCAACAACTTGCATTAATATAGCACCTTTAAAAGAGTAATACGCCCCAAGCTACTTCACAGGAGCGTTATCAAACAAAATTTGACACCAAGCCACATAAGATGATATTAGGGCAGCTAGAGGTAGGTTTTAAGGAGCGTTTTAAAGGAGGAGAGAGGTAGATGTGCAGAGGTTCAGAGAGGGAATGCCAGAGCTTCGGGCCCTGGCAGCTGAAGGCACGGCTGCCAATGGAGGAGCGATGAAAATCAGGGATGCACAAGAGGCCAGAATTGGAGAACACAGAGATCTCGGAGGGTTACAGGGCTGGAGGAGGTTGCAGAGATAAGAAGGGGAGAGGCCAGGAAAGGATTTGAAAACAAGGATGAGAATTTTAAAAATCGATGCGCTGCCGGACTGGGAACCATGTAGGTCAGCGAGCACAGGGGTGATGGGTGAAGGGGACTCGGTGCTAGTTAGGATATGGGCAGCAGAGTTTTGGATGAGCTCAAGTTTACGGAGGGTACAAGGTGGGAGACCGGCCAGGAAAGCATTGGAATAGTCGAGTCCAGAGACAACAAAGGTATGGATCATCTCCCTTCTCAACTGGGTTGGGCCTATCCATACTGGAGGCTGATCTGTGCAGCCTTTTTGATATCAGTTTCCCATCACCACTGCAAATCAGAGCCTCCTGTAATTTAGCATGGGGCATCAGTGACCCTTGCTTGAGCACCTTGATGTGCCAGTTCGTCAGCCTTATTATTACCGTATGTGTGAGGGTCTTGTTTGGTGTGTCCCTTCACCTTACACAGAATGACTGGAGAGTCACATCTCAGAGAAGAGTATGGTGAATTATTGGAGACCAGTCTGATAAATTCAAGCCGTTCATCTGCCAAAAGGGATCATGGTAAGCGAATTACACATCCAAGCTGAATCTGATAACAGGGTAACAGGACCCTCTGGGAAGAGTGTGAAGGCTCTTGCCACTGCCGCAAGCTCCTCGTACTGAACCGGGTGAGGCTGGCAAGAGTAGCAGTGATCTGCTGTTCGGTCTGAGGGGTGGATTGCTTCAAGGCCAAATCCAGTATATGGCTTCATATCTGCATAGTAGCTGGAACCATCAACATATAGCTGTAGTGAATCAGAATACTCAAATTTGTTATTCCGGGGGGGGGGGGGGGAGATTTGAAAAAGCAAATTCTCGAGTAAATCAGGCTGGGCGCACTCATGGGGTTCGCCCTGATACAGGAGCAAGTGGGCCAGGTCAGAGGCTGGGCAGTGTTGGACAGTGTTGCCCCTATCCTGCAGCAATAGATACCAGTGAGCTAACCTAGCATTTGACACACACCCATCCTTAATCCAAATGACAAAGCTGAAGTATTTGCAACCATCTTCAGCCAGAAGTGCCAAGTGGATGATCCATCTCGGTCTCCTCCAGAGGTCCCCACCATCACAGATGCCAGTCTTCAGCCAATTAAAGTAATTCCATGTGATAAAGAAATGGCTGAGCGCACTCGATACAGCAAAGGCTATGGACCCCAACATCCCAGCAGACATGCTGAAGACTTGTGCTCCAGAACTAGCTGCGCCTCTAGCCAAGCTGTTCCAGTACAGCTACAACACTGGCATCTATCCGACAAAGTGGAAAATTGCCCAGGTATATCCTGTTCACAAAAAGCAGGACAAATCAAATCTAATCCAGCCACTTACTGCCCCATCAGTCAACACTCAATCATCAAGTGTTGGAAGGTGTCATCGACACCTAGCAGCACTTACTCACCAATAACCTGCTCACTGATGCTCGGTTTGGGTTCCGCCAGGACAACTCAGTTCCCAATCTCATTACGGTCTTGGTCCAAACAATGACAAAAGAGCCGAATTCCAAGGGTGAGTGGGGAGTGATGTCAAGGGCAGTCCTGGCAGCATTTGATCAAGTGTGGCACCAAGGAGCCATAGTAAAACTGAAGTCAATGGGGATCAGGGGGAAAATTCTCCACTGGCTGGAGTCATACCTCGCACAAAGAAAGATGGTTGTGGTGGTTGGAGGTCAACCATCACAGCCCCAGGACAGAAGTTCCTCAGGGCAGTGTCCTCGGCCCAACCATCTTCAGCTGCTTCATCAATGACCTTCCTTCCATCATAAGGTCAGAAGTGGGGATGTTCGCTGACGATTGCAGCGTTCAGTTCCATTTGCAATTCCTCAGATAGATAATGAAGCAGTCCATGCCCGCATGTAGCAAGACCTGGACAGCATCCAGGCTTGGGATGAAAAGTGGCAAGTAACATTCGTGCCACACAAGTGCCAGGCAATGACCATCTCCAACAAAAGTCTAACCACCTCCCCTTGACATTCAATGGCATTACCAAATCCCCCATCATCAACATCCTGGGGCTCACAATTGGCCAGAAATAATGCCCTGGGGGTCACCATTACCTGAAACCTAACTGGACCAGCCACATAAATAATGTGGCTTCAAGAGCATGTCAGAGGCTGGGTAGTCTGCGGCGAGTGACTCACGTCCCGACCCCCGAAAGCCAGGGGTGTGGTGGAATACTCTCCACTTGCCTGGATGAGTGCAGCTCCAACAACACTCAAGAAGTTCGACACCATCCAGGACAAAGCAGTCCGTTTGATTTGTACCCCTCCACTACCTTAAACGTTCACTCCCTCCACCACTGGCGCACCTTGGCTGCAGTGTGTACCATCTACAAGATGCATTGCAGCAACTCACCAAGGCTTCTTCGGCAGCACCCTCCCAAACCCACAATTTCCACCACCTCGAAGGACAAGGGCAACAGGCGCATGGGAGCACCATCACCTGCAAGTTCCCCTCCAGGTTACACACCATACTGATTTGGAAGTATATTGCCATTCCTTCATTGTCACTGGGTCATAATCTTGGAAATCCCTCCCTAACAGCACTGTGGGAGTACCTTCACCACATGGACCGCAGCGGTTCAAGACAACGGCTCACCACCAAGGGCCATTCGGGTTGGGCAATAAATGCTGGTTTGGCCAGTGGCGCCCACATTCCGTGAATCAATCAATAATTTTTTTTTTATTTTTTTAATCCAATCGGCTAGCAGGAAGGATGAAGGACATAGGCTTTGTGTAGAATATTAGGTTCAAGTTCCACAATATATGCAAAACATTTAACCGACCAGAATGTCGCTAGGGTGTTATATTCACAGACAGAGTATTTCAGCTCGACTGAGGTCAGTCATAAACAAACATGTTTATGTTAATGTATTACAAGCCAAATGAATGTTGAATGTTTAAATGTCTTAATCTAAATGTACACTCTCGGGAGCCGCAAGCCTACATTTCGTTGTACTGCACTTGTGCACTAACAATGACAATAAAGTTGATTATTATTATTATTATTATAGGCGTGACGCATCTGCAAAGAGGTGGCACTTACCATGTCGTTCCTGACTCATGACAAAGGCAAGCGCTGTTTCACTAGCAGACATCTCAAGGTGAAATGGTCGGGGTGGGCCGGGATGGAGGCAGTGTCAGAGTGGCAGTGTCACAGCGTTCGACAATGAAGTCGAAGATTGGGCGACATATGTAGAACGCATAGAAGTGTACTGCAAGGCGAATGAAGTGCCAGATGCCAGGAAAGCACTGGTATTGTTGAATTCCATGGGTGCAAAAACGTATGGCTTACTGCGAAACCTAGTAACCCCAGAGAAGCCAGTGGAAAAGGATTTTGAAAGCATAGTGGCCATCCTACAGGACCACTTAAACCCCACACCGCTGCTGATAGCAGAAAGATTTAAGTTTCACAAAAGGAACCAGCATAAAGACGAAAGTAGTGCTGAGTATTTAACGGAACTGCGCAAGCTATCGAAACACTACCAGTTTGGAACGGGACTAGCAGATACGTTAAGGGACAAGTTTGTGTGTGGGCTTCAAAGTGAAGGAACCCAGAAACGGCTTCTATCAGAAAAGGATCTCACGCTGGACAAGGCTTTCAGCATGGCAGTATCACACGAAGCAGCCGCACGGGGCGCTGCAGAGATACAACAGAGACCGCAAGAATATGGCACAAATGAAATGTCATATGGAGTAGTGAAGTGTTATCGCTGCGGCAGAACAACACACGACCATAAGGATTGTTGGTTCAAGGACCAAGTGTGCAGAGAGTGTGGAAAAGTAGGACACATAGCAAGAGTCTGCAGGTCGGGAAAGGAAACCAGCAGCATGAAATCTCCACAGGAGAAGTACAAAAAGGTACATAAGGTGACGGAGAGTAGTTCAGACGAACAGAAAAGTGATACAGACTCCGGAAGCAAGGAGCTGGGTTGTCTGAAACTACATAACGTAATCAAAATGGAGGATCACCAAACTATCTGGGTCACGCTCAAGATAGACGGAGTCCAAGTGAAAATGGAATGGGACACAGGGTCAGCCCTAACAGTTATAAACCGAAGGGACTACAAGCGGCTATTCTCACATATACCCTTGAGAGATACAGAGATTGTCTTGAAGACGTACACGGGGCAAAAAGTCTACCCCAAAGGAAAAATAAGGGTGAACGTTATATATAACGGCAAGGAAACACCAAAAATGGACCTATATGTATTGCCAGATGGAGGACCACCACTACTAGGACGTGAATGGATCCGGAAGATACAGCTAGATTGGCATTCCATACAAGCACTGACTGTAGATGCCAAAAAGGATGACGACGTCACACCTGGACGACTGTCAAAAATGCTAGCTGACGCACAAGAAGTGTTCCAGGAGGGACTCGGAACACTAAAAGGCATAACAGCGACAATCAAAATAGAGGAAAATGCAAGCCCAAAGTTTTTTAAGGCCAGACCGGTGCCTTATGCGATCCGCCCAGCCGTCGAAGCAGAGCTGGAAGGTTTGGAACGTTCTGGAGTACTGTCCAAAGTGGACTGGAGCGAGTGGGCTAAACCCATCGTTCCTGTAATGAAGAGGTCGTTGAGTAATACTCCACAAAGAAGGTTCGCATCTGTGGGGACTTTAAGGTGACAGTGAACCCAGTCCTTCACACGGTACAATATCCGCTTCCACGGATTGAAGATATTTTCGCCTCGCTATCTGGAGGAAAACGCTTCACTAAGATTGATCTGGCCCAGGCGTACCTGCAAATGGAGGTAGAAGAAGCCTCGAAACAGTACCTCACGATCAACACTCAAAAGGTCTCTACCAACACAACCGGCTGGTGTTCGGGGTAGCATCAGCTCCGGCTATTTGGCAAAGGCAATGGATCAAGTCCTGCAAGGGATTCCAGGGACCCAGTGTTATTTGGACGACATCCTGGTCACGGGCGAAAATGACAGTGATCACCTCGCCAACCTGGAGCAGGTGCTCACTAGATTGAAGCAATATGGGCTCCGAGCTAATCGCCACAAATGCGAGTTTTTCCAGAAGCAGATCTCGTACTGTAGCCACGTTATTGATGAAGAGGGGTTACATAAGTCCCCTGAAAAGATTGAGGCAGTAGTCAAGGCTCCAGCACCGGAAAATGTGTCACAACTGAGGTCGTTCCTCGGGCTGGTGAACTACTACCATAAGTTCTTGCCGAATTTGTCTACAGTACTACACCCACTGAACACCCTACTGCAAACGGGGGTACCATGGAAGTGGAATGACGAATGTAAACGAGCTTTCCAGAAGTGCAAAGAATTGATCACATCAAAAGAGGTGTTGGCTCATTTCAACCCAGCACTACCAATTTGGTTGGCGTGTGATGCATCACCCTATGGTATTGGAGCGGTGCTGTCGCACAAATTCCCGGACGGCTCGGAGAAGCCAGTAGCCTTTGCGTCTCGGTCACTAACCTCAGCCGAGCATAACTACGCCCAGATTGACAGGGAGGCCCTCAGCCTAGTGTGGGGAGTGAAAAAGTTCAACCACTATCTGCACGGGCAGAAGTTCACCTTGCTGACTGACCACCAACCACTTGTCTCCATCTTTAATCCAAAGGGCGTTCCGGTGATGACTGCGCAACGGCTACAAAGATGGTCCCTTTTTCTAGGGGCTAACCAATATGAAATAGAGTATAAGGGCACGAAACAGCATGGAAACGCTGATGGGCTATCACGCCTGCCACTGCCTATGGCGGAGGAAGCACCAGCAGTGGACCCTGTCGAGATATTTTATTCGACTATAATTGAACACTTGCCAATAACTAACGCGGATATAGAGGAGACCCGAAATGACCCGACACTGTCTCGGGTATATGACTTGACGGTGAAGGGATGGCCAACACATGGCGACTCACTGTTGCCAGCATTCTCATCCAGAAGAGAACAGCCATCAGTATGCCAGGGGACCTTGATGTGTGGATCCCGAGTGGTAATACCACCCAAGTTAAGGGAGAGAGTGCTCAATGAGCTTCACGAAGGCCATCTGGGAGGGGTGAAAATGAAAAGCCTTGCTAGGGCTTGTGTGGTGGCCGGGGATCGATCAGCAAATCGAGGACCTGACAAAGAGCTGCTCAGGATGTCAGAAGGTCCAAAACGCACCACCACATGCCCCTCTACACCCATGGGAGTGGCCCTCCTCTCCATGGCAACGGGTGCATATTGATTTTACTGGTCCATTCATCGACTCAATGTTTTTAATAGCCGTGGATGCACACTCGAAATGGCCTGAGGTGATCAAAATGACCTCCACCACCACGGAGAAAACGATTGCAGTCCTACGGACCATATTTGCCAGGAACGGCTTGCCAGAGTAGATTTGCTCTGATAACGGACCACAGTTTGTGTCCGAAGAGTTTTGGAAATTTATGAAAAGGAAAGGCATTACACATCCGCCCCGTATCATCCAGCCACAAATGGATTGGCCGAGAGGTTCGTACAAACCTTTAAAAAGGCAGTAAGGACCATGTGCGATGGCGACATTCCACTGCAGCATAAGGTGGACAATTTCCTGTTAGCCTACAGAAATGCGACACATGCAGTCACCAACCAGACCCCGGCCATGATGTTCTTTAACCGAAGGTTGATATCTCGTATGGATTTGCTCAGACCAAATGTACGAAGAGATGTTGAGAATAAGCAATTCTAGCACATCAATGAGAAGCCGACAAGGAGCTTCAATGTAGGGCAACCAGTCTTGGCCTGCGATTACCGAACAGAGAAATGGCAACCAGGAACGATATGCACACGGCAGGGGCCACTAATGTACACAGTGGATGTTGGGGAGAACATTGTGAGATGCCATGTCGACCAGATCCTAGAGTCACAGGAACGAGTCAACCCCATCTCTCGCGTACCTGATGAACCACCCGACATACCGGTAGCATCTACCCCAGAAACAGTAGCATCGGAAGCTGATGAACCAACCGACGACAGGGGGCCAGAATCGCCTCCGCACCAAGAGCAAGACACTCAGGAAAGGCGCGATCCAGAAAGGATCAGGAAGCCGCCCCAAAGACTGAATTTATAAATGGACTATTTTCAGTTAATGTTGCATGTTAAAAGTGTTAATTGTTAAATGAATGTTATGGTACTGTTAATCTAAAAGGGGAGGAATTGTAGTGTATGTACCTTTAAGGGGAGAACTACTTTTTACAGCTCCTGTATACTGTAGTACCGGCAGTGACCACACCTGTATATAAACCCTGAGTAGGGATCTGTACTGTTAGTTTTAGAGTAACCCTCATCCAGTAAACACCTGTTGATTGTTCCTCTGCAGTCTCTGTCTATTTCTTGAAGGACACCATACATCAAGATCCACGGATTTAACACTCATTCTTTCTACCAAAACATATCACTTCACACTTTTCTGCATTAAATTTCATCTGCCACGTGTCCGCCCATTTCACCAGCCTGTCTGTGTCTTCCTGAAATCTATCACTCTCCTCCTCACGGTTCACTATACTTCCAAGTTTTGTGCCATCTGCAAATTTTGAAATTGTGCCCTGTACACCCACATCCAAGTCATTAATATATATCAAGAAAAGCAGTCCTAGAACCGACCCCTGGGGAACACTGCTGTATACCTTCCCCCAGTCCGAAAAACAACCGTTCACCACTACTCTGTTTCCTGTCACTTAGCCAATTCTGTATCCATGCTGCCACTGTCCCCTTTATTCCATGGGCTTCAACTTTGCTGGCAAGCCTATTTTGTGGCACTTTGTTGAACGCCTTTTGGAAATCCATGCACACTACGTCAACTGCATTACCCTCATCAACCCTCCTTGTTACCTCATCAAAAAACTGGATCAAGTTGGTTAAACGTGATTTGCCTTTAACAAATCAGTGCTGGCTTTCCTTAATTAATCCACCCCTATCCAAGTGACTGTTGATTTCACAGAATCACAGAAACCCCACAGTGCAGATAGAGGCCATTTCGGCCCATCGAGCCTGCACCGACACATATCCCACCCAATCCCCGTAACCGCTACACCAACACATATCCCACCCTATCCCCGTAACCCCACGTATTTAATCCCCCTAACACTAAGGGTCAATTTATCATAGCCAATCATAGCAAGGGGAGGAAAACGTTAGTGGGTGTGATATATAGGCCTCCAAATAGTAATATGGAGGTGAGGGAAGGCATAAAAAGGGAAATTAGAGAAGCGTGCGATAAGAGCACAGCTGTCATCATGGGTGACTTTAATTTACATATTGATTGGACTACCCAAATTAGTAAAAATTCTGAGGAGGAGGAATTCCTGGAATGTTTTCGGGACGGTTATCTGGACCAATATGTCGAGGAGCCGACTCGAGATCAGGCCATTTTAGACTGGGTATTGTGCAATGAGAAGGGACTTATCAGCAATCTTCTTGTACGAGGCCCCTTGGGTCAGAGCGATCATAATATGATCGAGCTCTCAGTCGAGATGGAGAGTGAGGAAATTGAATCAGAGACTAAGGTCCAGAACTTAAATAAAGGGAATTACGAGGGTCTGAGACGGGAATTGGGTAAGATTGATTGGGTGGTGTTTCTGGGGGGATTGACAGTAGAGAGACAATGGCAAGCATTCAAAGATAGAATGGAAGAATTCCAGAACATGTTTATACCGGTTTGGCATAAAAATAAACCTAAAAAGGTGACTCAACCGTGGATAACGAGGGAAATTAGGGACAGCATAAAATCAAAAAAAAGGGCATATCAACTGGCAAAAAAAAGCACCAGACCGGAAGATTGGGGGCAGTACAGGATACAGCAAAAGAGGACAAAGGGATTAATCAGGAAGGGGAAAATAGAATACGAAAGTAAACTTGCAGCAAACATAAAGACAGACTGCAAAAGCTTTTATCGGTATATCAGGAGGAAAAGACTGGTAAAATCCCAAGTCGGTCCCTTGCAGTCCGATTCGGGAGAATATATAATGGAGAATAAGGAAATGGCAGACCAATTAAACTCATACTTTGGTTCTGTATTCACAAAGGAGGACACAAATAACCTCCCAGGAATATCGGCAAACATGGGGACTAATGAGAGGGAGGAGCTGACAGAAATTAGTATCTCTAGGGATATGGTGTTGGGTAAGTTGAGGGGACTGAAGGCCGACAAATCCCCGGGGCCTGATAAACTACATCCTAGGGTACTTAAGGAGGTGGCCCTGGAGATAGCAGATGCTCTAAGGATCATCTTCCGGAACTCCATTGACTCGGGAACAGTACCCGTGGATTGGAGGGTAGCTAATGTTACCCCAATATTTAAAAAGGGGGGGTAGAGAGAAAGCAGGGAATTATAGACCAGTAAGCCTTACATCGGTTGTGGGCAAAATGCTAGAGTCCATTATTAAGGATAAAATAGCAGAGCACTTGACAAATGGGGAAAGGATCGGACAGAGTCAACATGGATTTACAAAGGGTAAATCGTGTTTGACTAATCTGCTGGAATTTTTTGAGGAAGTAACTGGTAAAATAGATGGGGGAGAGCCAGTGGATGTGGTGTACCTTGACTTCCAGAAAGCCTTCGATAAGGTTCCACACAAAAGATTATCATGCAAAATTAAGGCTCATGGAGTTGGGGGCAAAGTATTAACGTGGATAGAGAACTGGCTGGCGGATAGAAAACAGAGAGTTGGAATAAACGGCTCGTTTTCGGAGTGGCAGGCAGTGACCAGCGGGGTGCCGCAAGGATCTGTCCTGGGACCCCAGCTGTTCACAATATATATAAATGATCTGGATCAGGGAATTGGATGCAATATTTCCAAATTCGCTGACGACACTAAACTAGGAGGAGGGGTGGGCTCTGATGAGGATGTCAGGAGGCTACAGTGCGATTTGGACAGGTTGGGGGAATGGGCGGATACGTGGCAGATGCACTATAATGTGGATAAATGCGAGGTTATCCACTTTGGGGGTAAAAACAGGAGGGTAGATTATTATCTAAATGGCAATAGATTGGGAGATGGGGAAGTGCAGAGGGACCTGGGTGTTCTTGTGCACCAGTCACTGAAGGAGAGCATGCAGGTGCAACAGGCGATTAAGAAGGCAAATGGTATGTTGGCCTTCATATCAAGGGGGTTCGAGTATAGGAATAGGGATACCTTACTACAGCTGTACAAGGTGCTAGTGAGACCGCATCTGGAGTATTGTGTACAGTTTTGGTCGCCCCATCTGCGGAAGGATGTTCTTGCCATGGAAAGAGTGCAACGGCGATTCACCAGGCTGATACCTGGAATGGCGGGAATGACCTACGAAGAGAGATTAAATAGTTTGGGCTTGTACTCACTGGAGTTTAGAAGATTGAGAGGGGATCTCATCGAAACATATAAAATTATGGCAGGCCTGGACAGGCTGAATTCAGAGAGAATGTTTCCAATGGCCGGGGAGCACAGAACCAGGGGCCACAGTCTAAAAATAGCGGGCAAATCATTTAAAACAGAGATGAGGAAGAATTTCTTCACTCAAAGAGTGGTGAGCCTGTGGAATTCCCTGCCACAGAGGGCTGTGAAGGCTAATTCAATAAATATTTTCAAGAGAGAATTGGATATATTTCTGAAGGCTAAGGGGATTAAGGGTTACGGAGAAAAGGCGGGGACGGGGTACTGAACTGGTAAGATCAGCCATGATCTCATTGAATGGCGGAGCAGGCTCGAAGGGCCGAATGGCCTACTCCTGTTCCTATCTCTATGTATCTATGTAACCTAACCCGCACATCTTTGGACTGTGGGAGGAAACCGGAGCACCCGGAGGAAACCCACGCAAACACGAGGAGAATGTGCAAACTCCACACAGACAGTCGCCCGAGGCCGGATTCGAACCCGGGTCCCTGGCGCTGTGAGGCAACAGTGCTAACCACTATGCCACCGTGCTGCCCTGATTTTGTCCCTGATTACTGTTTCTAAAAGCTTCCCCACTACCGAAGTCAAACTGACAGGCCTGTAGTTGCTGGGTTTATCTTTATACCCTTTTTTGAACAATGATTTAACAGTTGCAATTCTCCAGTCCTCTGGCACCACCCTCGTATCCAAGGAGGATTGGAACATTATGACTAGTACCTCCGCGATTTCCTCCCTCAATTCCCTCAGCATCGTAGGATGCATCCTATCCGGTCCTGGTGACTTATCCACTTTAAGTCCAGCCAGCCTTTCTCATACCTTCTCTATCATTTTTTATCCCATCAAGTATCTGCACTACCTCCTTCTTCACTATGTCTATGGCAGCATCCTCTTCCTTGGTGAGGACAGATGCAAAGTACTCATTTAGTACCTTGTAGGAACGGCTAGATTCCTAACTAAAGGACTGAGATCGAGTCAGTCTATTAAACAAACGATGTTTATAATACTTATAAACAAAGTTTAACACTAAAACATGGAAAGCTGGATAACAGGTCTGTACTGGTTGCTAGCTCCACGAGGACTGACTAGAGCCCCTCCCTGGTCGGACGTCATGACGTTTTCCCACCGCTGGAGGATCACGTGATCAACGTGATGACGTCATTACGTTAGGTCTCAGTCTTAAAGGGACCGCGCTATGTACATGCGATAATATGAACAGAGATACAGATTCATTCTGTAGCTAACAATTAGTTAAAAGATAATTATGTACATAAGATCAGAGTCCCCTTGGTGGCTCTGCCACATGCGCCCCCCCAGAATTGTCTTTAACAGTAAAAGTCAATCGACTAGGAGGTCTGACAAGCCTGTCAGAGCGACTCCTGTATTCTCGGAGTGAACGTTGTTGAACAGCGGGCGGGCTGGCGGATGGGAGCTTTCGGACTGGTGCGGGTGCAGCTGCAGGGCGGCTACGGCATGGCGGCTGTGCAGACTCTACTGGCCGGTCGATGTCCAGATGCGCCGGTTTGAGATGATCAATGGAGATGTGGTCTGGTTTACCACCGATGTCAACCGAGAAACTCTTGTCGCCGGGCTCTATTACGCGGAAAGGTCCTGTGTAGGGAGCCTTGAGCGGATCCCTATGGGCATCATGCCAAATGAATACGAATTCAGCATTTTTTAGCTCCGCTGGAACGTGTGAAGATGGCAGGCCGTGATGCGAAGTCGGAATGGGCGCGAAAGCCTTGGCCATTTCCCGGTGGTTGCTGAGTTGGTCGGCAGCAGACCATGGCGCGGTGGGAAGCGGCAGGAAATCTCCCGGTACGCAGAGCGGCTGACCGTACACGAGCTCTGTGGCAGATGATCGCAGGTCCTCTTTGGGTGCCGTGCGCAGCCCCAACATGACCCATGGAAGCTTATCCACCCAGCCGGCGCCTTGGAGGCTGTCTCTCAGCGATGCCTTTAACGATCGGTGGAAACATTCGCACAAACCGTTTGCCTGTGGGTGATAGGCTGTAGTGCAGTGGAGTTTGGTGCCAAGACCCTGGGCCACAGCGTTCCAGAGCTCGGACGAGAATTGTGGACTGCGGTCTGAAGAAATATTCGCCGGAACGCCGAAACGTGCGACCCACGAGGAGAGGAATGCTCTACCTACATCGGCAGACGTAGTAGACGCCAAAGGTACTGCCTCGGGCCATCTGGTAGTATGATCGACCATGGTTAGAATGTGTGTGAAACCCTGGGACGGTGGCAGCGGTTCGACGAGAGCCACGTTGACGTGGTCGAATCGCCGTTCTGGTACAGCGAACGTGACCAATGGGGCCCTGACGTGGCGCTGCACCTTAGACTTTTGACAGATGACGCAGGTGTTAGCCCAGTCGCGGATATCCTTACGCATTCCTCTCCAGACGAACTTAGCCGACAGTAATTTTTGGGATGCTTTCACACCCGGGTGCGAAAGCCCATGGATGGCATCGAAGACTTGGCGGTGCCAAGCAGGTGGAACGATCGGGCGAGGGTCCCCCATGGAGACATCGCAGAGCAACGAGGTGCCTGCTGCGTGGAATTGCACATCGGCCAGTTGGAGGCTAGAGGTGTTGGCGCGATACGACTGCGTTTCAGGGTCCGATGCTTGGTCGGTGGCCAGGAGGGCATAATCGATGCCCAACTGGACTGTCCATACGGGCATGCGAGAAAGGCAATCGGCTACCAAATTGTCCTTGCCAGCTACGTGCTGGATGTCTGTCGTGAATTCTGAAATGTAAGTTAGCTGTCTCTGCTGTCGGGCCGACCACGGTTCGGCGGTCTTGGCCATTGCAAAAGTCAGTGGTTTGTGATCTACAAATGCGGTGAAGGGCCATCCCTCCAACAGGAAACGAAAATGGCGAATGGCCAGGAACAGTGCCAGCACCTCATGGTCGAAAGTACTATATTTGCGTTCGTTGCGCCGGAGTTGGCGGCTGAAGAACGCCAGTGGCTGCCACGACCCGTTGACTCACTGTGCTTGCACGGCGCCTATGGCACAGTCGGAAGCGTCCGTGGTGAGGGCGATGGTGGCTCCTGGCAGAGGGTGCGCCAACATAGTTGCATTGGCTAGAGCGGTTTTTGTGTCGTCGAAAGCGTCGTCCATTGCCGCCGTCCAGGTTATTGCATCCTTTCCCATCTTGCCTTTGAGGGCCTCGTAGAGGGGCTGCATGAGTTGCGCTGCCTTCGGCACAAAGCGGTGATAAAAGTTCACCATGCCCAGGAATTCTTGGAGGGCTTTGGTGGACTGTGGCTTCGGGAATGCCGAAATTGCTTCGACCTTTGACTGCAGCGGGATTGCACCCTCCTGGGTAATGCGGTGGCCCAAGAAATCAATCTGATGTAGGCTGAACTGGCATTTGGCTGGGTTGATTATGAGGCCATGCTGGCTGAGGCGCTGAAAAAGGGTGCGGAGATGGTCGACGTGCTCCGCTTTGGTGGAGCTGGCTATCAGGATATCGTCCAGATAGACAAATAAAAACTAAAGATCCCGCAGGACCGAGTCCATGAGTCGTTGAAAGGCCTGCGCGGCGTTCTTGAGCCCAAAAGGCATTCTGAGGAACTCGAACAGTCCAAAGGGAGTAATAACCGCAGTTTTTTGGATGTCCTGCTGGTGTACGGGGACCTGATGGTAGCCCCGGACGAGGTCGACCTTGGAGAAGATGGAGTTTCCCGCTAAATGGGCGGAAAAGTCTTGAATGTGCGGAATCGGGTACCGATCGGGCGTCGTTGCATCATTCAGTTGACGGTAGTCCCCACATGGCCGCCATTCGCCGCCGGGCTTTGGAACGATATGTAGGGGTGAGGACCAGGGACTATTCGACCGGCGAATAATCCCCAGCCGCTCCATCGTGGCAAACTCGGCCTTCGCTGCCGCGAGCTTACCGGGTTCCAGTCGCCGAGCTCGTGCGTACACTGGGGAGCCGGTCGTAGTAGTGTGGTGTTGGACACCATGCTTTGCTGCAGAGGTGGAGAAAGTGGGCTTGGTCAGCTCTGGGAATTCACTTAGTAGGCGGGTGAATTCGTCCGGTGAGGGTAACGCGCAGGACACAGTATGGGCCAGTGCGGAACTGCGGAAGCACGGAATGGAATGGAAAGTAGCCGCGTTGACCAGTGGACGGTTTCGGACATCTACCAAGAGGCTGTTGGCGCATAAGAAATCCGCGCCGAGGATGGCTTGTGAAACTTTGGCTGTGATAAATTCCCACAGAAACCGTTGTCCGCCGAAGCACACCCGGACCTGCTGTTTGCCAAAGGTACGAATGGCCCCACCATTAGCTGCCTCGAGGGCGGGACCGTGCCTCCCAGACTGGATGTCAAGTGCTGAGGCGGGAAGGACGCTGCACTGCGCCCTGGTGTCGCATAAAAAGCGCCGGCCTGAAAGGGAATCGGTAATGTAGAGGAGCTTCCCAGAATTCCCAATCGCCATCGCGGCCGCGGCCCGTACCTTAAACTCGATCCTCCTTTTCTGGGGCTGCTGCCAGGGTTGCTGTTTTTTTTTTAGGCGCAAAACTGCAAGGAGGGCGGCAGCTTCTGGCTTTCGCGCCGAAACGGGCATGGTAAAAATACAAGCCGGGGGATGGAGGCGTCGGGGCGGCGTCCACGGAGGAGGGTTGTCTCGTGGCGGAGCAGTATTGCTGCGTGACCGCATAAACTGTGTCTGCTTCTGCAGCCAGTGCTGCGCAATCCGCGGTGTCCGATCTAGCAAGAGCGGCTTGAACCTGTTCGGGGAATAACTCCCAAAAAAGGAAGCATTGGGGTTCGGAGCCCAGGAGCATGAGCATCTGGCTCATTAACTCAGATGGCTTGGAATCGCCCAGGCCGGGCATAGCGAGCAGCCGGCGGGCCCGCTCTGCCTTCGTGAGTCCGAAGACCTGTATTAACCGCGCTTTAAGAGCATCATACTTGCTGGCCTCTGGGTTTTTTTTGAGCAGGCTGATGATCCTTGCGGCCGTGGAGCTGTCGAGTGCGGAGACCACGTGGAGGTAGCGGGTCTGATCCGCGGCGATGTTACGGAGTTCGAATTGTGCTTCTGCTTGGATGAACCAGGAGGCAGCATGTTGTTCCCAAAACTGTGGGAGCTTCAAAGCCACGGCGTGTGCTTCCATGTTTCGTTACAATTCTTTTGCGAAAATTGTCCACGAAAATTTGGGGTCACCACTGTAGGAACGGCTAGATTCCTAACTAAAGGACTGAGATCGAGTCAGTCTATTAAACAAACGATGTTTAATACTTATAAACAGAGTTTAACACTAAAACAATGGAAAGCTGGATAACAGGTCTGTACTGGTTGCTAGCTCCACAAGGACTGACTAGAGCCCCTCCCTGGTCGGACGTCATGACGTCATCACGTTTTCCCGCCGCTGGAGGATCACGTGATCAACGTGATGACGTCATCGCGTTGGGTTTCAGTCTTAAAGAGATCGCGCTATATACATGCGATAATATGAACAGAGATACAGATTCATTCTGTAGCTAACAATTAGTTAAAGATAATTATGTACATAAGATCAGAGTCCCCTTGGTGGCTCTGCCACAACCTCAGCCATACCCTCTGCCTCCATGCGTGGTCTCCTTTTTGGTTCCTAATTGGCCCCACCCCTCCTCTTACTACCCTTTTACTATTTATATGCCTACAGAAGATTTTGGATTGCCGCTCTATTCTCATACTCTCTCTTTATCCCTCTTATTTTCATTTTCAATTCTCCTCTGACTTTTTTATGTGTAGCCTGATTGTCAGATGCATTTGCAACCTGACATCTGTCATATACACTCTTTTTCTGCATCATCCAGGGAGCCCTGACTTTAGTTGCCCTGCCTTTCCCCCTAGTGGGAATGTACCTACACTGTCCCTGAACTATTTCCTCTTGAAAGGCAGCCCATTGTTCCATTACAGTTTTGCCTGACAATCTTTGATTCCAGTTTACCTGGGCAAGATCCATTCTCAACCCACTGAAATTGGCCTTCCCCCAGTTAAACATTTTTACTCTAGATTGTTCGCTGTCCTTTTCCATAGCTAATCTAAACCTTATGATACTATGATCACTGTTCCCTAAATGTTCACCTTGCTCCACTTGACCTCTCATTCTCCAGTAGCAGATCCAGCAATGCCTCCTCCCTCGTTGGGCTGGAAATGTATTGATCAAGAAAGTTCTCCTGAGCACACTTCAGCAATTGTTCCCCTTCTTTGCCTTAACGCTATTACGATCCCAGTCTATATTAGGATAGTTGAAGTCCTCCATTATTACTACTCTACAGTTCTTGCACCTCTCTATAATTTCTCTGCAAATTTGCTCCTCCATATCTTTCCCACTATTTGGTGGTCTATAGAATACATCTAGTAGTGTAATGGCACCTATATTATTTCTTAACTCTAGCTATATAGATTCTATCGAACCCCTCCAGGACATCTTTCCTCTCCAGTACTGTAACATTCTCCTTGACCAATACTGCCACACCACCTCCTATCTTTCCTGAACACTTTATAACCAGGAATATTGAATACCCAATTCTGCTCTTTTTTGTGCCAGGTCTAAGTTATTGCCACATCATCATATTCCCATGTGGCTATTTGTGCCTGCAGCTCACTTACCATGTTTGCTACACTGTAAACCCATCCTAGACCATACGGCATTCTCTCTTAGTTTGACCCCACCTAATACCTTATTCTTTCTTACTTTAGTGCTCTCTGCCTCTCCCAATCCTTTGAGCACTTTATTTCCCCTTTCTAATATTACATCATGGTGCCCATCCCCCTGCCAAATTAGTTCAAACCCTCCCCAACAGCACTAGCAAATCTCCCCATGAGGATATTGGTTCCGGCCCTGTTGAGGTGCAACCCGTCCGGCCTGTACAGGTTCCCCCTCCCCCAGAACTGGTCCCAATGCCCCAGGATTCTAAAGCCCTCCCTCCTGCACCATCTCTCCAGCCACGCATTCATCTGCGCTACCCTCCTATTTCTATACTCACTAGCGCGTGGCAATGGGAGTAATCCGGAGGATACTACCTTTGAGGTCCTGCTTTTTAATCTCTTTGCTAGCTCTCTGAAATCTGCCTGCAGGACCTCATCCCTCTTTCTACCTATGTCATTGGTACCGATATGGACCACGACCTCTGGCTGTTCACCCTCCCGCCTCAGAATGTTCTGCAGTCGCTCGGTGACATCCTTGACCCTAGCTCCAGGGAGGCAACATATCATCCTGAAATCATGTCTGCGGCCACAGAAACACCTGTCTGTTCCCCTAACTATCGAATCACCTATCACTTGCTTTCCCACTCTTCTTCCACCCGCCCTGAACAGCTGAGCCGCCCATGGTGCCGCAGACTTGGCTCTGGCTAAAGTCCCCAGAGGGACCATCACCCTCACCAGTACTCAGAACCAAATACTAGTTGGAGAGCGAGGTGCACTACCTGCCTGGTCCTCCTCTTCTGTCTGATGGTCACCGATTCCCTCTCTGCCTGCACACTCCTTAGCTGAGAGGTGAACACCTCCTGAAATGTACTATCTACATAGCTCTCAGTCTCATTGATGCACCGCAGTGATGCCAGCTACCGCTCAAGCTATGAAACCCGGAGCTCGAGCTCCTCCAGCTGACGACACTTCCTGCACATGTGGTTGTCCAGGACACGGGAAGCATCCTGGATTTTTCACACAGCACAAGATGTGCATTCCACGGGACTGAGCTGCCATGCCTCTATTTAACAGACTATTAACTAACTTAGCAGGAATAAATTTGAACTTTAAAAAAAACTAGAAATACCTACCAGCTACTCACCAATCAGCTCCTTCCCTGGTTGGGACGTCACTTTAGCTGTTTTGCAGTTGTTGCTTTCGCTGGAAGTACTCTGCCTGCTCGCTGCCGCCGCTGCTCCATTCTGTGCCCCCCGCTCAATTTATCCTCCCTCTCCTCGCTGCCGCCGCTGCTCCATTCTGCGCTCTCTGTGCCTCCCGCTCGATTTATCCTCCCTCTCCTCGCTGCTGCTCCATTCTGCACTCCCTCAGGTTCTCCCGCTCAATTTATCCTCTGCCACTGCTCCAGTCTCCGCTCCCTCAGGCCCTCCCGCTCAATTTATCCTCCGCCTCCTCGCTGCCGCCGCTGCTCCGGTCTACAATGGGATAATAACCATATAAATTTTAATGATGGTTGAGGGATAAATATTAGCCAGGACATTGGGGAGAACTCCCCCGTTCTTCTTCAAAATAGTGCCATAGGATCTTTTATGTCCAGCTAAAAGGGCAGACAGAATTTCCGACAATGCAGCACTCCCTCAGTGCAGCACTCCCTCAGTACTGCACTGAGTGTCAGTTTGGATTATGTGCTCAAGTATCTGGAGTGTGACTCGAACCCACAACCTTCTGACTCAGGAGAGGAGAGAGGACGAAAAGCATGTGATGAAGTATTCCCATGCCACACTATGGTGCCCCATTCAAGCCAAAATCCTTGGAAGGCAAGATTGTAGAAATTCAGCTACTCTCATCTCAAGGCCCGGGGCAAACAGAGGGAAGTGTTAAAGCAGAAGAAAATACAGGAATTGCACAAGGAGACGACGGAGTTCCCTGCATTTAAAGCACAACCGTTTTCAGACTTTGAATCTGCCCGGTTACCAGAGGAGGTGGTAAAGTCTCCGGCCAAAGTGCAGCCATTCCATCGGTGTATAGAAGAAGCTGGTGCTACCAGAGACCAGTGCTGGAGAACATTTGAGTTGGCAACAGAGAAGTGCGCAAAAGAGCACGTGAAAGTTAGAAAAACATTTTCAAAGTGGGCGTTAGGAGAGATACCTCAAAATTCAATGAGGTCTGATCAGCCTGGAAAACCTCAAGCTCGAAACTGTAACATGTTTGAATTCACCGGTGATCTTGCAAGCTATCACCATAAATGTGCTGTTGAGGGTATGATAAATTATTTTTATAATAGCTATTACTGTATCTTAAATCCTATGAATGTCAATAATTGCTGCTTCGAACCCTACTATTTTGAAGAGTAACTTATAAGAACACCCATCCTCTAACAGTAATTATCAAGGCGGCAAGTGCCCTAGAGACAGCATGCTAGCATATCGGAGCGTTCCGCCATGGCCGAGTGTACATGCAACCAATTCCAGCTCCTTCAAATAAAAGGGGCAGAACGCCACGTGGTGACCGCTGATTGGAAGTTCCACACAGGCTGAAGCAGCAATGTACAACGTTTTGCCTCTAATAATCCAGGCCAAGGTTTTGGATCGATATCGAATGTTGCAGCCAAACTGCAGCAGCTCTCGAGTTGCTGGCATAAATGTCAAGACCAATCTCAATTGCCACTGACCATGGTGGTGCTCTTCCAGTCAGGAATTGAAGAGCTAGCACAGTTCTACCTTATCCCCCATGTGAGAGTCCCAATCTTTATTTCACCCTCAGAGATTTTTTTTTAAAGTCCGGATAAAAGCAGCTTCTCATTTCCTGGTTTCTTGTCTGTGAGAATTCTGCAATGTGATTGGCTGCTTAAACAGCTTGTTGACGTCACTGCAGCATTGCCATATGAATTCCCATTACAGAGCACTGAAATCAATAGAACATCAAAAAAGGCAAACTTCTCTCCACAGAAATCGCGAGATCTCCGTGGGCAGCTTTCTTCGGGGTCAGTGGCAAGTGCCTTAGCTTCGCCGCTGACCGCAAATTACTGGCTCTAGCATTTTGAATCGGTTAAAAGGGTATGGAAGGAATTATCCAACATACAGGATGGACTTTGGTAAAGAGTAGGCCAGCCTTATCTAAGCCTTAGTAACTTTGGATCAGAGTCCATAAGTAAAAGACAGGTTTTCTCTGCAACATGCCAAGCAAGATTTCCGTAATAATGAAAGGTCATTGACCGGAAATGTTAACTCTGTTTCTCCCTCCACAGATTTTGCCTGGCCTACTGACTGTAACCAGAATTTTTTGTTTTCATTTCAGATTTCCAGCATCCGCAGTATTTTGCTTAAGTGCTCCATCACTTGGCAGGTCTAGACTTTGTAGAGCACTGATGTTGCCGACGGGTATGGCAGAGCTTTCTCAACAACTCCTGCTATTCTATCAGTTCTTCCGTCCATGTGTTTGCTCAGCATATCTTGAATGTAATTAGCCAAGGGCTTGAGGATTGCCAACTGAAGAGATGTTGATACTCTTTTTTTGGGCTGAGTGGGCAATATTAAAGGCCAAGTTTTTTTCCACCAGATTTAATGAGTTAGCACTCAACATGACACACTATTTGTTTGATTACTGTCAAATTTGTCTATACCTATCTGCAGTGAATCTATTGTCGCCCGTTTTACACATGGGAAGTAAAGGAGAGTGTCAACAGCAGACATCAGTTCCAATGTTATCCAATATGTCATCGAAGAAGATGAGAAATGTATTGAGACTAAGCAAGCTACTCGTGATTAAACAAAACGGTAAATAAAACTATAGCCAGAGGCAGCAAACTTCCACCTTTCCAATGTGCTTGGTCATGTAACCAAAAAGACTGACTAGCCAATGTTTCAGGTTGAATGAGTCAGCAGTCTGATGAGTCTACACCCAAAAACATGAATTGGTGTTTCTTTTCAGATGCTGACTAAACTGCTGCATATTTCTATCATTTTCTGTTTTTAGGCAAGAGTTTTAGCGTTTGAATTTTTTTCTTTTTTCTCTCTCTCCCCAGACCATATGATTTTTCTCACCGAGGTCGTAAATAGCCTCCTTCATTGCAGTCAATTAAGAGATTGTGGCAGAGCCACCAAAAGGACTCAGAGCGGTTGTACATAATTCCTTTAACAGCAATGTAGTTACTGTCTGTGTCTGTACCTTTAATTACACTGTTTGACTGTACAATGTCTAGTTACCTTTACAGCGCGGTTTCAACGTGATGACGTTATGCCGTTAGTCACGTGATTCCCCAATGGCGGGAAGAACGTCATGACGTCAGCTTTCAGACCAGAGGATCAGTCCTCATGGAGCCTTCAAGGAGAGCAGACCTGTATTCGATGTATTCCAGCAGTTTCTAGTTAAAACCTGTTTTGTTCCATTAAAGTTCATTGTTTTAATTGCCTGAGTCAAACTCAGTCTTTTCGATAGGAACCTCCGTTCCTACAAGATTCATAGTTAGTGTGTACACATGTATTAAATTGATTGCATTTATCTAGCACCTTATCACACACCTCTCTAATGTCTCAAGGATCTTCACATAGAATGAATTACTGAGTGCAGTGACTGTTGTTAGGTAGGCAAGCATGGCAGGCATTTTTGCAAACAGCAAGATCCCACAAACAGCAGAGATGAATGACAAATTATCTGTTTTACATATTGGTTGCAAGAGGAAGATTCATTAGGATGCCCAGAGAACTCCATGCTTCTTCAAGTCTTTAACACCCATTTGAAGCATCAGCATGGGCCCAAAGGAAGGCACCTGCAACATTGAAGCACTCCTGTAATACTGTATTGAAGCATCAATTTAGAGTATAAGCTTAAACTCTTGGTATGGGGCTCATACCGCAATCTTCTCACTCAAGCGGCAGAAGTGCCAGCAACTGAGCAAAGCCGAAAGTAAAAGCCTCAAACACACATGCTTTTGATTTTGGTACAAAAATCGTGCTGGACTCCAGAAAGGGTTAATGGACATTTCAAGTGTAACTACAGCAACCACCCACCACAAGGCCTGACTGCCATCAATACTCACAAGGGAACAGTCAGCAACATTAGCATACAGATCTCCAAAAGTCCTTTAGCCTGAGGGTAGGCCAGAAATAGGCCATTCTCCTCTCATGATTAATCACAGCAAAATCTATTAAATACGGATGTTTTCTGCATGGTCACACTAACATTACCATGGAGCAAGAATGGCAGCAAATCACATTTCCATGGAAACTGCCTGGCCTTCTGAAGTGAAGGTGTCTATTCTAAATAACGTCCTCTATCTCTCAAGTTCATTGTGTTTCATTTCCAATCTGCAAGGAGCCCTGGAGAGGCAAGTGAGTGTACTGTACTGACCTGACCAGAAATCTATTTAACAAAGTAAACACTGGGCCAGATGTAGTGCTGCAGATCTTGCTAGAATGGGTACGTGAACTGTAAATAATGCCCAGGTACAGATATCCTGAATAAAAATAACACATAGCAACAGTCTCAGTGCATTAGGAGACACATCTGACAGCATTCTGCCAATCAATGCTTTGCAACTAATTAGCATTCCCGAGAGCGAGGTTAAACGGAGGGCATGCATTGGCCTAAAGACAGTGGAACCACATAGCAGAACACTCAGATCTAGCCATCGCATACTCTGATCTACTCATCGCACTCATTGGGAGTGACTCAGTCATTTTGGATTAAAAAAGGTCACCTATTTTTGTGGCTCACGCGGTTTAAAAATTCAGCTCCACATTATGATTAAACGGCTTTGCTTTCTTTCTCATTGTTTAGAAGTCTCAGTGCTAGCATTTGCCAAATGTCACAGTCCGGAGGGCACCACCGAGGCTGAAAGGAAAAACAAGGTAGTTTAAGGGAGCGACCATATGAGCGAGAGGAGGAAGCAAGTAAAGAAGGGTCTGTCAACCACCTCCAGGCCATCCACTGGGACTTAGGCGTTGCCTGAGTGTAGCGGGCGGTAGTACTACCCCAGCTAATCCCAGAAGATCTACTCTTTTGTTCAAGAAATGTCACTTTGGTCCAGTCAGTAGCCTTCTCACTGGAGTCAGAAGGTTTTAGGGTCAATCCCACTCCGGACTTGAGCACATAATCCAGGCTGGCATTGAGAGGGCGCTGCGCTGTCAGAGCGGTCGTCTTTCAGATGAGAGATTAAACTGAGGCCCCATCTGTCCTCTCATGTGGATGTAAATGATCCCACGGCAATATTCGAAGAAGAGCAGGAGAGTTATCCCATGTCCTGCTAATGCGTCTATCTCAACCAACACTTTTACCCCCTCCCTCACCCCAGATTATCTGGTCATTATTTCATTGCTTTTTGTGGGAGTTTGCTGTGTGCAAAATTGGCTGTCATATTAACTACATTACAACAGTGACTACACTTCAAAAAGTACTTAATTGGCTGTAAAGCCCTTTGGGATGTCCTGAAATCATGAAAGGAGCTACATAAATGCATGCTCTTTCCTTCTTTTAATATAGGCACACACACACCACACAGTGCAGGGGGGGGGGGGGGGTGTTGCTTGACAGAAGTATTGCCCTTGAGGAGACATTAAATACAGATCCTGTCTACTTGTTGCAGTGGTTCATGAAAGATCCCATGGTACTGTTCAGAGGTAATGGCCTCACTGTCCTGACCAGCATTCACCTCTCAACAAAAACCACCCAAGAACAGAACAGATTAACCGGCTGTTCATCTTGTGTGTTGTTTTTGGGACTTGGGAGTGCAAATATGCTTACCCACATAGCAAAACTGATTCACTGACTGAAGCATTTTGGGACGTCCTAAGAGATGCAACAAGGTACTTTATAAATTCAAGTTCTTTATTTCATAATTACTGACTATAATATTTTTATATAGAATTTACTGCACAGAAACTGAATTTTGCATTGCAATAATCTCCTTTAAAGCTGCTTCTTAGCACCAACTGGGTAATTTTTTTTAAACTATGAGTATCTGGAATATTATAAAAACCCAACCAGTTCACAAATGTCCTTCAGCAAAGGGAGCCCGCCACCTAGGGTTGCCAACCCTCCAGGATTGCCCTGGAGTTTCCAGGAATTGAAGATTAATCGATTGGACACTGTTACAAGCAACCTAGGAGAAAAATCACAGGGGCAAGTGTCTTTTTCATTTTCTTTGAACACTTTTGTTTATTAGTTATAGAATTTATTGGAACTGGGGAAAAAGGGTCGTTCATAACTATGCAGACTTGTTGAAGGTGCGAGATCATATGATGAAACCTCCAGGAATATGACCAACCAGAGTTGGCAACCCTACTGCCATCCCTACCAGTCTGGCCTACACGTGACTCCAGCACCACACTATGTGGTTGATTTTTAATGCCCACCCACTTATAAATAATTGAGATAGGAAATGACTATGCCAATCTCGGCCCAGTCAACCCTACAAAGTCCTCACCGACATCCCAAGTTTGGAGAGCTGTTCCGACACAGAATCATATATATCAGCCAACATCCCAGACAAAGACATGTCTGAAGCGTTTGCAAGTGTCTTCAGCCAAGTGGATGATCCTCCTCGGCCTTCTCCGCATGTCCGGCAAATTTGATTCATTCCACCTGACATGAAGCAGCAGATAACATCCAAAGGCTATGGATCATAGCAACACATCTTGCTTTTAAAAAAAAAAATCATACTACGCATGTGGGTGTCGCTGGTAAGGTCAGCATTTATTGCCCATCCAGACAATGTGGAAGATTGTCCAGGAATGTCCTATCCACAAAAATAGGATAATACAACCAGGCTAATGGAAGGAGTCACCCATAGTCACACAATGCCTTCTCACCACTTAATTTGAGTTTCGCTCGAGAAGAGGCGACGGTAGTCGCCCTCGACATCAAGGCGTCATTCGACTAAGCATGGCATCAAGAAGCTCATCAAAACTGAAGTCACTGGGGGTGTCAAAGGGAAAAATCTCCAGTGGCTGAAGCCATACGCAGTGGTACCATACTTCCAGGGTCTCCATTGATCAAAAGCTGAACTGGACCAGCTGCAAGAGCAGAGCAGCAACTGGCGTGTGACTCACCTCCTGACCCCGCATAGCCTTTCCACCATCTACAAGGCTCAAGTCAGGAGTGAGACAGGAAACTCAGCAGTTGTCTGGATTTATGCAGCCTCAACACAAGAAACTCAACACCACCCAGGACAGAGCAAGTCGCTTGATCAGCGCCCTTGCTACTGGAATCAATATTCAGTCCCTCCATCACTGGCACACTGTGGCTGCAGTATGTACAATCTTCAGCACACACGTTAGCAACTGTGCAACCTCTACCACCAAGCAGCAATATCGTGGGACATCACCGCTAAGCTCCCCTCCAAGTCACATACCAACCACTGAAAAGGACATGAGAAGCAATTTTTTAAAAATTCATTCACGGGATGTGGGCGTCACTGGCAAGGCCAGCATTTATTGCTCATCCCTAATTGCCCTTGAGAAGGTGGTGGTGAGCTGCCATTTCAGAGGGCAGTTAAGAGTCAACCACTGGAGTCACATATAGGCCGGGTAAGGATGACAGATTTCCTTCCCTAAAGGACATTAGTGAACCAGATGGGTTTTTACAACAATCCAATAGTTACATGGTCACCATTAGCTTTTTTATTCCAGATTTATTTAATTAACTGAATACTAGTCCATAGCATAGGCACTATGCTACCGTACCCCATGTGTGAACACCATCACCTCCAAGTCACACGCCATGCTGACTTGGACACATATTGCCGTTCCTTCATCATCAGTGGAACAATACCCTGGGATTCCCTAGCAACACCATTGTGGGAGCACCATTACCACAAGGATTGCAGCGGTTCAAGGAGCAGGCCCACCACTGTGGTGTATGTGCCTTTAAGAGCAATTATGGTGTATGTGCCTTTAAGAGCCCCAGGTGTGCGTAATGCCGGTAATTGCCACTTGGGCTATATAAGCCTGTGTATTGTGTATATCCTTTAGAAACCCCCCCCAGACTTGCTTAGTAAATACCTATGAACCAACTCCTGTCTTCAGTGTCTTTATCTACACACGGACACTACAGTGGCGACGAAGTGGAAACGGACTTACCTGCAATTCGGCAGCACCTCAAGGACATCGGTTCCTCCAGCGTCCAGAAGACTCAAGGAAGCAAGAGAAACTGTGGTTTCACCAGCTGGCCAAGCTGGTGACAGGTACTGCGCTAATCCTTCCTGGGCGTCAGGCTGGAGCTCCAGCGGCGGGCTCTACAGCTGAGACAGGCAGCGAAATCGGAGGCAAGCAATAACGGACTGGGAGGGTGCACTCGAGAGACGGCCGGCGCGGCAAGCAGGTCAGCATTTAGACCTCCGTCGGGAACGAGTCTCCAACAGTGAATAAACGGAAACCACAGTAAAACAGCGTTGTTATCGGTAGCAGCGGCGGGAAAGCGCGGGAAGCGCCATATCTTTTCTGAAATGCCTAAATCTGGTAATATTGAGGCTTTTGATGGCGAAATAGAAGATTGGACCACATACGTGGAAAGAGTAGAGGTTTATTGCACTGCAAATGGAATAACAGATGAAAAAAAAGCTTCAGTACTTCTGAACTTAATGGGCGCGAAGACATACGGGCTGTTATGAAATTTAATCACTCCAGCCAAACCAAAGGACAAGACTTTTAAATAAATTGTTGATACCCTGCAGGAGCATTTAAACCCAACACCGCTGCTGATAGCGGAACGATTCAAGTTCTTCAAGAGAAATCAACACAAGAATGAAAGTAACGCTGATTACCTAAACGAATTAAGAAAGCTATCAAAGTACTGCCAATTCGGAGCAGGACTATCGGATTATCTTCGAGACAAATTTGTTTGCGGTCTCTTAAGTGAAGGAACACAAAAAAGACTGCTTTCTGAAAAAGATTTAACATTGGACAAAGCTTTCAGTATGGCTGTATCATACGAAGCAGCAGCAAAAGGAGCTGCAGAGATACAACAAGAGACACAGGGCTTCGGCACCCATAAAATGACACAGGAGTTCGGAAGATGTTATCGCTGCGGCAGATCCACCCATAACCAGAGGGACTGCTGGTTCAAGGGCAAAGCATGCAAGCAATGTGGTAAGATTGGACACATTGCACGGATATGCCAATCTGGACAAAATAAATCCACTGACAGAAAACAAAAAATCAATAAAGAAAAGTACAGGAAGGTACAAATGATGACGGACAATAGCTCCGAAGACCAGAATAGCGATAGCGACTCCGGAAACAAGAGACTAAGCTGTCTCAAATTACATAATGTACTTGCCAAAGAGGATTACCAAACCATTTGGGTTACCCTCACAATAGCAGGGTCCCCAGTTAAAATGGAGCTAGATACAGGATCAGCTCTAGCCGTAATAAATCGACGAGATTACGAGAGGCTATTTTCGCATATACCTCTAAAAGACACATCCATTATCTTAAAAACATATACGGGGCAGAAAGTCTACCCCAAAGGAAAAATAAGGGTGCCTGTGGTATACAACGGCAAAGAAATACAAAAGTTGTATTTATACATTCTGCAAGATGGTGGTCCACCGTTGTTGGGACGTGAATGGATAAGGAAGATACGTTTAGACTGGCACTCCATTCAGGCACTGACGGTGACCAGTAAGGAAAAAAACAATGATGACATCATACCTGAATGATTAAAAGACATCTTGGCCAACGCCAAAGAAGTGTTTCAAGAGAAACTAGGAACCTTGAAAGGCATCACCGCCTCAATAAAAGTGGAAGATACAGCAATTCCAAAAAATTTTAAGGCAAGACCGGTGCCATACGCAATACGTCTGGCAGTCGAGGCAGAGCTGAAGAATTTGGAAAAGGCAGGCGTATTATCCAAAATAGATTGGAGCGAATGGGCAACACCCATCGTTCCAGTCATGAAAAAAACATTGAGAAATAAATGAGGAACAGAAAAAAATTTGCATCTGTGGGGACTTTAAGGTGACTGTAAACCCGGTCCTTCACACGGTACAGTATCCTCTTCCGAGGATAGAAGATATTTTCGCCTCACTATCCGGAGGGAAACGTTTCACAAAAATTGACTTGGCACAGGCATATCTACAGATGGAGGTTGAGGAGACCTCTAAAAAGTATCTCACAATAAACACACACAAAGGCCTGTACCAGTACAATTGACTGGTTTTTGGAATAGCATCAGCTCTAGCTATCTGGCAAAGAGCTATGGAGCAAGTCCTGCAAGGGATTCCGGGGACTCAATGCTACCTAGACGACATCCTTATAACAGGAGAAAACGACAACGAGCACCTTGCCAATTTGGAGCAGGTGCTCACTAGGCTGAAAGAACGGGGCCTACGAGCAAATCGCCCCAAGTGCGAATTTTTCCAATATCAGATATCATATTGTGGCCACATAATTAATAAGGAAGGGTTGCATAAGTCACCTGAAAAAATTGAAGCAGTTATAAAAGCCCCAGCACCTGAAAATGTTTCACAATTAAGGTCATTCCTGGGATTAATAAATTACTATCATAAATTTTTACCGAACTTATCAACTATTCTACACCCTCTTAATGATCTTCTACAGACAGGAGTGATTTGGAAATGGAACGAAGACTGTAAACGTGCCTTCCATAAATGTAAAGACTTAATCACATCCGAGAAAATTTTGGCTCATTACAACCCATCACTCCCAATCAGACTGGCGTGCGATGCATCCCCTTACAGCATAGGAGCGGTATTGTCCCATAGATTCCCTGATGGCTCGGAACGGCCGATAGCTTTTGCGTCACGCTCATTGAACTCAGCTGAGCGTAACTATGCCCAGATAGACAGGGAAGCACTCAGCCTGGTATGGGGAGTGAAGAAATTCAACCATTACCTACACGGACAAAAATTTACCTTGCTGACTGACCATCAACCCCTCATCTCCATATTCAACCCTAAGAAAGGTGTCCCCATTATGACGGCACAAAGACTACAGAGGTGGTCCCTTTTTCTAGGGGCACACCAATACAACATTGAATACAAAGGGTCAAAACAGCATGGGAATGCTGACGGTTTATCACGCCTACCGTTGCCAACGATAGAAGAGGCACCTACAGTAGACCCAGTAGAGATATTCCACTCTACCATAGTGGAATGTCTACCGGTGACAAATTCTGCCATTGAAAGGGAGACAAGAAATGACCCTACTCTCTCACGGGTCTACGATTTAACAGTGAAGGGATGGCCAGCACATGGCGAACCATTGTTGCCAGCATTCTCGCAAAGAAGAGAACAGCTGTCAGTGTGCCGAGGAACCTTGATGTGTGGATCCAGAGTGGTGATTCCACCCAAACTCCAGGATAAAGTGCTAAAGGAGCTTCACGAGGGGCATCTGGGTGGAGTGAAAATGAAGAACCTAGCTAGGGCGTTTGTATGGTGGCCAGGTATCGATGGAGACATCGAAGACATGACCAAGAGCTGCCTAGGATGCCAGAAGGTCCAAAATGCTCCGCCACAGGCCCCTCTACATCCATGGGAGTGGCCCTCATCTCCCTGGCAAAGGGTGCACATCGACTTTGCTGGTCCATTTATGGACTCAATGTTCTTAATCGCAGTTGATGCACACTCCAAGTGGCCGGAGGTAATAAAGATGTCCTCCACCACCACGGAAAAAACCATCACAGTATTAAGGACCATATTTGCCAGGAATGGGCTGCCGGAGCAGATATGTTCTGATAATGGACCGCAATTTGTGTCCGAAGAATTCAGAAAGTTCTTAAAGAACAATGGGGTAAAGCACTACACGTCCGCCCCATACCATCCCGCCACCAATGGATTGGCTGAAAGGTTTGTCCAGACCTTCAAGAAGGCCATCAAGGCCATGGGTAATGAAGACATAAAACTTCAGCACAAGGTGGATAACTTCTTATTTGCATATAGGAATGCAACACATATGGTTACTAACCAAACTCCCACCATGATGTTCTACAATAGAAACCTAAGATGCCGGCTGGATTTGGTCAAGCCCAACATCCGAAGGGACGTGGAGAACCGGCAGTTTCAGGGCATGAATGAAAGGCCAACTAGGGCCTTCCAGATAGGCCAACCGGTTTTGGCCCGGGACTACCGTACCGAGAAATGGCAGCCTGGAACTATCTGCACACGATTAGGACCACTGATGTATACCGTGGACATCGGAGACAGCATAATAAGGCGCCATGCTGACCAAATCATCAAGTCATCCGAAAAAGGGACAACCTACACCACCACTCTATACATCTAACGATGAAGTAGAGATACCCATATCTACCTCCGATCCGGTGATACTGGAGCCCGATGAACCCGACACTGGCCTTCAAGCCGAATCAGCCTTGCCAGAAGAACCTACTACACCACCAGAAACTACTACACCCCCGAGGCGTTATCCGGACCGAGTCAGGAAGCCTCCTGAGAGACTAACTTATAATTAATTAATACAGCAATGTATATTATTTTGCATATAACATGTAATTAATAATTACTTAAAATATGATGTACTAGTTAGCTAGAAGGGGAGGAATTATGGTGTATGTGCCTTTAAGAGCCCCAGGTGTGCGTAATGCCGGTAATTGCCACTTGGGCTATATAAGCCTGTGTATTGTGTATATCCTTTAGAAACCCCCCCCCAGACTTGCTTAGTAAATACCTATGAACCAACTCCTGTCTTCAGTGTCTTTATCTACACACGGACACTACAACCACCACCTTCTAGGGATAGGCAATAAATGCGGCATCACACAGATCCAGAAAACAAATAAAAGTAAAAGCACCAAGATAGCATTAAAAAAAATTGTACTTGTATAAGAAAGGGAGGTGAAGAGTGTGATAAAACAGTCCATTCCGTCATAACAATATATGTTATATTAGCAAATCTCCCATGGCATTGCCTAGTTAAGTCAGAGAACTAGTCCTCTCTTTTACCTGTCCATAGTCTTCATGTTCCTGTTGCCTCTGTGTATGTGTGTCTCTCTCCCTTTGTTTCCATCTCACTAACTCTCTTTTTGCTTCTTTGCGCCCACATTTGCTTTTATTTGTCTTCTTCCTTTTTGGATGGAGGTGGTGGGTGGCATGGTGTAGAGCTGCAGGCTGTATTTTCTGGTGGTGACTTCAGCAAATTTGGCCCAAAGTGATCACTAGCTCACTTCCAATCACCTCCCCCATCACTCTTGCTTCCCTGTTCTCTCACTTCCTCTTTGAATGACCTGCTGCACCGGGCATTTTCCCCTCCCACCAGCGTCACTTGCCTCCCCTATACCCTCTAGCTGTAGCTCAGTTGGTAGCACCCTTGCCTCGGAGTCAGAAGGTCGTGGGTTCAGGTCCCACTCGAGACTGGAGCACAAAAATTTAGGCTGACACTCCAGTGCAGTACTGAGGGAGTGCTGCCACCTTTCGGATGAGACGTTAAACTGAGGCTCCGTCTACCATCCCAAGGGGGACGTAAAAGATCCTATGGCACTATTTCGAAGAAGAGCAGGGGAGTTATCCCTGGTGTCCTGGCCAATCCCTCAATCAACATCACTAAAAAAAAAAAAAAACAGATTATCTAGTCATTATCACATTGCTGTTGGTGGGAACTTGCTGTGCGCAAATTGGCTGCCGTGTTTCCTACACTTCAAAAAGTACTTCATTGGTTGCAAAGTACTTTGGGACGTCCAGTGGTCGTGAAAAACGCTATAAAATGGAAGTCTTTCTTTCTATCCACTCCATCACTCCACCAGAATTCTGGTGGAGAACAGTCAGTGGCCCTAGCTCTTATCCTCAACTGGTTTCCTGCCTTCCCTCCTCCTCGCCTACATTACCTTCAAACAAGCTTTGTTAGCTTTCAAATTTTAGCCTACTTAGCTTTTTAAAGAACTGAAATCAGGATGAAGAAAAACACTGCCTATCTGTTTTGACTCGCCTTTTCACAAGTGCTGGTAATATGAGGCTGTTTGTTTCAAACATGTTTTTTGAAAAATTGACTCAAATTAGGATGAGGAATGACACACTTAATACACTGTTAATCCAGTGTTTCCAGTGCAGCTTAATACACTTTCTGCAATTTATATTAATTATATTTTTAAAAGTTTGTTGAATGCCAAATTTACAGATAGAGAAATAAAATGTCAGATGACTTTTTTTCAGAAAACAATTGAGTAACTTGTGGGAAAAAGTTAATACCGACCACCTGGTGGTGTGCCAAGTAATCTTTAACGGTCAGTGTCATCATTTAACTTGGAATTCCTATTAGAGTGCCACCTAGTGGTGTGACAGTTAAATAAATAGTTAAGTGTTGCTGTTTTAACATTGGAAAATTCATTGGAAATGTTTACATAGCAGGTTTCAATGAGCCTCATGACACACAACAATTTTACAAAATTACTGATTGATAATTATATTAACTATATTATTATCAGTACATCAGCACGTGCAAACATCACACTTCAGATTTCACTTTGCTACAGATGCAAGACAATCTTAATATGCTGTGCGCTTCAGACCTGCACCTCTAAGCTGCAGCCTGAAACAGGCAAGCACATTTACTGACCAAACAGTTAAACTCCGAGTGACCTGCACCTGGTTACTTAGCTAAAATTATACTTTGGGAAGGGGTGAAGACCACTGAGAAGTGACCAATTTCCTGAATTTTTAATGCATTGCTTGCTATGATGTGTGTTTGTTAAGAGCAAATCTTCAAAGAGTGCTTTTATATCAAAGAAAGGACACCCTTATAATCCAAAGACCATTTTGTGGTCCCTAGCTGTAACCCTCTGCTGCACCCAACATATACAAGGTTATTGTGGAATTGGAACGTCACAAAATTGTCTCACATAAAACAGTGATTATATCAGTAACAATTTGTTAAGTAAAGCAACACGAATTTCAGATAGTCACTTCTTGCTTTCAGTCAAAGCAGTTCATTATATATTTTGTAAGTTTGCTCATTGTACTCCATTAAAATCTTGACATGCCTTTTTGTTTCTGTATATTATTTTATCTGCAAATTAATCTGACCAAGTAGTTTATCCTGCAGGCACTGGTCTGGAGGCATATTGGGGGCGAGATTGGACTTCAGTGAGGTGCAAAGCGGGTGATAGCGAATCGGCAGCCCATTTGACAACTTGCCCAATTGGCTTTTCGATTCAAGTCAATGGCAGAGAAAATCGAGCAGGGTGTAAAATGTGCTGCTGATTTGCTATCGCCTGTATTGCACTATAGCTGAAGTCCAATTTCACCCCCATTACCTTCCAACTTCTGAGGTGCTGGGAGAACACCGTGGGGTCCCACATATTCTCCAGTAAGTGACTGACAGCAGTTTGGAGTTAACCTTTAAACCCGAGTGTTCTAACCTGCTCATGACCTAGAATAAGGAAACTGTGGCAGTGTAGCTCTGAACAAAGGATAAATTGTTGGGGGAAAAGCCCGAACAGTAACAAAAATGTTCCACTGTTTTGAGGGTCAAGACTGAACAATGAGTCTTAATTTCAAAACAAAGAGAATATAGGGAGAAGGAAAGTTCATGGCAACACCGACCACAGTGGTATCATTAAAACAACTGGTAATGTAGACCCGTTGTTACACGTACCAGATAATTTAGCAAGTGAGTTCTCCTGTCTTTAGAGAAGGCAGACTGAAAAGCACAATTATAAACTAATAAACTGGTTTATTTTAAAGAGAATTGCATAGATTTTACAGCACAGAAACAAACCATGTAGCCCAACTGGTCTATGCTGGTGTTTATACTTCACACAAGCCTTCTCCCACTCTACTTCATCTAATCCTATCCGTATAACCTTCTATTCCTTTTGCTCTCGTGTACTTATCAAACTTTCCCTTAAATGCATCTATGCTATTCGCTTAAACCACTCCATGTAGTAACTAGTTCCCCATTCTTACCACTCTCTAGGTAAAGAAGTTTCTCCTGAATTCCCTATTGGATTTATTAACTTATATTTACAGCCCCTAGTTTTGGATTCCCCCACAAGTGGAAACATCTCTACATCTACACTATCGAACCCCTTCATAATTTTAATGAGCTCTATTAGGTCACCTCTCAGCCTTCTCCTTTCTACAGAAAAGAGCCCCAGCCTGTTCAGTCTTTCTTGATGGTTATAACCTCTCAGTTCTGGCATCATCCTTGTAAATTTTACATGAAATATATGAACAGAATAGTTTTGCTGTGAGATACATCTACTTCCTACCACTCCTCCAAAAATGCATGACTCTGCCACTTTACTAGGCAAAATTCACTTACATGTTTACTGTCCTGAAGCTAATTCATCTTGACTTCCTTAGGTGAGGTGAGAAGTTGGGATTGTAATACTGGTTAGAAAAAGAAAAAACACTAACAACAAGTTTCTCACTCTCGATTCCTATCTTAGGATTCAAAATACATATATGAATAGCAGATGTGGACAGGCCCTGTGATTGGCTGAGGTGACCCCACACTCAATTACCCTGCCAACACTCATTGTCAAGGCCACATGTGTAAATTACCACAGGAACGTGGGGGGTACTTTTCTACTGTACCTTCATGTGGGTCACTACCTTCTGCAGAGGAGGGGAGAAAATGAGAGGGAAAACTGGGAGAAGAAAACTATATTTTGTACAACTATGCAGACATTTCAGAGTTTTATTTTCTAATTCTTTCCTTCCTAATTCAGTGACGTCTCCATATATCCAAATCCAAGAGAACCTGTATATAACTTTGATATATTGAGAATATCCAGACTTCTGCTCCTGGCCCAGCCCCGCTCTCCTCCCGTCTCAGGCTCTCCTACACGTATCTGTACTGTGTTCCTAAGTTTGGCCCTATTTCCCCAATTTGCAAGCTGTTTTAGTCCGCACAGTACTCCCTAGCCCTGGTCTGCAACCCTTTGCTCTTTGATTCCCAGCTGGAGTACAAAGCAGTCAGAGCCAGAGCAGGAATCAGCACCGTCTCTATCTATGCTGCTGAGTTTGTTTGTTTTAAATCAGTGGGCCCACTGCCACAGGAAATGCCTGCGTTAGTGCTGCTCTCTCATTGGCAGTATCAGCTTGCGAGAGGGGGAGGCCAGATCGAGGGTGGGACCAGGCGAGTGCAGCTGAACGAAGCCACAAAATTGCTTCGGCATACTAAAGTAAAATTCAATACAGACTGATGCTGGAGGGAAGATCCATACCAAAATTTTGATATATCGGCACGGTCTGTAGCTGTTAGCCTTGGTTCAGTGGTAGCACTCTCACCCGAGTCACAAGATTGTGGGTTCAAACCCCACTCCAGAGATTTGAGCGCATAATCTAGGTTGACACTTCAGTGCAGGACTGAGGAATTCTGCATGTACTGTGCTGCTGTCTATTTGTGGGATCTTGCTGTGCACAACATGGCTGCCACATTTCTCTACATTACAACAATGATGACATTTCAATAGTACTTAGTTGGCTTTTGGGATGTCCTGAGAACGTGAAAAGTGCTTTATAAATGCTTGTTCATTCCCCACGCTATACCGGACTCGAGAATGGTTGACTCTTACTCTGGCTGCAAAAAAAAAAGTGGAAAAAGCATTCCGCTCTCCAGCAACAACATCCCTCACCTTGCATTTCTACATGCTGTGGAAAAACAATTTCAATTCACAGTGGGCAATTTGCAAGGCAAGATGACGAGGATAATATCTTGAGCACTATTATGATAATCTTCTTTAAATACTCTATTACAGGATGGATACAGTTATCAAGTCACAAGCTGTGGTTATATCTGGTGGCCTGACAATCTGCTCATGCCCGGTTTTTCCCTACAGGTCTTGCCCATGTACCTCTTTGGAAGGCGTACACACTATCTTTGTACTGGCAGGTGAGGACGATGATGGTCCATTCCACTCCTTTGGGTTGGCTGCCAAAATTCTCTGTTGCCAAAGTCTCAACACGTTGTCTGCCAGCTTTGCTTGCCATCCCTTCAGATCTCTTCACCTTGTGTCACACGGTTGGTCTTCAGAAGCACCGCATGACCAATCCAATTGCTTCCTAGAAACAAAGTAAATTAATTATTACCTGTCAATCTGTGGCATTGCACAGAGAGAGTCAAGACCAAGTGTAATGTTCTAGTGAAGTGGAGTTAGAGAAATGGATAATAGGTCAAAAACATGCACACGTAATTCAGTCCCTAGTTTAAAATCATATATTCTGGTCTTATTTACATTGTGAATTCTTATGTTCACACTTATAATGATGGAGACTGCCTATATAAACTTGTCATGCTGTAATAATACCCTCCTGCCAGTGATGGTACTGTAGCACAACCACTGGAGCAAGAGTGCAACTAAGGCGCGACAAGTTTACATAGGTCATTTCTATTATAAATGTGGATGTAGGAATTTAGAAAAGTCGATACAAAGTCCTCACAGATGCAAGGGTTTTAATGTATTAGCTGGTCAAACTCCCATTGTACATGGGGAGTCAAGAACAAATGTAATCTTCAGGTCATGTGAGGTTAGCGGGTGGAGTTAACTGGACCAGGGCACAGAAATGTAATTCAGCCCCCATTTTGAAGTCATGCATTTTGTCTGTTTTTTTAATTTCCATTATAAATTCCTATGTCTGCAGTTAGAATGGAAACAGCCAATGCAAACTAGTCAGGTTATATTTACATCCTCTCTCACTTCCCTTCTTTTCCCTTCTCTCTACTCCAGCTCTCTTCCTTGCTACCCTCCCTTCCTTCCCCTCTCGACCCTTCTCCTCTTTCCTCCCTTCCCTTTCTGTCCGCTTCCCTCAAATTCAACTTTAAAAAAGTCAAATTAGATTGAGGAAAGAAGCTGTCTGTCTGTCTTGCTCTCCATTTGTGTCTTTCTCGCTGTCTATTTCTCACTCTTCCCCAACCTCATGTATTAGCATTTGGACCATTGTCTCACCAATGTGAGCCATTAGCCTTGACCCTTCCTAACTGCCAAGAAAACACAAGTGGAGATAATTAGTTCACACTTTTTTGAAAATTGAACATTAGCATCAAAGACACTCTCTCTCTCTCTCACTCACTCTTTCTCTCTCAGACCAAGAAGGCCTCATGTTTTATCCCTGATCTGTAATTAGTTACTCAATTGTCACATTTCAAGATTCTGTTCGACCATTTTTGGAAAAGAGCTTTTTTAATGCTGATATTTTAAAAGCAGCATGTATTCATGAAATAAAAACAGAAAATGCTGGAAACACCTAGCCAACATCTGTGGAAAGAGAAACAGGAGTTAACATTTCAGGTCAATGACCTTTCATCAGAACTGGACCTGAAACATTGGCCTGGATTTTGCTGTAATAATACATAATGGTGAGGCCATCGGCGCTCACCGTTATTATGGGGTAAATCGGACAGCAGTAAAACACGCAAATCCAGAAGTTGCTGTCAGAGATACCCTGTTCCTCCACAGGGTGCGCTGTTGTAGTCCTCACCAATGGACTCTGCACTGAAATGACTGAAACGGTGTGAACTTGCTGTACTTGCCCACTAGTTTCACATTAAAATGGCTGAAAAAGTTAGGGCTGATGTATTCAGGAGTAAGTAACTTTTTAAAGGCATGATTAGTGATAATTACTGCTGAACAATCTCTCTGGCCCTGAAAAATTAATTTTACAAGTGTGGAGTCTCATTCCCGCAGAAGAAAATTAGTTAGAGCGTTAAAAAAAAAATTTAAACCTTTTTTGTTTACTTTTTCTGTCTGTCTGTTATCTCTCTCCCTTAATCCCATCTGTAATTCCTAATCTTTATTTCATTTTCTGTACATCATTTAAATCTAATTTATATGTTCAACTTTATACTTCCTGGTTTGGACTCTGCATGGCTCAGTGAGGATTCATCAATTTGATTGGTTGAAGAGCCTCGCTGTTTCGCACAGGTGCCCTGTAGAGGGCGCTGCGCTGGAACAGACGCCCGATGGCAGGAAGTCTCCGCTCGAAAGCCGGTCAAATCTTTGTGGGCAGCTGTCAGTGAGATGAACGGCGAGCACCGTTCCTTCGCCGCTGACTGCAAAATCAGGGCCATTAATTCTGGTTTCACTCTCCACAGTTGCTACCTGACCTGCTAAGTGTTTCCAGCATTTTATGTTTTTTATTTCAAATTTCCAGCACCTGCAGTATTTGGCTTTTGTTTTCGTGTATTCTCATGTGTTTTTTTTCTTAATGGGTACGCAGATAAAGGATGATTAATATGCTAGAAATGAGTTGGGTTTTTTTCCCCCCAGGGATCAAATAATAAAGGATTTGTTAGCTTGTCTGAGTAATCAGAAAACACCTTTTATCCATGGTGATGGAAAACCCTTTCATCTCTATCTGAAAAGCAAAGGATAAGAGAGAGCCAGAAGCAGTTGGCTTTTGGAAGCAGGAGGCTGTACAGGCAGTCAGACAACAAAGGGCTGTGAAAGGCAGGAGACTGAAGGTAGAGAAGTTCTGCCTTGGGTTGAATGTAAGAATGCAGAGGAGTTAGTCTGTTTAAATCAAGGAAGACGACTCAATGAAGTGAGGTAGCTGGCACGTTCATTATTTTTATGTTATTATGTGGAGATAAGTTTTAGTGATTGAACTAATGAGTCGGATCATAACTATTGCTCTGTGTGTTCACCTTACTGTGGAATAAAGCAGCTTAACAATTCCAAGCATGTCTCGCCTCATGTAATGTTAACTCTCAGAGAAATTGATGAAATACACGTGCAAAAAGACATGGATATCTGGTTCAGGTCACGAGAAGGTTCCGTTGTTACACTCCCGAGTCCAGCTATTGTAGAGGGCAGCATGGGTCAATTCCCATAAAAGCAAGACGCCCAGACCTTACAGGAGAGACTGATGCCACTGAAGCCGAAAAGGCATCTACAGCGGACGCGAATTTATAACACCAAATTAGCTCTTGCAGTAGTAGGGGCGCACTATTGACCTCAGTGCCCTTTAGTTGGTGGGATGGGGCTAGAAATCAGACAGGCTTCCTGCGCCTGATCTTTAGCCAGTGAAAGCAAAAGCAGTCCTAGTAGCATTTATGATGTTGTAACTCACCTCTTCCCTAAACCCTGCAAATATTCTCTCCCTTCCTAGCCTGTCAACTACCAACAATCAGAAACACGGCAGGAAAATAAAAAATAATCAGTGACACTCAATGATTCATCACCTTCTTGGATGATGAGAATAGCACCCCACCATCATGTCCTCTGGCTAAGTTTTTCCTCCAAGCCTGGCTGAGAATGACAAAACTGGAGTTGTTCTCGGTCCCTGGATTGAATTCTCAGTCCAGTATCTGGTCCAGACTCTGATCTCCTCGCTGGAGTTCAACAATGCGGCAAACTGAACAGTACCAACATGAACTGCTGTTAAAATGGTTGAATTTTATTTTTCATTGGTCTACAAAGCAGATCCATTCTTCAGTCATTTTTTCTTTTCTTGTTATTAGCGTTGAAAGGAGTCAGTGTCAAGCTATTACTGTCTACCTTTCAGTGCATCATTTTGTTCGTAAAAGATTCAATTAACTAATATATTGCAGGGTTAGCAGGTAAATGTAATTATGTCCTTGAGTTTGGATGAACAATTTCTAACAATCAAAGGAGCCAAGTTTGCAAAGCATCCCAGCCAGGCTGTATATCTGCAGTGGGAATAGTTCCACTTACAACAAAGTAAAAGCAAGTAAATGGAAATGAGAAAAGTGTGGCAGAACCACGGAATGACTCTGGCTAACTGTATATAATTCTCTTTAACGAGGTTCTAACACCAGCCTAAACCTGTATCATTGTGTTAGGCATTACTGTGTTTTGTATATAGAGTTTGCATGTACGGGGCGTGGCCCCTTTAAGAGCGCGGGCAAACGCGATGACGTCACATCGCAAACCACGGGACTGCCCAGGCAGTCCTCGTGGCATCTCTGTTGAGTAAAGACCTGTTTAATCGCTCTCTGGTGTCGATCTCAGTTATTCGTAGGAATTCGCTAATTCCTACAAAAGAACATTTATTCTCAAGAAGAATAGGGAAGCAGAATAGGGAAAGAAAAAGCGACCCGGCAAAACAAAGAAATAAATTTAAAAGTATGTTAGGAAAATAAATGATAAAGCAGATGATGAAAAGGGAGGAAAGGGATAAGAACCAGAAATATTTGCAGATTGCGACATACATAGGGGAACTCACTCCCTACTCCCAGAGCCACAGAAAGAGGTGCAAACCCATCAGCTCTCACTTACTGAGAGACCACTGCTTTTTAAAAAATATCTATGTCTCACTGCATTTAAAAACATATAGCACTGCTCCATTTATTTGCTTGCAAACTATATCACTGTTTTTAAATCACAAGAAAATTCACCATGTCCTATAATATGACAATGCATCGAGGCTCGTTAAGATATCCTATTATACAAGACTAGGCCAGTCATCTACTGTACTTTATATTTTAAAACTGCATTATTTTGCAGATTTTAACATCAAGACTCAATTGAAATAGTCAACCTGATCTTTTCACTTGTGTACAGGAACCATCTGAATAACTTTCCAACTGTGTTCAGTCAATCAGTATTTGACTTCACCAGTGTATACACACACAATACTGCACCAAAATGCTACATGCACAGTGTTGAAAGAAGGCTATTTGATGATATTGTAGGAATCGTCAGATCCCTAGCTGAAATACTGAGGTTGAGTCAGTCCGATAATTAAACGAAGTTTAATGTAAACTAAAGAACAAACAATGGAATGCAGGAGAAACAATCAACAGGTCTTTTCTTAAGGCTGGCTTCATGAGGTCTGACCTGGGAACCTCCCAGCCTGATGTCATCACGTTTCCCGCCGTTCGGGACGTCACGTGACCAACGTGATGACGTCATCGCGCTGGTTCTGGAACTTACCGAGAACGGGTTATTTACAAACAGTAAACAAACATAGGTGCTGTAGCACTCTGTTAAAGGCAGTTATATAGTCATAGACAGGAGTCCCTTGGTGGCTTTGCCACATGCGCCCCCCAGAAGTGTCTTTAACCACAAAAGTCAATCGCAGAGGAGGTCGGACAAGCCTGTTCGAACGACTCCGATATTCCCGGAGAGGAATGGGCTGGGCAGACGATGAGCTGGCCTGCGGAACAGTCCGGTCAGGTGGCTGCCCACGACGCGGTGGCTGCGCTGCCTTGACCGGTCGCTCAAGGTCCAGGTGTGCGGCCTTGAGGCAGTCCACGGAAATGTGGTCAGGCTTGCCCCCGACGTCCACTAAAAAACTCTTGGCACCCGCCTGCAGTACCTGGAAAGGGCCTGTATATGGAGGAGAGAGGGGACTACGGTGGGCGTCATACCTGACAAAAACGAATTTAGCCTACATAAGCTCCGGCGGAACGTGTGACGCGGGCAAACCGTGATGTGATGTCGGAATTGGGCTAAAAGATTGAGCTGCGTCCTGGTGGGCCTCCAGTTGTTCGGCTGCCGACCAAGGTCGCGTTGGTGACGGAAGAAACTCGCCTGGCACCCGGAGTGGCTGTCCATAAACCAGCTCGGCGGCCGATGCCTGCAGGTCCTCTTTGGGCGCTGTGCGTAACCCGAGCATCACCCAAGGCAGCCTCTCTATCCATGCGGCCCCCTGGAGGCTGGCCCGCAGCGACGCCTTCAAGGACTGATGAAAGTGCTCACATAGTCCATTTGCCTGCGAATGGCAAGCCGTGGTCCGATGGAGCTTGGTGCCCAAACCCAAGGCTACGGCGTTCCACAGTGCAGACGAGAATTGCGGCCCGCGGTCCGACAAAATATCAGACGGAACGCTAAAACGTGCAACCCAGGAGGAAAGAAAAGCCCGGGCGACATCCGCGGAGGTGGTGGACGTCAAAGGAATGGCCTCCGGCCACCTGGTGGTACGGTCGCCAATAGTCAAGAGACGTGTGAAACCCTGTGACGGTGGTAGTGGGCCAACGAGGTCGACATGGACGTGACCAAAACGCCGCTCCGGTACTTCGAAAACAGCTACGGGAGCTTTGACGTGCCGCTGCACCTTAGCCCGCTGGCACACGACGCAGGTGTTGGCCCAGTCACGGACATCCTTGCGCATCCCTCTCCAGACGAACTTGGACGCCAGTAGTTTTTGTGAAGCCCTCACGCCAGGGTGCGCAAGCCCGTGGATGACATCAAAAACGTTCCTACGCCAGGACAGCGGAATGATCGGGCGGGGGTCCCCCAAGGAGACGTTGCAGAGCAAGGAGGTGCCGGCCGAGTGGAAAAGCACATCCGCTGGCTGAAGGCAGGAGTCGTCGGTACGGAAAGCTTGCGTTTCCGGATCAGCCACTTGGTCAGCAGCCATGAGTGAATAATCGAGTCCCAGCTGGACGGCCTGGACCATCGCACGCGAGAGGCAATCGGCGACCACGTTGTCCTTGCCAGCCACGTGCCGGATGTCGGTGGTGAACTCAGAAATAAAGGTGAGCTGTCGAGCCGACCACGGCTCAGCCGTCTTGGCCATGGCAAACGTCAGGGGCTTGTGATCCACAAATGCGGTGAATTGGCGTCCCTCCAACAGAAAACAAAAATGGCGGATGGCCAGAAACAACGCCAATAACTCCGTCGAACGTGCTGTAGCTGCGTTCGTTACGACGCAATTGGCGACTAAAAAACGCCAACGGTTGCCACGTCCCGTCGACCCATTGCTCCTGCACGGCGCCTACGGCGTAGTCCGAAGCATCAGTCGTAAGCGCGATGGTGGCGCCAGGCAGCGGGTGCGCCAACATCGTTGTGTTTGCGAGAGCATCTTTCGTGTCCACAAAAGCGCAATCCATCTCTGGTGTCCAGACCACAGGTTCCTTCCCCGGTTTCCCTCCGAGTGCCTCGCAGAGTGGCCGCATAAGCTGCGCGGCCCGGGGAACAAACCGTTGGTAAAAATTTACCATACCAAGGAACTCCTGGAGCGCTTTAACGGATTGCGGGCGTGGAAAAGCAGCAATCGCCTCCACCTTCGACTGAAGTGGCACTGCTCCTTCCGCAGTGATGCAGTGGCCCAAAAAGTCGATCTGTCGCAGCCCGAATTGGCATTTGGCCGGGTTAATTATGAGGCCATGCTGATGGAGGCGGCAAAAAAGGAGGCGCAGGTGGCTGAGATGTTCCTCTTTCGAAGTACTGGCGACCAGGATGTCATCGAGATACACAAACAGGAACTTAAGATCCCGCAGCACTGAATCCATAAGGAGCTGGAACGCCTGCGCCGCATTCTTGAGCCCGAACGGCATTCGGAGGAATTCAAACAGTCCGAACGGGGTAATGACCGCTGTCTTCTGGATGTCCTGGGGGTGGACGGGCACTTGATAGTACCCCCGGACGAGGTTGATTTTGGAAAAAACGAATTGCCCGCCAAATGTGCGGAGAAATCTTGGATGTACGGTATTGGGTACCGGTCGGGCGTCGTGACCTCATTGAGGCGCAGATAATCACCGCAGGGCCGCCAATAACCGCCGGGCTTAGGGACGATATGAAGTGGCGAAGACCAGGGACTATCCGACCGGCGAACAATCCCCAGCCGCTCCATGGTGGTGAACTCCGCCTTCGCGGCCTCGAGTTTACTGGGTTCCAGCCGCCGAGCCCGGGCATAGACCGGAGGGCTGGTCGTCGCGATGTGGTGCTCCACACCATGTTTAGCGGTCGTTGCCGAGAAGGTGGGCCGAGTTAGATCCGGAAATTCCCCGAGAAGGCGGGCGAAGTCGTCAGGCGCCGGCACGGTGCAGGAAACCGTGTGAGTCGCGCCTAAGCCCCGAAAGCACGGGATGGAGGCAAACGTGGCGGCGTGAATCAGACAGCGATTTCGTAAATCAACCAATAGGCCATTGGCACAGAAGAAGTCAGCGCCGAGGATTGCCTGTGCGATTTGGGCGGTGATAAACTCCCATAGGAAACGTTGCCCGCCAAAACACGCCTGGATCTGCCTGTTCCCGAACGTACGAATAGCACTGCCGTTGGCGGCCTGGAGTGGAGAACCGCGCCTCCTGGCCCGGAGCGAAGCGGGGAGGATGCTGAACTGGGCTCCCGTGTCACACAAAAACCGCCTGCCCGAAATGGAGTCGGTGATATAAAGTAACTTCCCGGAATCTGCAACCACCATCGTAGATGCGAAACCGACCTCGGGGTCGTTCTTCCGTTCACGCAGTCGGTGCTGTTGCTTTCTCGTTGCATTCGGCACGAAACTACAGGGAGGACGGCAGCATCTGGCTTTTGGGCCGAAACGGGCGTGATAGTAAGATAGTAAGATGGTGGAGGCGCCAAGGCGGGGTTCTTCGGGGCGGGACGCTTCGAGGTGGCGCAGTACTGCTGCATCACCGCCTAAATAGTGTCGGCTTCGGCCGCGAGCGCTACACCGTCCGTAGCCTTTGACCTGGCGAGGGCTGCTTGCACCTGCTCGGGGAGCTGGCTCAGGAACAGTTCCCGGAACAGAAAACACTGCGGCTCAGACCCAAGGAGCGAGAGCATCTGGCTCATCAACTCAGACGGCTTGGCGTCGCCTAACCCGGGCAGCGTGAGTAAACGTCGCGCGCGCTCTGCTTTCGTGAGGCCGAAAACCTGCGTTAGTCGCGCCTTAAGCGTATCATACTTGTTATCCACGGGTGGGTTTTCCAGCAGGCTGATGATCCTCGAAGCCGTCGAGCTGTCCAGTGCGGAGACCACGTAAAGATAACGGGTCTGATCCAGCACGATGTTCCGAAGTTGGAACTGAGCCTCCGCTTGGACGAACCAGGAGGCCGCCTGTTGTTCCCAAAATTGAGGGAGCTTCAAGGTCACTGCATTAACATCCATCGTGCTGCGTCGCGCTTCCTCCGCGAAAATCGTCCGCGAAGCTTCGGGGTCACCACTGTAGGAATCGTCAGATCCCTAGCTGAAATATTGAGGTCGAGTCAGTCCGATAATTAAATTTAGTTTAATGTAAACTAAAGAACAAACAATGCAATGCAGGAGAAACAATCAACAGGTCTTTTCTTAAGGCTGGCTTCACGAGGTCTGACCTGGGAACCTCCCAGCCTGACGTCATCACGTTTCCCGCCGTTCGGGACATCACGTGACCAATGTGATGACGTCATCGCGCTGGTTCTGGAACTTACCGAGAACAGGTTATTTACAAACAGTAAACAAACATAGGTGCTGTAGCACTCTGTTAAAGGCAGTTATATATAGTCATATACAGGAGTCCCTTGGTGGCTTTGCCACAATATGATAGATTAGTACAGCACAGCACAGAAGGAGGTCCATCGAGTCTTTCGAAGAGCAATCCAGTTAGTCCCACTTCCCCGCTCTTTCCCCATATCCCTGCGTTTTTTTTCTCCTTCAAGTATTTATCCAATTCCCTTTTGAAGACTACTATTCAATCTGTATCTGCCACCCTATCAGGCAGTGCATTCCAAATCCTAACCACTCATTGCGTAAAAACGTTTCTCATGTCATCTCTGGTTCTTTTGTCAATCACCTTAAACCCGTGTCCTCTCATTATCGACCCTTCAGCAATTGGAAAGTTTCCTCTTTATTTACTCTATCTAAACCCTTGATGATTTTAAACAACTCTATCAAATCTCCTCTTAGCCTTCTCTGCTCCAAGGAGAACAACCCCAGCTTCTCTAGTCTATCCAAGTAACTGTATTCCCTCATCCCTGGAACCATTCCAGTAACTCACTTTTGTACCCTCTCCAAAACCTTCACATCCTTCCTAAAGTGTGGTGCCCAGAATTGGACACAATACCCCAACTTTCATACAAGATTCAGATTTCATTGCTGTATACAGCATGCTGCAGTTGACTGTTTATAGTCAGCATCCAGTTGGAGCTTACGTACTCGTTTTTGTGAAGACGATTTTGAGCTCTCCCTAGATCACGCAACATTCACTGGGTAGGACACCTTCTGTCCCCAAGCCTCTGCTGCTCAAAATGGTTGGTAGGCAATGTTCCAGAATAGCTCCATGAGACCAGCTCTTATTGTCTCTCCTGGGGCAACCAGTCTTCATTCAGCACCTCCTTCTGACAGCCCATTTGGAAATTGGAAACTTGGTACAAATAGACTGGTGGGCTATGATACATAGGTACTTACTTCCTCAATGTGTAGTGCCACCACACCCACATAGGGAGCTCTAGCTTAGCGTTACTGCAGGTGCGATCACAGATTCGCAGGCTGCAGCAGTGTGCATTGCTGTACCATAAGGGAAAGAACGCTCAGGAATTCTCCACGGATGCTCACGGACTGCATTCCAAAGTTCGCCAGCTCTCTTGCCTTGGCAAGTTGTTTTGAGTACCAACTGACGATTCATACAATGCAAATGGCTCGTCACAAACCACCGTCACTTATATCTGTTTCTGCAAGGTTTTTTTCCCTCGTTGAAGTAGATGGGAAAAAAAAAAGCAGTCATCAAGACTGATTCTATAATAAGGGTTGTTGTCTTTGAATATGAAGTACCAACACCATGATGTCGTACTAACCCTAGTTCATAAGTATTCTCAACTGCTCATGGGCACATCTAAAACATTTTGTTCCACTTAAAAATGTTCAAAGTTGCTACCAGTTCCTGGTAGCTCTCTATAATAAATAGTAAGAAAACTAAGGACTATTGCAATATACACATCAAAAAGAATTACAAAGCAGGGTCAACACCACAACTGAAACCCTAAAAGGACCTAAAAATAACCTCTTCTTTCTGTGGGCTGCAGGATGGTACGTGGATGTTTGGGCAGAAGCAACAGTTTAATGGGCCTGGGCCCACAGTACAAAACCGCCTCTAATTTAGCACTCAATAATTCATGATCCAAAACCCCTGGATAACTATCACATGACTAAATATTTAGGTAAACTCCTGATCGTATGGGATGCACAGTCCATTTAGGGAAGAAACTGTGGACATTGACCCAAGTGAGTACCTAGTGTAGACCTGGAATTTCTAACAATGACCAGCAAATGGTGAGACTCCTAAACACGCAGAATCATTTTTGATGCAATGTTTTGGAGGTGGGGTAAGAGAATCTTTACATTGATAAGTTAGAGCCTTCAGGAAAAGAGAGAAAATTGGAGCTGCCTGCCCCCTGGAACCAGCAAGTGCCTTCTCACAAGTCATAGTCCACTCTCACTTGCTACATGTTCAATCTCCTAGAGAGCATCAGCAAAGCAAGTGTTAAGCAGGCACTTCCACTGGGTATCCTGAAACATCAACAACCTGCATTTATATAGAACATTTTAGGTAGTAAAACATCCCAAGGCACTTCACAGGATTGTTATCAAACAAAGTTTGACACTGAACCACAGAGAGATATTAGGACAGGTGTCCAAAAGCCTGGTCAAAGAGGTAGGTTTTAAGGAGCATCTTAAAAGGAGGAGGGAGAGGTAGAGAGACGTAGAGGTTTAGGGAGGGAATTCCAGAGCTTAGGACCTAGGCAGCTGAAGGCACAGCCACCAATGGTGGACATTTACACCCAGGACTTATAGTGCTTAAACTCAAACATGCCAACCACAATCCTGAGCCTGTGGCATTTTGTTGAAGTGTGAGAGACTGTATTTCATTGCCCAGTAACATCTCCATCATAGATCTGCCTCCATGAACTCAACTGAATTAAATCTTAGAGGAGTCCAACAAATTCTACGAATAATTTTAAAACGCACAAGTCTCAGGACAGACGAAGAGACATCCTCATCTTCAGTTTAGACTTACATAAGGAACCCAAAGGATTTTAGGAAAGTGCTTCTCCATCACAGCCCCCTGAAAGTATCAACAGAGAACTTGTCAATTTCTTTTAAAGCGATGAGTGCTCGTGACATCATTACCGAGTCTGACTAGGAAGCAGCGAGATTAACACAATTAGAGATACGAGTAGAAACCCAACATCTGTTTGGTACAGTAAAACCTTGCAAGTCAGTTCTCCCAAATAATGTCATCAGTAAGAAAGGCTTGCATTTATACAGCACCTTATCTCGTCTCCAAGCACTTCACATACAACCAATTACGTTGAAGTGAAGTGGAGTGACCATTGTTACGTAGGAGTTAATCTGCACACAGCAAAATCCAACAAACAACAGCAATGAGGTACAAGAGCAGTGGCTGGGTTTGCGGTCATACTGGTTGGAGGAGGTCAGGATACTGGGAGAACTCATTGCTCTTCTTTAAATAGAGCCACTGGATATCACCCATTAAACACAAATATTCCAAAAAAAAGTCAAAGATCTTAAGGACAGATGGCCCTTGGTACTGGTTAGATTTCTAAAACGAGTCTAATGGTGGCCTTGTTTGTTACACATAGAATCATTTTTAGTTAATTTTTTAGGGTGGGGTGGGGAGCAAATTCTGACATTGATTAACTCAAGAGATTAACTCAAGTAATGGGGGATGCAAAATTTTCCCTTTTTTTTTTTTACTTCATGTCAGCGTCAAGCACACCCAGTCAGGGATATCACACTTTGATATAGAATAAAGCTCCATCTGCTCTGCGCCAGCCTAGTGCCTCAGAGTAGCATTCCCTACTGCAATTCCACAGAATTTCCACTTCACACAGCAGCAATCCTCTGAATGTGATCACCAATTCAATGTTGAACACTGGGCAGCTCTGTACTCTGGATCTGCACCCACAACAACTGGGTTGAGACTAATTCATTGGGACAGGCGAGACCCATGCCCCAGAAATAGTGTGGTATTGTCACAAACTTGACTGTAAAGAAGCTTAACTTCACAATGGATTACCAGATTTCAATGGCTTGAAATATATTGAATTGAGAAAGGAGTGGATCAAATAGTAGATTAGAGGGTTTGTTAACCAGTAATCAGTTAAAAGCTAGATTCCCCTGATCTACTACCTTTCCTATTATCCTCTCTCCCACTCCCCCCACAACTTGCCAAGGTACGATACCATGGGCACCCACACAACTGAAGTGCCTTGTCCAAACAGCCATTCTTTAGAACTGAGTATGGATGATGAATGTGAGCATCTGGGGCTTTCATTGCCGAGTCTGGTGTCCTCACCCAATTTTCACATAGATGCATTCCTGAGGGGGGTCAATGGATAGCAGGAACCCTGGCTGACTTTTCGTCTCCATAGCCCAAGGATGCGAACATCAATTGTAGTACCCCAACTGAGAGAAGGCAACTAAGCATTAGAGACTGAACCTTTGACCTTCTTGGTCGATGTGGCTCAATGCTGAACAGAGCTGTGTGTCCACTCAATGACCCATCAGGAGAGCAGCAAGTGGGGAATTTCTGATGTATTCTGCACGATTCATGGGCATAGAGTCACTAAGACACTCCTAGCCTTTGCTTTCAAATAACTGACTACTGCAGCTGTGACAACTTGGTTTAAAAAAAATTAAACTCAAATGTTTCTAATTGTATTGCAAGCAAACATTCAGCCCTATTCAGCTGGAGCTGACAGATGGGAATGTAGTAGTATTACAAACAAAACCAATGTGATTGCCAATATTTCCAGACTGGTGTTTCCCCTTATATTTGGGTTCTAAACTACACTCCAGAGTTAGGTGGCATTTCCATTTTCAACATAACCTTCATTTTATGCTTTAACAACAAAATGCCAGAATTGGTCTAGATTCTGTTGAATGGAGGCATTTTAGGAATGATTCTTGCAAAACTAAAAATGATCATTGATTATCAGGCAAAAATAACAATCGGAGATCAATTGCTAAAGACTTAGTATAGGTCCAAGGGTAGCTGACAGGTGCTTCACTCTCCCTCACCCAATCACTGCCTCCCTGCCACCGTTCTTCCTCCTTCAGCCACGAGTGTCTGGCCTTTCAACTTGCCTGCTGGGAAATGCAGCGTTAACTGGTCCCCCATTAGTAACTGTAGTTATAATTGGCCTCAGAGTCTTTAGGAAAGGGACCCGATCCTGATCACTATCCAGTGACGTGCTCATCATTGTAAATGTTTGGATATCAGGTAAAAATTAGAATAAAGCTCGGCATTGATGCCCACCGAGTAAACAGCCTGATGATGCTACTGCCTATAAACACAGACACACCTGAAGAATGGTAACGTACCAGATAGTAACCAGTTCCAATGAACTTTGTATCAGTAAGAGTCATCACCTTCAGGAGGGAGAATAAAGAAGATTGGTAACAAATGTGATCCCTTTAAAAAATGAAATAATCACCGATATACCCTGTACCCTCCATATACAATCCAGGATAGCAGCAATCTGAGCTATCACACCTATATTCTCCATATACAGCCCTCTATTTCGGTAAATTAGCTACCCCACCCAGCACCCTTCCACATTCATCGCCCAATATTAACCAGTCAGCCCAGTATATGCACCTTCCATATACATCTCCTGGTATTGAAGACAGCCCACCCACCCTGCACCTTCCATATAAGATTTCAAGAGGACTCCTGGGCTGGCAGCTCCTTACTGAGCTGCTCTTCTCTTCAACTGCATCCTTGATCATCCATTGCCATTTCTTTCCCCAATCTCCTTTCTTCCATTGCTTAAGGTGCCCTGCCTCTGATAGTGAAGACATTTCAGCCCAAACTGAAAGTTTAAAGCTCCCCCTGCAGAGTCCACTGCCCACCCCCCGGGCCCAGCGTGTCTTTGTTCTCACTGAGCTCTTTCAACTGCCGGAACTCTGCTGAAACTTGACTTCCATCACTGGATTCCTCTACCAGCTGGACTACGCTGCTCTACTGACTACACTGTTTGACTCAGCGGCTATGGTGCTGCTCTGCTGTTCAGTCGCTTCAAGTCTTATGCTGCTGAATTCTTTTCTCAAATTGGTTTCCGATCTTCTGGACTTCTCTGGGCATCTAGACTATGTTTCTGCTTTGAACTGCACTACGACGTTTCTGCACGGGACTACGCTGGATTACACCAAGACTTAGCTGCAGTGTCTCTATCTCTGCTGCTAAAAGATTTTTTAACTTTTAAACTGCGGCTGTCTCTGATGAACTGGTTCTGCTGCTTTTTCAGCTCTGTTGGCCTCTAGCTAGCAGCTGCTGCTTCACTTGCTGTCTGGTGACTCGTTCTACCTGTTTTCAGCTTTGCTGGTCGCTGGCTTGTGGTTTTACTTTTTCTCCGCCACTTTTGATCTGCAGTGACCTCCAACTTGCGTCAGTTTCACCATCATCTTTCTGCACCACTACCGACTCATTCCTACGGCAACAACCTCCATCCTTGAACTCTCTACCCTTCAAATAGTTTCTGGATTTCACTCGCCTGCTCCGTGCCAGCTCCATCCTGCTTACGTCGGCTTTGTCTCTCCATGGGACCGCTGACTTTGACCCTGGTCTCCCTACTGTTGTCTCCAACCTATTCCCTGCTACCAGGAAATATGTATTGCATTAATTACTACATTTAACCAGGCCTACGTAACCTAAGCCTTTCCCGTGTCCATTCGCGTGCACACTTTGGCTGCTGCTCCACACCCGAGCCATTCAATACTTTCCCACTTTTCTCCTCCTTTTTCTTTTCTCTTTATCCCCCTCCCAGACCGCTCGCTCCTGTCATTAAGCCACCTTTCATCGCTCCTCTCGGATATTCTGCCCTCCCAAATCCCTACCCTAATCCTTCATTGCTCTTCGACCATTCTACTCTCCTGCCGCAGCCCGAGGCTTGATTCCCTCTTAGATAAACCTACAGCTTCCCTCTGTGCCTTTTTTGGCATCCTACGAAGGGCCCATTGAGGTACTTGTCGCTGCCTCACGAGCAGCAACCCCAACTGTCCCATTCTACTCTCTCGCCGACCTTCCCGCCCAGCGCGCCCACTGGGGGCTAATCTTGCCAATCTCCTCCCCGTCTAACTCACCTCTACCACCCCACTCCCCCACCCCTGCAAACGCTGACCCTGTGGATGCTGGCAGTGGGTCAACCATCACTGACCCTCTCCGCATCTCCCTCCAGAATGTCCGCTCACTTGTGAACAAAGCCATTGCCATCTGTGAGCTTATCGTGAATGATTGCATCGACATCATGGCCCTGACGGAAACTTGGCTGAGGGGTGATGAAACCTTACCCTTAAATCAAGCCTCCCCGTCTGGCTATACCTTCCACCAATTGCCCCGCTCGGACCACAGTGGTGGCAGTGTGGCTCTCATTACCAAATCATACCTTGGTCTTTCCCCTACTCCTCTGGCACTTTCTCCTCCTTTGAGCACCTCACCTTATTCCAACCCTCTCACTTAAAATTCTCATTCTCTATTGCCCACCCAAGTGCCATAAAAATGTTATTACCAAGATATCTTCACTGCTTTCCTCCCTCGGCCTCTGCACCGAATGACTTCTCATCCTCGGTTATTTCAACCTCCATCTCAATTCATCATGCTCTCTCTCCTGATTTCACTAGCCTCCTATCCTCCCTTAATCTCTGTGGTAAACCACTGTTTGTATTCCACTGTGTACATGCCTGGACATGCCTCGGCTGACTCCTCCCACAAGTCCTAGTATAAAGGTGACTGCTCCCCAGCCCTTTGTATTTCTGGACCGGTCGACCACTCGAGGCAGACTTTCATTCTTTTGTTAATAAAAGCCTTTAGTTACTCTCTTAACTCTCAGTCTTTTATGAGTAATTGATAGCGCATCAATTTTATTAACAAAATTTTTATAATGGAGAAGATCCTCACACCAGCATGCCTGGACTTAGATCATCGGGAGGCGGACTCATCCACCAAGTTTACTCACTGGCTTAAGTGTTTCGAAAAATTCCTGACCGCCTCCGCAGCAATCAAATCGGACGAGGACAAACTGGATGTCCTGACCTCCAAAGTGAACCACCGAGTGTACTCGGTCATCCAAGATGCGACCTCGTACGCGGACGCTATCAAGCTCCTCAAGGACCAGTACACGCGCCCAGTGAACGAAGTGTACGCCAGGCACCTCCTGGGGAGTCGTAAACAACAACCTGGGGAATCGACCGTGGAATACCTTCAGGCACTGTCTGTGCTTGGCCGGGCCTGTGGTTGTAAGGATGTAAAGGCCGCCGTGTACACAGAGGAACTTATCCGGGACGCTTTTGTAGCGGGCCACAGATCCAATTACACCCGACAGCGACTGTTGGAGCAGAGTGACCTCGACCTCAACAAGGCCTCTGAACTCGCACTATCATTGGATGCAGCCTACCGGGGCATGGATGCCTACTCCTCTGCACCGTGGACGCCGCGGAGAATGACAGCCTGGGACACGGTAGGACCGCCTCATAGCGCCGTCACACCCCAGCAACGGCCCAACTACCGCAGCAGTGTCCCAAGGCCAGACAGCAGTGCCCCAAGGCCAGAAATGCTACTTCTGTGGCCAGGCAAAACACCCCAGAGCGCGCTGCCCGGCGAAAAATGCGATCTGCTCGGGCTGCGGGAAGAAGGGACACTACGCTAACGTCTGCAGGGCATGCGGGCCGCCATCTTGGGCCTCCCCGGCCATGTGCGAACCACCGGTACAGCAGCCATTTTGGACGCCTCCAGCCACATGGGGATCATGGACGCCGCCATCTTGGACGACAGCCGGAACGCAGCAGGCCCCCAACACCGCCTCATCTGATACCCGCAGCGACACACCGACCCCTACGCTGGCATCCGTTACACTGGACCAAGCGAGACCGCACCAGCTGGCCAGTTCCACAATGGACATTAAGGTAAATGGCCACGATACAATCTGCCTTTTTGACTCTGGGAGCACGGAGAGCTTCATCCACCCCGACACGGTGCAGCGTTGCTCTCTCCCAGTCCTGCCTGCGCACCAGCGGATTTCTATGGCCTCCGAGTCCCAGTCGGCGGACATCGGCGGCTACTGCGTAGTGACACTCGTAGTAGACGGGACCGTGTACGATCATTTTAAACTTCTGGTCCTGCCCGACCTCTGCGCTGCCGTCCTGCTGGGGTTAGATTTTCAGTGCCACCTTAAAGTGTTACGATGGCGTACGGTGGACCCCTACCCCCACTCACAGTCCGCAGCCAGCAGCTTCCAAATTGCCCGCCGCGCACCAGGTGCAACCTCTCCACACTCAGAGTCACCCCCCCACCACTGTTTGCTAACCTCACGCCCGACTGTAAGCCCATCGCCACAAAGAGCAGGCGATACAGTGCCGGGGACAGGGTTTTCATTAAAACCGAAGTGGAGCGGCTCCTGAAGGAAGGGATTATTGAGGGCAGCACCAGCCCCTGGCGAGCCCAGGTTGTGGTCGTTAAGACCGGCGAGAAGCAGCGCCTGGTCATCGACTACAGCCAGACAATAAATCGCTACACCCTGCTGGATGCCTACCCACTCCCCCGCATAGCTGATATGGTCAACCAGATCGCGCAGTACCGCGTCTTCTCGACCATTGACCTGAAATCAGCGTACCACCAGCTCCCTATCCGCCCTGAGGACCGCCAGTATACTGCCTTTGAGGCAAACGGCCGCCTCTACCACTTCCTTAGGGTTCCCTTTGGCGTCACCAACGGGGTCTCCGTCTTCCAAAGGGAGATGGACTGGATGGTAGATCAAAATGCGTTGCAGGCCACTTTCCCATATCTGGACAACGTGACCATCTGCGGTCGTGACTTGCAGGACCATGACGCAAACCTCGAAAAATTCCTCCGCACCGCCCAACTCCTGAACCTGACATATAACAAGGAGAAGTGCATATTCCGCACAAACCGCCTCGCCATCCTTGGCTGCGTTGTGGAACACGGAGTCATCGGCCCCGACCCCGACCGGATGCGTCCCCTTATGGAACTCCCACTGCCTCAAGGCCCTGAAGAGGTGCCTAGGGTTTTTCTCCTATTACGCCCAGTGGGTCCCCTACTATGCGGACAAGGCCCGTCCTCTGATCAAGTCCACCTCTTTTCCCTTGACGGCAGAGGCCCGCTTAGCCTTCCACCGTATCAAGGAAGACATTGCCAAAGCCACCATGCACGCAGTGGACGAATCCATCCCCTTCCAGGTGGAAAGCGACGCGTCCGACTTTGCCCTGGCCGCTACCCTCAATCAGGCGGGGAGACCCGTGGCCTTCTTTTCACGAACCCTCCAAGGCCCGGAGACCAGACACTCCGCTGTTGAGAAGGAGGCCCAGGCGATTGTGGAGGCTGTGCGTCATTGGAGGCACTACCTGGCCGGAAAACGATTTACCCTGCTCACTGACCAACGTTCAGTTGCTTTCATGTTTAACAACAAGCAGAGGGGCAAAATCAAAAATGACAAGATCTTGAGGTGGAGAATCGAACTTTCCACCTACAATTACGAGATCTTGTACCGGCCCGGGAAGCTCAATGAACCCCCGGATGCGCTATCGCGTGGCACCTGCGCCAGCGCGATCGATAGACTGCGGGCCCTCCACAATGACCTCTGCCACCCGGGGGTCACCAGGTTCTTCCACTTCATCAAGGCCCGCAACCTGCCTTACTCTATTGAGGAGGTCAGGACCATGACCAGGAACTGCCAAGTCTGCGCTGAGTGCAAACCGCACTTTTATAGACCAGACAGGGCCCACCTGATAAAAGCCACTCGCCCCTTCGAGCGCCTGAGCGTTGATTTTAAAGGGCCTCTCCCCTCCTCCGACCGCAATGTGTACTTCCTCAATATTATTGATGAGTACTCCCGTTTGCCGTTCGCCATCCCCTGCCCGGACATGACCAGTGCCACGGTCATTAAATGTCTGAACGACCTCTTCACCCTGTTCGGTTTCCCCAGCTATATCCGTAGCGACCGGGGCTCATCGTTTATGAGCGACGAACTCCGTCAGTACCTGCTAACTAGGGGTATTGCCACAAGCAGGACCACCAGTTACAACCCCCGGGGGAACGGACAGGTGGAAAGAGAAAATGCGACAGTTTGGAAGGCCGCCCTGCTAGCCTTAAAGTCTAGGGGCCTTCCAACCTCCCGCTGGCAGGATGTGCTCCACTCTATTCGGTCACTGCTCTGCACTGCCACTAACGCCACCCCTCATGAGAAAATGTTTGTCTTCCCAAGGAAGTCCACATCGGGGACATCGCTACCGCCATGGCTGACGTCCCCAGGGCCGGTCCTACTGAGAAGACACGTGAGGACCCATAAAACGGACCCCCTGGTCGAGAGGGTCGACCTCCTCCACGCCAACCCCCAGTATGCTTACATTGCATACCCGGACGGGCGGGAGGACACAGTCTCCATAAGAGACCTTGCACCCTCGGGGGCCGCAGTAACCCACTACTCACTACCACCCCCCCCCCCCCCCCACGATCCGATATCCAGCCCCAGCAGACGGCAGGCCTGGGCCCCGCGACCCGCTCGACATCTACGAGGACGACACGCCTGTGCCACAGCCCACGCAGGACTCGACGCCGGAAGCTCCACTACCCCTGCCGTCGCCACGCCGATCACAGCGGCAGACAAGACCTCCGGAGAGACTCCAATACACTAACTTTTAATACACTTCACCCCGCCGGACTCAATTTTAAACAAGGGGCGAATGTGGTAAACCACTGTTTGTATTCCACTGTGTACATGCCTGGACATGCCTCGGCTGACTCCTCCCACAAGTCCTAGTATAAAGGTGACTGCTCCCCAGCCCTTTGTATTTCTGGACCGGTCGACCACTCGAGGCAGACCTTCATTCTTTTGTTAATAAAAGCCTTTAGTTACTCTCTTAACTCTCAGTCTTTTATGAGTAATTGATAGCGCATCACACCTGAAAGCCCGAGAATGGCTTGTATCAGATGGCACGTGTGGCATAATATTAAGATACCGATATGAGTGTGCAAATGTGATTCGTTACGTATGAAGCAATTACCATTCGGAAATGCGTGGTGAATCTGCACTGAAGAACGGGTCTCAGACATGCTCAGTTACTTGACAACAGCAAGACATGAAATGGTTAATGTGGCTCAGGAGAGCGAGACAACTTTTAAGGCATTGACACATACTCCATCGAGAAACTATCTAATTAATGAAACAATCAGAATAGAGTTAAACACACTGGTACCTGTTAGAGGAATTGAAATTGCAGTTGAAGTGGAGAGTTACATGGAATTTGGATTGGGACAACTGAGGGCCAAGGAGAAATCATGTTTAGCAAGAATTATCCACAGGATGGATGCGACAAAGAGAGATCTGGAGAATCTTTTAAGTCCATGATTTGTTGATTAGATGTTAAACTGTAATGTCGCTTGAAATTATTGTAAGACTGAATTATAACTTGTAACTGTAATAATTATGTTTTGTAGGAAACAGAGCGAGGGAAAAACCAGTACGAATCCAGTATGAGGTGGTTTTGGTGGTGCCTCCTGTGTCACTACTACCGCAACTACCATGCTTTATGGGTCTAACAGGACTTGTCCCATCAACCAACATGTTTTACGCAATATCAAAACCTATGCTCAAGTGAAACTGACAATAAATGAGATACTTAAGTATGAGCTGCCCAATTATGTCGCACAATTCCGGACATATATTCCCCTGTTGTCTGAGGGTTTCAGTGAGCTTGTGATGCGACTGAACTCCTCCCTAAAGCATTTTTATGTTTTGGAGCAAGACAACTCGAGAACGGATATTGAAATTGACAGCATAGGGCACAACTCACACTGGTGGGATATTGGGCTTGACATATCAGCACCCCCTTAAGTTCGCATTATTTCACATTCTCTGGTAATTCTCCACGTTGTAATGATAGTGTTTTTGATATATGTAACCTATGTAGTAAGACTTTGATACATAAGCCAATTGTGTACTCATGCCTATGACTAACCAGCACTAACAAATTAATTGAGCACACCGAAAGAGAAGATCCGAAGCAACGTTGAGGAGACCACAGGCGGGGTAACTTCAGGAAAGATAGAAGAAACAGAGGATACCCCAGGCGGGGCAGAATCGGAACACCGGAATAGTGAATTGAATTTAAATAAGGGATCAGATCAGGGCTGTTACTGCCAGATTGTATGATGCAGCAATAGGAGCAGCGGGCGGAGGAGAAATGATAAGACTGGGACGCACTAGAAGGCAAGACATAGCAGCACGGCCAACATGATGGTTGGGGAGACGCCGGGGTGTCCTCCATCCATGAGGATAGGCAGTCGGCCCCTGTGAGTGTCATAGTTAGCACCCAGGCCTATAATGAAAAAGGGGGATAAAACCTCATTTGAGAAGCGCTCCGTTCCCTTCAATTAGAGGACTCCAATTTGCAGCAACGCTAGTCAGAGAATAGATTGAAGTAGTCGAGGAATCAATGTTTAAAACATTTCATCCTCGAGGTGGGGACTTGTACGAAAGGCTTATATTTAGAGATATTTAGATGAGAATCATATATGTATAACTTCAAGTGTAGCCATTGACCAAATAATATTACCCATAATTACTCCTGGGTAACTAAAAAGTTAAGACTGTTCATAATGTAGCTACACAGTCAAAAGCAGTTTTGACAACAGCCACAGACTGCGAGTGAAGGTTAAATCATTAAATAACATATTATGATGCCAAATAGAAATTAGAATTTGCTTAACAAAACTAATTGCAATGATATTTTAAAAATAATTAGTATAAGGACATAAAATGAGAGAGATCATGGAGATAAGGTATTTATCTGGTAGATTAAAGAGAGATAGTTTGGATACCTCAAGACTAGTGAAACAGCGCTGATTTGGGCCGTTGGTATAAAGGCCTTGTACCAAGGAAGCTAGAAATGAAAGAGATAAAGTAAATTCCAATGGTGTGAAAAACTATAAACAAGATAACACTGAACATGGCAAAGTTGGTGGAAGAATAGTGGAAAGGCGGGATGCTACCTTAATCTGAGTAATAATGGTATTTTGACCATTAGAACCAATTAAAAAAGGTGATTTTGTTAAAGACCATATATGGACACTGGCCAAACCAACTTTTGACAAGGAAAGGGTTAAAACCTCGATACCCAAAGAACAACTTCACACAGACGTACTGCGAGGACAAAGGAACGGACTTAAGACAACGTCATCTGTGTCCGAGAGGTTCCAGAGACCTAGGGCTGCGAGCTACTCATTAAAACTATTGCCTAATATTAAGTATATTACGCTGTATGCTTAATAAATCTTGATCTACTGCTGAAACATACTGGCTGCTGCCTATTGGTGTCTTGTCCAATAACTCAGAGATCGTTAAGATCTTACAGCTATTTAAAACTGAGATGAGGAGGAATTTCTTCACTCAGAGGGTTGTGAATCTTTGGAATTCTGTGCCCCAGAGGGCTGTGAATGCTGAGTCTTTGAATATATTCAAGGTTGAGATAGACAGATTTTGAGACTCTAGGGGAATCAAGGGATATGGAGATCGGGCGGGAATGTGGAGTTGAGGTCGATGATCAGCCATGATCTTATTGAATGGTGGAGCAGGCTCGCAGGGCCGTATGGCCTACTCCTGCGCTTATGTTCTAACTCGCACCAAGTCCCATATCTGTGCTTCTCTAATTCTGCCCTTTTGAGCATCCCTGATTATAATCGCTCAACCATTGGTGGTTGTGCCTTCTGTTGCCTCTGCCCCAAGCTCTCGAATTCCCTGCCTAAACTGCTCCACCTTGCTTTCCTCCTTTAAGACGCTCCTTAAAACCTACCTCTTTGACAAAGCTTTTGGTCACCTACCCTAATTTATCCTTATGTGGCTCGGTGTCAATTTTTTTGTCTTATAATACTCCTGTGAAGCGCCTTGGGATGTTTTACTACGTTAAAGGTGCTATATAAATACAAGTTGTTGTTGTATACATCCCCCGATATTAACCACAGCCCTCCCTGTACCTTCCATATACATCTCCTGGTACAGCTCCACTATTCTGTGCACTCCAATCATATTCCGATATTAGCAACTCCTGTTAACCTACCCTGCGCCCTCCAAGTGCTGACACAGGCAGAAACTCGAGGGTAAATTTTCCATAAGAGGGAGTTGCTGTGTGCCAGGAGAACCAAAATCCCCATTCCAGAGTCTCCAAACCAAGCGACTGAGAAAGCTGCATATGTAGAATTGTTTTTGACTGCCACTGTGCAACTCAAAGAGGCTGAAATATTAAGCGATCTTTTTTCTTTCAGATGCGAATGGAACAGCTAAGTATTTCCAGCGTCTTTTAGTTTTTTGTTTCATATTCCCTGCATTTATGTTTATTTCACCTCTATAAACAAGGTACAAGCACAAGAGTGTGGGATAATGTAATTGAAGAACGTGCTGTACTACTGCCTGATGCAACATCAAGCCATACAATCCAGAAGGTGCCAGGTTCAATTCCTTGTCTGCAATAAGTTTGGCTGGCAGACACGATGGGCCGAATGACCTCCTTCTGTGCCGTAAATTTCTATGATTCAAAGTTAACTGCTTTCAGCTAGGATACCAATTCAGGTACTTGACCTTAGCAGGCCTGTACTCGGCAGGGGGAAATTATCTGCCAAGGTTCCTGCTCCTAATCACTATCCAGTGAATTCTGCTGGAAGGCGCGGGTGTATACATCAATTGAGGACAGGATCAGGCTTGACTGTGATGCTTCCTATGGCACTATTGCCTTTGATCCCACATGAAGGAAAGCCATTTTGAGGAAAGCACCCACATAATTGTGATGCAGCATAAGTCACTGACTTGAGGAAGAAACCAAACAGCCAAATAAGGCATCATATTCATGAAAACATTGTTTTTACAAAAAAGTTTGCCAGATACAATGGAAGCTGTGTTGAAGTGCATAATTGGTACAAGATGTCACCAGGATAAACATTATCCTGGTGACATGGCCTTGTCATAACCAACACCTTGTTCCATCAGAGAGACAAGTACAAGGCTTCATGGCAGCACCCTCGCTCCAAGCACTGGCATCTGCTGGACTACGTCATCGTTTGAGCGAGAGACCACAAAGACGTCCGCATCACCCATGACAGGAGCTGATGACAGCTGGACAGGCCACCGCCTAATCCATACTGTCATCTCCATCAACGTAGCCCCAAAACATCGGCGGCAACAGAAACAATGCCGCAGGAAAATCAACACTGGAGCACTCAAAGACCCCACTAAAAAAGCCCTATCCAGCCGGCGCCTCACAAACAACCTGACGACTCAGTGATTCAGAGAGAGTGTCCACAGCACCTGGTCTGCACTCAAGGCCTCCATAATCAGCACCTGTGAAGAGATACTCGGTCACTCGACCAGGAAACACCAAGACTGGTTCAACGAGAGCAACCAGGAGATCCAGGAACTAATAAGCCACAAGCACAAGGCATTCCTGATCTGGAAACAGCAACTGAACTCGAGAGCAAGAAAGCAGCTCTACAGACGCCTGAAGGTCGAGGTCCAACAAAAAACTGGCGACCTAAAGAACAGATGGTGGGTGGAGAAAGCGCAGGAGATCCAGCAGCTAGCCGACAACCACGACGTGCATGGATTCTTTAGCGCAGTCAAGACCGCCCATGACCCAAGCACCCAAGGTCCTACCCCACTGCGGGCCAAGAACGGAGAGGTACTCATCAAGGACAGGGAGGCAGTCAGTGCCCGCTGGAAGGAGCACTTCGAAGATCTCCTTAACTGAGACTCTGTCTTTGACGCGAGTGTCCTCAACTCCATACCACAGCATGCTACCCGCCACCACCTTAGCACAACCCCAGCCCAGCATGAGGTTGAAAAGGCCATCTGACAACTGAAGAACAACAAGGCCTCAGGAGCAGATGGAATCCCTGCCGAGACACTAAAGCATGGCAGAGAAGCACTACTGGCGCAAATTCATGAACTCATTTCTCTTATCTGGAAGGAGGAGAGCATGCCAGGGTATCTCAGAGACGCTGTAATTGTGACCATCTTCAAGAAAGGTGACAAGTCCGATTGCGGTAATTACAGAGGAGTTTTCCTGCTGTCTGCCACAGGGAAAGTCATCACAAGAATCCTCCTCAATCGCCTTCTCCCAGTGGCTGAAGAGCTCCTCCCAGAGTCGCAATGCGGATTCTGCCCACTAAGGGGCACAATGGACATGATCTTCACCGCGTGCCAATTACAAGAGAAATGCAGGGAACAGCACCAACCACTGTACGTGGCCTTCTTTGACCTCACAAAGGCCTTTGACACTGTCAACCATGAGGGATTATGGGGTGTCCTCCTCAAATTCGGCTGCCCTCAAAAGTTTGACACCATCCTCCGCCTACTTCACGACGACATCCAAGCCGTGTTCCACCACAGACCCAATTCATGTACGGACCGGGGTCAAGCAAGGCTATGTCATCGCACCAACGCTCTTCTCGATCTTCCTTGCGGCAATGCTCCATCTCACCCTCAGTTAGCTCCCCGCTGGAGTGGAGCTAATTTACAGAACAAACAGGAAATTGTTCAACCTCCGTTGCCTCCAGTCCAGGTCCAAGGTTGTCCCATCCTCTGTCGTCGAATTACAGTATGCAGACGACACTTGCATCTGCACACACTCGGAGGTCGAACTCCAAACCATCGTTAACACCTTCACTGAAGCGTACGAGACCATGGGCCTTACACTAAACATCCGTAAGACAAAGTTCCTCTACCAACCTGCCCCCGCCACACAGTACTTTCCCCCGATTATCAAAATCCACGACAAGACCTTGGACAATGTGGACCACTTTCCATACCTCGGGAGCCTACTGTCAGCAAGGGCAGACGTCGATGACGAAGTCCAACACCGCCTTCAGTGTGCCAGTGCAGCCTTCGGTCGCCTGAGGAAGAGAGTGTTTTAAGGCCAGGACCTCAAACCCAGCACCAAGCTCATGGTCTACAGAACAGTACTGATACCCGCCCTCCTGTATGCCTCAGAGACATGGACCATGTACAGCAGGCACCTCAAAGCACTGGAGAGGTACCACCAATGCTGCCTCCGCAAGATCCTGCAAATCTATTGGCAGGATAGGTGCACTAATGTCAGTGTTGTCGCTCAGGCCAACATCCCCAGCATCGAAGCTTGACCACGCTCAATCAGCTCCGATGGACGGGTCACATCGTCCACATGCGCGCTACTCGGAGCTCCGACACGGCAAGAGAACCCCAGGTGGGCAGAGGAAAGGCTTCAAGGACACACTCAAAGCCTCCTTGAAAAAGTGCAACATCCCCACCGACACCTGGGAATCACTGGCCCAAGACCGCAAAAAGTGGAGGAGAAACATCCAGGAAGCCGCCGAACACCTCGAGTCTCTGCGCCAGGAACAAGCGGAAGCCAAGCGCAGGCAGCGCAAGGAGCGCACGTCAACCCAAGCACCCCAGCCACCCGCCCCTTCAACTACCGTCTGCCCCACTTGTGACAGCGACTGTAGGTCCCGCATTGGACTCATCAGTGACCTGAGAACTCATTTTTAATGTGGAAGCAAGTCATCCTCGGTTCCGAGGAACTGCCTGAGGAGAGAATACAGGATTCTTCTGCCTCCCCAAAGAGAAGGCTTGCTAGACAATTTTTTTTCCAAAAGAAGACATTGTCCCTTTGAGGGAGATAACAAGTTTAATTTGCAGGCCACACACACTTACATACCTCCCACTTAAACATTACACAACTTGAAGCATTGCTAGATTTTTGGCCTCTGACTTACACAGACACATCAATCAATAAAGTGTCGCCATTCTGTTAATTTGCCTCCTTGTATCTTGGGAGGACGTGCAGTTTATTGATCCCAAATGCTTGGCCCTTTACACAGCCAGCTCTGATTGCTGCTATTCCCAGGGAAGAGGAGACTTTGTGCCTCCAGCAGCTAAGGGCAATTTAAACATAGACAGTACATAAAGAGGCTTATGTCAATTAAACCAGCATAAAGCTGTTCCATTCTACTGAAAATTGTGACCGTTCTAACCTTACCTGTCTCACTCTATAACATAATTGCACAAACATCAGTTTACCGTCCCACCACAGGACTAAACCTTTACTCTTCCCGGTTGATGCCGTCACCGCAGCGCTTGCGCTCTGGCCGCACACATTCCCTGGGAGTTGTAGTCCGCGGAGAGCGGGGGCGAAGTGCGCATGTGCGAATTGCAATCCGTCACCCGCGGGCGACAGGATGGGACTGCGCATGCGCAGTGCTCTCGCGAGCCGTTTTCTATCGCCTCGCGCCTGTAACGGACTCTCAGCCGATGAGTGGCCCGAGCCTCCAGCGGCAGTGCGGCTCCTTCTATTGCCCACACCGTCACTTTGTCAAGTGACTATGCTTTACTGCCTCTTTTAATGAATGTTGACTTTCTCCAACAATAAATGAAACTTCCCCCCCGGATTTTAACGGAAGGGTAGCTTCAGTATGTCTTAAACTAACGCAACTCTAAGTCAGCTTTTCCTCAGAGACCTTCTGTGGGGCCTTCATTGCATGGTATCTGAGATAAAACGTATTTGTTACCTGTATGCTTTGTGGCAAAGCAACCAAAGAATGATACTTGATTTCATTTCCCCCCAAAAAAGGACTTAAAACCAAAGGAGTAAAAAAAAAGCTGCTCGGTAGATGCTGGAGACACGGCGCCGCCACTGCGCGTGCGCTGACCGCGCGAGGTACGACGGGAGTTGTAGTTCCCGGGAGCCGGCGGTTCAATGGAAAGGAACGGAAGAGCGTTCGGATGGGAACCACAACTCCCAGTAGCCTCTGCGGCTCATTCAAACGCTGTGGTGTAGCTGTAGCGCTGGTGATGATGATAGGGGTTGTGGTTCAGGGGGTAGGAGAGATAAACCATTACCAGACAGAACGACTCGGCTCCATCAGACTGCCAGGGAGCGAGCTGCAGGAAGATCAGGGAGAGAGAACGAGCGCGCCGCTCCCCCACTGCCACCCTTCACCATGGAGCCTTATCACCGGCATCACCATTACTGACAGCAGTCATCAGAGAGAGAGTCAGGCTGCAGAAATCGCAGAGACCAGCTGCAAACAACACCACCATCCTCCAACTCAGTAACACATTGCACATTGGCTTTGTTGCTGAAGCACACCAGACGGGTAAGTGCTTATGTATGGGCTCAGTCAGAAAAGCTGTAGAGTTTCTCTCCAGCAGATCTCAGCAGCAAGATGTTGCTGCATTCGTTGGGCTGGTGTTTCTTCATCAAGTAAGCGTTTTATTAATAGTTTCTCCCTCTCCCAGCCTCACACAAGGGCTGCGATTTACAAATGCAATCTGGACTTTTCATTTATTGTGTGTATATGTAACATATCTGCGCTGTCATATGGCAAATGTTCAACTTTAGTGCTTTATCTTCTCGGATGGGATTTTCCTCTTTGTTGCAGATTGCATATATAATAAAATTGTACTAATAAAACAAAACTCCGAACCGCATCAACTTTCACCCCTTCCCCATCTGCAAATTAAAGCAAGCCTAGTCAGTTAGTCTTTGGTTACATCTGCGTTCAGACTTAGAACCATCAGACGCGTACAGAGGAAATGTGCCACTCTTTTTTGCATAGATATATTTAAACGTCTTCTGTACCATCGTATCCTGCTCTGCAAAACGATAAAAATGCAAAACTGAATGTACAGCATTTACATGATAAAATCTCAAGTTTACCATTGCAGTATCTGCACGCTCAGCAGATCTTTTTCGCGGCGGGCGTCGAGTTTTATATCAATTTGTTATGTAAATCTATTACATTTAAAGTATTAGAAAAATATTTGAATAAAAAAATTCATTATAAAATGAGCCGAAACTGGGCGTTTCATTTTATAATAATTTTGCTTGTTAAAAAAAATAACTAGTTCCTCCCAGTAAAATGAAAATGACAACCAATTTTTCTGGAGTCCAATGCCGTGTAGCAAACTGTAACTGCTATTTTCGAATTACTGTACTGATTTTTTTTACCAGAATTCTTTTCTAAAGGAAGCTTCTGTAGATATTCCATAATCTTATGCTGGTGTTTAGTTTCTCTTAGCTTTCCAAACCCATTTCATTACAAGATTTGTGTACCAAAAATCAGCAGGATTACTTTTACAATTGCATATGTGTATTCTGCCGTATCTTGGTGTACATTAGCGATTTGGTTTCTGAAACTCAATTCAAACTGCTCAAATCCACAGATAATAACAAACTAGGAGAGGCAATTGAACCTGAGACGGCAGCTTGGGAACTACAAAATGATCTAGACAACATCTGCAAGTGGACAGATCAATGATAGATGAAATTTAATACACTAAAGTGATGCACATGGGACGCAAAAATGGGCGAGATACATATCCATGAATGGTGTTGAACTAAGGGCGAAGTTGAAAGAATTTAAGGGATTTGGAAGATTCAACTTTTAACATGTTCAATCACTGCAAAGCAACAATCAGCAAAGTATATAAAATACTGAACTGTGTAGTCAGTCAGGTTCCACCTATAGAGCACTTTAGGCAGCCTTCACCTTGAGTTCTGTGTCCAATTCTGGTCACCAAGACACAAGAGTATCATCCATGTCATGGGAAAAGCCTTGAGAGTGACCCCGAGCACCAGTGGACTGAACTTTGAAGAAAGGGCTATAAACTCTTGAGGTTTTTAACTTTGGAAAAAGGTGACTAGGAGAGTATCTTGTGAGGTATATTAAGATAATAAACGGTATAGAAAAGGTAGATCTGGAACACCACTTCAAAATAACTAATAAGGCAAGGGGCACACAGATTCAAAATAATAAAAAATAAATGTTAGGAAGTTCTCTCAAAGAGTGATCAGCACTTAGAATGGATTTCCAGTTTGAGTGTCAGAGGTGAAAACCCTGAATTGTTTAAGAACCAGTTGGATGCTGTGATCAGGGAACTGTAGCATCCTTCTGGATGGATAAGCTAAGATGGGTAGAAAGATCTTGCTCACCTATATCTGTCTGGTAGAAATCTGGAGCTCATTCCCCCGAAAAGCTGTTGAGCCGAGGTTAATTGAAAATGTCAAAACTGAGGGTATTAATGGTTATGGAACCAAAGTCGGTAGATAGAGTTAAGATACAGATGGGCCATAATCTAATTGAATGGCAGAACAGGCTCAGTTGAGGGGCTGAATGGCCTCCTCCTGTTCCTATGTTTCCTACATAACAACAGTGACTACACTTCAAAAAATACTTCATTGGCTGTAAAGCGCTTTGGGACATCCTGAGTTTGTGAAAGGTGCTATATAAATGCAAGTCTTTCTTTATGTCTTCAGCACGGTGGCATAGTGGTTAGCACTGTTGCCTCACAGCGCCAGGGACCCGGGTTCGAATCCGGCCTCGGGCGACTGTCTGTGTGGAGTTTGCACATTCTCCCCGTGTTTGCGTGGGTTTACTCCGGGTGCTCCGGTTTCCTCCCACAGTCCAAAGATGTGCAGGTTAGGTTGATTGGCTATGATAAATTGACCCTTAGTGTTAGGGGGATTAAATACGTGGGGTTACGGGGATAGGGTGGGATATTTGTTGGTGTAGGGGTTACGGGGATCGGGTGGGATATGTGTCGGTGCAGGCTCGATGGGCCGAAATGGCCTCTATCTGCACTGTGGGGTTTCTGTGATTCTGTGTGATTCTGAATCATTCAACAAAATGCACAATGTGGTATTCTATATATTCAAAACTTTAAATCTGAAGAGATTACTACTCAAGTTAGATTAGCTTGTGGGGGACTACGGTCTCCCGCGTAAAGAAATAGGCAACACAGCGAGCTACAAGAAATAGGTCTTTACTCCAACTCTCACAATACAGTACTGAATTCGTGAAGCCCGCGAACCTGTGACGACTCACAGATTGGTCACCTGCTGGAACCTGATTGGTTTTCCTTCTATCAGCAGCAGGCAAGTCTGAACGTGCCTTATTCCTCTCAGCTTGCAACTGTCTTGCGGGGGGAGTGGAATACAGCAGTTAAAAGGGGATTATACAGGTTTATCTACATACACACAGTGTTTCCCCAATGTGGCAACGCCACATACGCCCCCCCAGAATCCTCGTTAACTGTAAAAGTCAGTCTCTGCGGAGGTTTGACCAAGCGGCCGTGGCGGCTGTAGTAGCCATCTGGCGTATGAGGAGGGCTGTCTGGGAGGTCGGCCGGTTGGTTCGTCGGCTGGTCTGCCGGTGGGCTGGCTGGACGGGCTGCCGGCGAAGGTGGGGCGGTGGCCGGGAAGTAAGGTTCTGGCGTGTCTTGGTCCTCTTGTGGGGCCGCCGCCAATGCGGGAGGTCTGCCCCGCCGTGGGGGAAGAGCCGGCCGAAACGGGAAGCTGAGGTCTAGGTGCGCCGGTTTGAGGCGGTCTACTGAAATAAGGTCCGGCTTCCCGCCGACATCGATAAGAAAAGCTTTGTCCCCCGTCTCCAATACTGGGAAGGGGCCGGTGTATGGTGCCTGCAGTGGGCCTCTGTGCGCATCCCGGCGCACGAAGACGAACTCCGCATGTCGTAAGTCTCAAGGCACGTAGGACGGCTGCGGGCCGTGTTGCGAAGTGGGCACTGGACGGAATTGCTGGGCCGCGTCCTGGTGCAGGGAAAGCTGTCTGGCGGCCGACCACGGCTCCGTTGTCAGGGGGAGGAAGCCGCCTGGTACTCTGAGCGGTTGGCCGTAGACCATCTCGGCCGCAGAGGTGCGGAGGTCCTCTTTGGGCACGGTACGCAATCCCAGGAGAACCCAGGATAGTTTGTCGATCCAGCTGGTGTTGGCCAGGCTGGCGCGGAGGGAGGCTTTCAAAGAACGATGAAAGCGCTCGCAGAGCCCGTTGGCCTGCGGGTGGTAGGCTGTTGTCCTGTGCAACTTGGTGCCGAGGCCGGCGATGATGGCATTCCACAAGTGGGAGGTGAACTGGGGGCCTCTGTCCGAGGATATGTCGGTCGGCACGCCGAACCGGGCCACCCATGTCGAGACGAATGCTCGCGCGACGTCGGTCGTGGTGGTGGAGGCGAGGGGAACCCCCTCGGGCCATCTGGTGGTGCGGTCGACGATCGTGAGCATGTCTGTAAAACCGTGCGACGGCGGCAAGGGGCCTACCAGATCGACGTGGACGTGGTCGAAATGCCTCTCGGGCACCGGGAAACACTCCAATGGCGCCTTGGTGTGCTGCTGGACCTTAGCGCGCTGACACGGCACGCATGTGTTGGTCCAGTCTCTCACATCCTTGTGGAGTCCAGGCCAGACGAACTTGGCGGACATAAGTTTCTGAGACGCACGCATCCCTGGATGTGAAAGGCCGTGGATGATGTCGAAAACTCGCTGAACACTATCCATCTTGGGCACCCACCATCAACATTAGTTTTCACCTCCAAGTCTGGTATTGCATGATTAGATGCAATGTAGAATCACAGAATCATAGAATGGTTACAGCATGGAAGAAGGCCATTCAGCCCATCAAACCCGTGCCGGCTCTCTGCAAGAGCACCTCAGCTAGTCCCACTCCCCCACCCTTTCCCTGTAGCACTGCAATTTCTTTTCTTTCAGTTACTTATCCAACTCCCTTTTGAAAGCAGTGATTGAGTCTGCCTCCACCACCCTTTCAGGCATTGTATTTCAGATCTTAACCACTCGCTGAGTAAAAAAGATTTTTCTTATGTCGCCTTTGGTTCATTTGCTAATCATAAATCTGTGTCCTCTGGTTCTCGACCCCTCTGCCAATGGGAATAGTTTCTCTCTGTCTCCTCTGTCCAGACCCCTCATGATTTTGAACACCTCTATCAAATCTCCTCTCAATCTTCTCTGCTCTAAGAAGAACAATCCCAGCTTCTCCAGTCTATCCACGTAACTGAAGTCCCTAATCGCTGGAATCATTCTCGTAAATCTTTTCTGCACCCTCACTAAGGCCTGCACATCCTTCCTAAAGTGCGGTGTCCAGAATTGGACACAATACTCCAGTTGAGGACGAACCAGTGTCTTATACAGGTTCATCATAATTTCAATGCTTTTGTACTCTCTGCCTCTATTCATGAAACCCAGGATCCCGTATGCTTTTTTAACTGCTTTCTCAACCTGCCCTGCCACCTTCAACGATTTGTGCACATATACCCCCAGGTCTCTCTGTTCATGCACCCCCTTTAGGATTGTACCCTTTAATTTATATTTCCTCTCCTCATTCTTTCTACCAAAATGTATCACTTCACATTTTTCTGCGTTAAATTTCATCTGCCACGTGTCCGCCCATTCTGTCAGCCTGTCTATGACCTCTTGAAGTCTATCACTATCTTTCTCACTGTTCATTATACTTCCAAGTTTTGTGTCATCTGCAAATTTTGAAATTGTGCCCTGTACACCCACGTCCAAGTCATTAATATACATCAAGAAAAGCAGTGGTCCTAGAACTGAACCCTGTGGAACAACACTGTATACCTTCCTCCAGTCTGAAAAACAACCGTTCACCACTACTCTCTGTTTCCTGTCACTTAGCCAATTTCATATCCATGCTGCCACTGTCCCTTATATTCCATGAGCTTCAACTTTGCTGGCAAGCCTATTATGTGGCACTTTGTTGAATGCCTTTTGAATTCCATGTACACCACATCAACCGCATTGCCCTCATCAACCCTCCTTGTTGCCTCATCAAAAAACTCAATCAAGTTGGTTAAACACGATTTGCCTTTAACAAATCCGTGCTGACTTTCCTTAAGTAATCCACACTTGTCCAAGTGACTGTTAATTTTGTCCCTGATTATCATTTCTAAAAGCTTCCGCACTACCGAGGTTAAACTGACTGACCTGTAGTTGCTGGGTTTAACTTTACACCCTTTTTTGAACAAGGGTATAACATTTGCAATTCTCCAGTCTTCTGGCACCAACCCTGTTTCTAAGGAGGATTGGAAGATTATGGCCACTACCTCTGCGATTTCTTCCTTCATTTCCCTCAGTGTCCTAGGGTGCATCCCATCTGGTCCTGGTGACTTATCTACTTTGAGTACTGCCAGCCTTTCTAGTTCCTTGTCTTTATCTATTTTTATCCCATCCAGTATCTCCTCTACCTCCTCCTTCACTATGTCTATGGCAGCACCTTCTTCCTTGGTGAAGACAGATGCAAAGTACTCATTTAGTACCTCAGCCATACCCTCTGCCTCCATGCGTTGGTCTCCATTTCGGTCCCTAATTGGCCCCACCCCTCCTCTTACTACCCGTTTACTATTTATATGCCTATAGAAGACTTTTGGATTACCTTTTATGTTAGCTGTCATTCTATTCTCATACCCTCTCTTTGTCTCCGTTATTTTCTTTTTCACTTCTCCTCTGAACTTTCTATATTTATCCTGATTCTCCGATGCATTCTCGACCTGACATCTGTTGTACACGCTGTTTTTCTGTTTCATCTTACTCTTTATCTGTTTCGTCATCCAGGCAGCTCTGACTTTAGTTGCCCTCCCTTTCCGCCTAGTGGGAATGTACCTCGACTGTACCCAAACTATTTCCTCTTTAAAGGCAACCCATTGTTCCACTACAGTTTTGCCTGCCAATCTTTAACTCCAATTTACCCGGGCCAGATCCATTCTCATCCCACTGAAATTGGACTTCCAATTTTTACTCTAGATTTCTCCCTGTCCTTTTCCATAGCTAATCTAAACCTTATGATACTATGATCACTGTTCCCTAAATATTCACCTACTGACACTTGCTCCACTTGACCTACCTCATTCCCCAGAACCAGATCCAGCAATGTGTCCTTCCTCATTGGGCCAGAAGAGTACTGATCACGAAAGTTCTCCTGACCACACTTCAGAAATTCTTCCCCCTCCCTGCCCTTTACACTATTACTATCCCAGTCTGTATTAGGATAGTTGAAGTCCCCCATTATCACTACTCTTTAGTTCTTGCATCTCTAATTTCTCTGCAAATTTGCTCCTCCATATTTTTCCCACAATTTGGTGGCCTATAGAATACACCTAGTAGTGTAATGGCACCTCTATTATTACTTAACTCTAGCCATATAGATTCTGTCCTTGACCCCTCCAGGACATCCTCTCTCTCCAGCACTGTAACATTCTCCTTAACCAATACTGCCACACCACCTCCTATCTTTCCTTCCCTATCTTTCCTCGACACCCTATATCCAGGAATATTTAATATCCAATGCTGCCCTTTTTTGAGCCAGGTCTCCATCATTGCCACGACATCATATTCCCATGTGGCTATTTGCGCCTGCAGCTCACCAACCTTGTTTACTATGCTTCATGCGTTCATATACATACACTGTAAACCTATCTTGGACCATCCTGTGTTCTCTCTTAGTCTGACCCCACCTAATACCTTACTATTTCTTACTTTAGTGCTATCTGTCTCTCCCAATCCTTTGTGCCCATTGTTTCTCCTTTCTAATGCTACATCCTGGTGCCCATCCCCCTGCCAACTTAGTTTAAACCCTCTCCAACAGCACTAGCAAACCTCCCCGATAGGATATTGGTACCGGCTCTGTTGAGGTGCAACCTGTCTGGCTTGTTCAGGTCCCACCTCCCCCAGAACCGGCCCCAATGCCCCAGGAATCTGAAGCCCTCCCTCCTGCACCATCTCTCCAGCCACGCATTCATCTGTTCTAACCTCCTATTTCTATACTCACTAGCGCGTGGCACCGGGAGCAATCCAGAGATTACTACCTTTGAGGTCCTGCTTTTTAATCTCTTTCCTAGCTCCCTCTAATCTGTCTGCAGGACCTCATCCCTCTTTCTACCTATGTCGTTGGTACTGATATGGACCATGACCTCTGGCTGTTCACCCTCCCCCGTCAGAATGTTCTGCAGCCGCTCAGTGACATCCTTAACCCTGGCACCAGGGAGGCAACATACCATCCTGGAATCACATCTGCGGCCGCAGAAACGCCTGTCTGCTCCCCTAACTATCGAATCCCCTACCACTATTGCTTTCCCTATCTTCCTCCTCCCCCCCCGCCCCCCCACCCGTACAGCTGAGCCACCTGTGGTGCCGTGGACTTTACCCTGGCTGTACTCCCCAGAAGAACCATCGCCCTCGCCAGTGCTCAGAACAGAATACTGGTTGGAGAGCGAGATGCACTCGGAACTCCTGACTACCTGCCTGGTCCTCCTCTTCTGTCTGTCCTTCTCTGCCTGTGCACTCCTTAGTTGCAGGGTGACCACCTACTGAAACGTGCTATCCACGTAGCTCTCAGCCTCACAGATGCACCGCGGTGATGCTAGCTGCTGTTCAAGCTCTGAAACCTGGAGCTCAAGCTCCTACAGCTGACGACACCTCCTGCACACGTGGTTGTAAGGAGTCGGGAAGCGTCCTGGTGTTCCCACATGGCACAGGATGTGCATTCCACTGGACTGAGCTGCCCTGCCATGCCTTTATTTATTCGACTATTAACTAACTTTACAGAAACTTAAGACTAAGATGAATCTAATTCAAGTTATTAATATAATATAGTATTAACAGTTACTAATTTAATACAGTATTAACAGTTACTAATTTAATATAGTATTAACAGTTACTAATCTCCAAGCTCCTGCTTTATCCCTAACCAGTTTTTTAACCCCGGCCCCTAACTTGAAGAAAAAAAAGGTGTGACCTTTACCAACCAATCAGTTACTAGCTATCCTGTGACATCACTCCTTGTGCTTTTTTTGATTCGCTGCTCAGCTCCCTTTATGCTGTTGCCGCTGCCACCGCTCCGGCTCACATCCACACTCTGTCCTGGGCCTTCTCCGTCTCTCCCTTTTACACTGCTGCTGCTGCCTCCGCTGCCACTACTCCCGCTCAGGTCCACGCTCTGTCCTGGGCCTTCTCCGCTTCTCCCTTTACACTGCTGCCGCTGCCTCCGCTGCCACTACTCCCGCTCAGGTCCGCGCTCTGTAAAGCTGTGATTGGCAAAATAACCAGAGGCAACATGAGGAGAAATAAATTGTGCAGCGAGTTGTTATGACCTGGAATGCAATGCCTGAAAGGGTGGTGGAAGCAGATTCAGTAGTAACTTTCAAAAGGGAATTGGAGGGAAATTTTTCCAGGGCTCGGGAAAGAACAGGGGAGTGAGACTAATTGGATAGCTCTTTTAAAAAGCCAGCCAAATGGCCTCCTTCTGTGTCATATCATTCTATGGTTCTATGTGCTGGGTATAAGTGTCTAATCTGCGGTCTACAATCTGTTTGAATGTGGTATTGCATATCAATATATCATACTCGTAGACCTCTCATGGCATTGCTCCTCTAATGTTTGTATCTTAATTGTATCCAAGTTTAATAACAACACTAAGTTAGGTGGCGCAGTGAGTAGTTTAGATGGGAACAGAAGTTGCAAAGGGACATTGATAGGTTAAATGAGTGGGCAAAATTGTGGCAGACAGAGTTCAATGTGGGGAAATGTGAGGTCATCCACTTTGGACCTAAGAAAGATAGATCATAGTGTTTTCTAAATGGTGAGAAGCTGGGAACTATGGATGTACAGAGATATTTAGGGGTCCATGTACAGAAATCACAAAAAGCTAGTGGACAGTGATATACCTATCAATTCATCCAATGAAAAGCGACGAGTTAAGAAAGTAACTATAGGTTTTTATTGACTAAATAACAGAGCCCACCCTCGTGGGTGATCGGATCCAAGAAGGAGGAATACCAGCCAGTCGACCACCTTTATACCTGGGCAGGTAGGTGGAGCCATGGGCGGAGTCGGCAGTGGTCAGCCCAGGTATAGCAGCGTGACAAGAGGCGACCTCGTACAGTGATACAACAATGTGAACAGTGATAACTATAGGGAAACGATCTAACAGTGATAACTATAGTGTAACGATAGTAAACGGTAAAAGTGGTTTACCACATTCACCCCTTGTTTAGATTTGAGTCCGGCGGGGTGAAGTGTACTACCAGTTCTGGTATGTCAGTCTGTCCGGAGGCCTCGTAAGCCTGTCTGATCGTCGCAGCGGCGGTGTTGCGTTCTCCGGTGTTAATGCTGGCGTCTGCGAGGTAGGCGAAGGCTCTTGGGGTTCCGGCGTACCGTCTACCTGGGCTGGAATTGGGGGGGTGGTGGGGGGGGGTAGCGGTGGTGTCTCCGGAGTGCCCGAGGGTGCGAGGTCTCGTAAGGAGACTGTGTCCTCCCGCCCGTCTGGGTATGCCACGTAGGCGTACTGGGGGTTGGCGTGCAGGAGGTTCACCCTCTCGACCAGGGGGTCCGTTTTATGGGCCCTCACGTGCTTTCGCAGCAAGACAGGCCCCGGAGAGGTCAGCCAGATTGGTAGCGTGGTTCCCGTAGTCGACTTCCTGGGGAAAACAAACATTCGTTCATGGGGGGTGGCGTTAATGGCAGTGCAAAGTAGTGACCGGGTGGAATGCAGCGCCGCCGGGAGGACCTCCTGCCAGCGAGAGGTTGGGAGGCCCTTAGACTTTAAGGCTAAGAGGACGGCCTTCCATACCGTCGCGTTCTCTCTTTCCACCTGGCCGTTCCCTCGGGGGTTGTAGCTGGTGGTCCTGCTAGTGGCGATGCCTCTCGCTAGTAGGAACTGACGGAGTTCCTCGCTCATGAAAGAGGAGCCCCGGTCACTATGGATATAGTTTGGGAACCCGAACAAGGCAAAGAGGTCGTTCAGGCATTTAACGACCGTGGTGCTGGTCATGTCTGGGCAGGGGAAGGCAAAAGGGAAACGGGAGTACTCATCAACAATGTTGAGGAAGTACACATTACGGTCAGAGGACGGGAGGGGCCCCTTAAAATCGATGCTCAAGCGCTCGAAGGGGCGGGTGGCCTTGATCAGGCTTGCTCTGTCCGGCCTAAAGAAGTGCGGTTTGCACTCGGCACAGGTCTGGCAGTTCCTGGTCATGGTCCTGACCTCCTCGATGGAGTAGGTCAGGTTGCAGGCCTTAATGAAGTGGTAAAGCCTGGTGACCCCAGGGTGGCAGAGGTCGTTGTGGAGGGTCTGAAGTCTATCAATTTGCGCGTTGGCGCATGTAATTCGCGATAGAGCGTCAGGGGGTTCGTTCAGCTTACCAGGCCGGTACAAGATATCATAATCGTAGGTGGATAGCTCAATTCTCCACCTCAAGATCTTGTCGTTCTTGATTTTATCCCTCAGCTTGTTATTAAACATAAAAGCGACCGAACGCTGGTCGGTGAGGAGGGTAAATCGCTTGCCTGCGAGGTAATGCCTCCAGCGGCGTACCGCCTCCACAATCGCCTGGGCCTCCTTCTCGACCGAAGAGTGTCGGATCTCAGGGCCCTGTAGGGTCCTTGAGAAGAAGGCCACCGGTCTCCCCTCCTGGTTGAGGGTAGCGGCTAGGGCGAAGTCGGATGCATCGCTCTCCACTTGGAAGGGGATGGACTCATCCACTGCGTGCACAGTGGCCTTAGCAATGTCTCCCCTGATGAGGGAGAAGGCCGCGCGCGCTTCTTCCGTAAGGGGGAAGGAGGTGGACTTCATGAGGGGTCTGGCTTTGTCCGCATAATTCGGCACCCATTGGGCATAGTAGGCGAAGAGCCCCAGGGTTCTCTTCAGCGCCTTTGGACAGTGGGGAAGGGGTAGCTCCATGAGGGGACGCATTCTTTCGGGATCGGGGCCGATGATTCCGTTCTCTACTACGCAGCCGAGGATGGCAAGGCGCGAGGTGTTAAACACACATTTCTCCTTATTGTAGGTGAGGTTCAGCCGTTGGGCCGTACGGAGGAATCTTTCCAGATTAGCGTCATGGTCTTGCCGGTCGCGGCCGCAGATGGTGACGTTATCTAGATAGGGGAACGTGGCTTGCAGCCCGTTCTGGTCAACCATCCGGTCCATCTCCCTTTGGAAGACCGAAACCCCGTTGGTGACGCCGAAGGGGACCCTAAGGAAGTGGTAGAGGCGGCCATTCGCCTCGAAGGCGGTATACTGGCGGTCCTCGGGGCGGATAGGGAGTTGGTGGTAGGCCGACTTAAGGTCGATGGTAGAGAATACCCGGTATTGAGCAATCTGATTGACCATATCAGATATGCGGGGAAGGGGGTATGCGTCCAGCTGGGTGTACCGGTTTATGGTTTGGCTGTAGTTGATGACCAGGCGGTTTTTATTGCCGGTCTTAACGACTACAACCTGGGCACGCCAGGGGCTGCTGCTCCCTTCGATGATGCCCTCCTTCAGGAGACGCTGCACCTCCGAGCTAATGAAAGCTCTGTCCCCGGCGCTGTACCGCCTGCTCTTGGTAGCGACGGGTTTGCAGTCGGGGGTGAGGTTAGCGAACAGGGAAGGTGGCGGGACCTTGAGGGTGGATAGGCCGCAGGTGTTACGCGGTGGGCGATTTAAAGGCTGCTGGTTGTCGACTGTGAGCGGGGGGAGGGGTCCACCGTATGCTAGAGTGACGCTTTGGAGGTGGGATTGAAAATCCAGCCCTAGTAGGACGGCAGCGCATAGCTGGGGCAGGACGAGGAGTTTAAAGTTTTTATACTCCGTGCCCTTAACCGACAGGGTCACAACACAGTAGCCGCTGATGTCTGTGGCGTGGGACCTCGATGCCATCGAGATCCGGTTGCGCGTTGGCTGGACAGTGAGGGAGTAGTGGCTCACCGTGTCTGGATGTATGAAGCTCTCCGTGCTTCCGCTGTCGAACAGGCAGGTCGTGGCGTGGCCATCTACTTTGATGTCCATCATTGACTTGGACAGCTGATGCGGGCGAGCTTGGTCTAGTGTGACGGAGGCTAGTGTGTGGCTGAGCGGGTCGCTGTAGTCTGTAGGTGAAGCGGTCGTCAGGTCTGGAGGTAAGGTGGCGGTCGAGCGTGGTGGGTAAAATGGAGGCGCCCACGAGGTGGGGCAAAATGGCGGAGAAGATGGCTGCCCCCACAACCCACATGAGGCACTGCTGGCGTCGGTTGCCTGGATCAAAGATGGCCGCCCCCATTGCTCATCTGTGGCCTTGATAAAAGATGGCCGCCCCCACAGTTCGCATGAGGCACTGCTGGCCTCTGCTGCTCTCCCTCTGCAGCCCTTCGCGAAGTGGCCTTTCTTCAGGCAGCTGGAGCACGTCGCGTTTTTGGCTGGGCAGCGCGACCTCGGGTGTTTCGCCTGCCCACAGAAGAAGCAGCCGACGGCCCGGTCGCGGGGGTCCGAAGTTGCAGCTGGTACCGGGGGTGGCGGTCCCGATCGGGTCCGGGACGCCGACGCTGAGGTAGGTCCCGGGGGCGGCGCTACGAGGGGTATTGCGGTCGGGGTCGGGCCCGAGTCCCAGAGTCGCGAACTGTACCTGGAATACACCTCGAGGTCCCGCTGGGTCACTTCTAGGGAGTAGGCCAAGGCTGCAGCTGTGTTCAGGTCGAGGTCCTTTGATTCCAGCAGTCTCTGCCGTGAGTAGTCGGACCGAAGGCCTTTCACGAAGGCATCGCGGATGTTACCTTCAGTGTTTTCTGCAGCCGATGCTGCTTTAAAGTCACAGTCCCTGCCGAGTGTTCGTAGCGCCCGTAAAAATTCAGCTACAGACTCTCCTGGCTGTTGCGGGCGGGATCTTAGGAGGTGTCTGGCATACATGGAATTTACCGGGCTCCGGTACTGCTGTTTCAGTAGGTTGATAGCGGCCTCGTAAGTAGTAATGTCCTGGATGAGTGCGTATACTTTAGGGCTCGCTTGGGCGGTCAGAACTCTTAGTTTGGATCTCTGAGGGACGCCGGATTCTTCCAGGTAGGATTCGAAGCAGCACAGCCAGTGTTTGAAGTCGAGGGCTGCGTTTGTTGCTTGTGGGTTTAGATCCAGGTACGGTGGTTTGAGGGCTCGCAGCCAAGCCGGCTGCTGTGGCTGTTGTAGCTGGGCGTCTGGCTGGTCGTTTGGCTGCTCCGTTGACTGGTTGTTTGGCTGCTCAAGTGACGACATTTTAAAATTTAGTCAATAAAATTGATATACCTATCAATTCGTCCAATGAAAAGCGACGAGTTAAGAAAGTAACTATAGGTTTTTATTGACTAAATAACAGAGCCCACCCTCGTGGGTGATCGGATCCAAGAAGGAGGAATACCAGCCAGTCGACCACCTTTATACCCGGGCAGGTAGGTGGAGCCATGGGCGGAGTCGGCAGTGGTCAGCCCAGGTATAGCAGCGTGACAAGAGGCGACCTCGTACAGTGATACAACAATGTGAACAGTGATAACTATAGGGAAACGATCTAACAGTGATAACTATAGTGTAACGATAGTAAACGGTAAAAGTGGTTTACCACAGACAGGTACAAACAATAATTAAAAAGGCTAATGGAATCTTAGCCTTTATCTCAAGGGAGCTGGAGTACAAAGGGGTAGAGATTATGCTACAGTGGTATAAAGCTCTGGTTAGAGCGCAACTGGAGTGCTGCATTCAGTTGTGGGCACTGCCAACCGGAGGATATATAGATATGGCTCAGAAATGTGGATAAGCACCAAAGTAATGAATAGGCGAATGAATGGATTCGATGCTAGATCGCTTCATTCACTATTAAAGGTTCAGCCTCAGGGCAAAATCTTAAATGAGACTGTACGTAACCTGACTATTCAAGCACTGCTGTTGCCGTTGGTTAATTGTTACTAAATTCTCTGTCATGGACAGTCCCCTCCTGCACCACCGAGTCTGACCCTACCAGAGCACTCAGCACCAACCCACCACCAGCGAGGGGGAAGCCACGAGGCAGACCGAGAACAAGCTGGGATAACAACATAACTCCTGAACAGCGTGGGCCTTACTGCCAATGAGGCACAAGTGAGAGCTCTGAACCGTAACATTTCGAAGACGCTAGGAGCAGCAACGTCCTCTTCTGGATAAGCTCCAGAGACAACAATGGCAGCACCCACAGCCTTTTGGGGATCAGAAGTCCAGATTTTCACAACCCTTTTGTGTGAAAATGTGTTTCCTGTTTTCTCTCCTATATAGCCTCGCTCTCATTTTGAGGTTATACCCCCTTGTTCTGAATTTCATCCCCAGAGGAAATAGTTTCTTTGCATCTACCCTATTGAATCCTTTTATCCTTTTAAAGACTTGATAACCCCATAGCTTTCTAAACGCAAGGGAATACAAACCACGTTTATGCAACCTGGCCTCAGAATGTAATCCTTTAAACCCTGGTATAATTCTGGTGAATCTGTGCTGTACCCCCTCCAAGGCCAATATATCCTCTCTCAGGTTCAGTGCCCAAAACTGCAAGTACTCCAGATAGGGTCCGACCAAGGCTCTGTATAACTGAAGCATAACTTACTCACTTTTATTCCAACCCACTTGTGAAAAAGGGAAACGTTCCATTAGCTTTTTTGATTACTTTTTGTACCTGTGCACTAGCTTTTAATGGTTTATGTACTTGGTCTCCCAAATCTCTTTGCTCCTCCACAGTTCCTAATCTTTCACCATTAAGGAAATAGTCGGATTTGACCTCACACTTTCCCACATTGAACTCCATCTGCCACTGTTTTGCCCACTCACTTAGTCTGGTTGTGTCCCTTTGTAAATTCCTGCTCCCATCCACACAACTTACTCTGCCTCCTATCTTGGTGTCATTTGCAAAATTGGATATACAGCTCTCTAATCCTTCATCCAAGTTTTAACATATTTATAGTGAAAAGCTGAAACCCCAATGCAGATCCCTGGGAAACACCACTTGTCACATCCCACTAATCAGAGAGCGTTCCCTCTCTCCCTACCCTCTGTCTCCTACCTCCCAACCGATTGCCAACCCATGTCACAGGGTTACCTCCAATTCTGTGCGCTACCATTTTTGCTAATCTCTTGTGCAAAACCTTTTCAAATTTTGCTGTCCTTGTGGTCTGTGAATTATTTTCCAAGTGTAATCATTGTTCTGTAGACAAATGCAGCAGATAATTTGTGGATAGCAATGATGTAAATGACAAGTTGATCTGTTATGTGGTATTGGTTGAGGGATAAATATTAGCCAGGCCACCAGGAGAACTTGCCTGCTCTTGGAATAGTGCTATGGTTTTTTATTTAATGTCCACCTGGACGGGCCTTGGTGTAACTTCACTTCTGAAGGATGGCACCTTCCAATAATGCAGCATTGCTTCAGGACCATGAGGTCTTTTACATCCACTGAGACAGGCAAATGGACCTTGAGTTCACAGCACACCTAACAGACATCACACCCTCAATACTACAGTGCACTGTCAGACCAGATTATGTCCTTAGAGTGGAGATTGAACCTATGACCTTCTAACTCTGAAGCAAGAGCGACACTTGGTAAAGAGGTATGTATCTTCATCCTGTGAGCATTTAAGCGTTACCTTGCTTTTTCCAAAAGACGTTGAAAAATTGGCAAGACTTTTGTTAGATCCGTGTGTTAATGGAGACACGGAATGCAGGAGTTGATTTAACAAGTGTTTACTGAACAAAGTCTGGAGGTGAACTAACTACACAAAATGCTCTACAGGCTTATATACCCGAGTGGTCACTACTGGTACTACAGTATACAGGGGCTTCAAAAACATAGTTCCTCTTAAAGGTACATACACTACAATTCCTCCCCTTTTAGATAAACAGTACATAACATTTTAAGTAATCATTAAATAACATTTTTACAAGAACAATAATATACACATTTGCTGAAGTTAATCAATTACAAATTCAGTCTCTCTGGAGGCTTCCTGACTCGGTCCGGATAACGCCTCGGTGGTGTAGTAGGTTTCGGTGGTGTAGTAGGTTCTTTTGGCAAGGTCGATTCGGCTTCAATGCCAGTGTCGGGTTCATCTGGTTCCAGTATCACCGGATCGGAGGTAGATACTGTGGGTATCTCTGCTTCATCACTAGGCGTATAGAGTTGTGGTGTAGGTTGTCCTTTTTCGGATGATTCTATGATCTGGTCAGCATGGCGCCTTATTATGCTTTCTCCAATGTCCACGGTATACATCAGCAGTCCTAGTCGTGTGCAAATAGTTCCAGGCTGCCATTTCTCGGTATGGTAGTCCCGGGCCAAAACTGGTTGACCTATCTGGAAGGTTCTAGTTGGCCTTTCATTCATGCTTTGAAATTGCCGGTTCTCTATGTCCCTTCTGACGTTTGGCTTGACCAAATCCAACCGGCATCTTAGTCTTCTATTGAAAAACATCATGGCGGGGGTTTGGTTTGTAACCACATGTGTTGAACATAAGAACATAAGAAATAGGAGCAGGAGTAGGCCAATCGGCCCCTCGAGCCTGCTCCACCATTCAATAAGATCATGGCTGATCTGATCCTAACCTCAAATCTTCTATCACTCTGCATCCACCCGAACCAATGTGATCTCCCGGGAGAGGCGAAAAACCAGATAAAGACCCAATGGCCAATTTGGGAGAAAAAAATCTGGGAAATTCCTCTCCGACCCATCTAGGCGATCGAAATTCTTCCAGGAGATCACTCTGTCCCTATATTTTCTACAGTACTTACCTTCTGTAAAGGCGACCTCCACCCCAGCCAGGAACAAGAATAAAACCATCTCCTGAAATCTAACACAGAATTAGAACACAGTAGGAGCAGAACCAGGCTACACGGCCCCTAGGCCCACTCCACTACCCGCAGGGCCATGACCATTCCGAACCTAGACTCATGTCCAATTTCCTGCCTGCTCCCCGTAACCCTTAATTCCCTTTACTTCTAGGAAACTATCTATTTCTGTTTTAAATTTATTTAATGATGTAGCTTCCACAGCTTTCTGGGGCAGCAAATTCCACAAACCTACCACCCTCTGAGTGAAGAAGTTTCTCCTCATCTCAGTTTTGAAAGAGCAGCCCCTTATTCTAAGATTATGCCCCCTAGTTCTAGTTTCACCCATCATTGGGAACATCCTCACTGCATCCACCCGATCAAGCCCCTTCACAATCTTATATGTTTCAATAAGATCGCCTCTCATTCTTCTGAACTCCAATGAGTAGAGTCCCAATCTACTCAACCTCTCCTCATATAACCACCCCCTCATCCCCGGGATTAACCGAGTGAACCTTCTTTGTACTGACTTGAGAGCAAGTATGTCTTTTCTTAAGTATGGACACCAAAACTGTATGCAGTATTCCAGGTGCGGTCTCACCAATACCTTGTACAACTGCAGCAATACCTCCCTGTTTTTATATTCCATCCCCCTAGCAATAAAAGCCAACATTCCATTGGCCTTCTTGATCACTTGCTGCACCTGCATACTAACTTTTTGAGTTTCGTGCACCAGGACCCCCAGATCCCTTTGTACTACAGTACTTTCCAGTTTCTTGCCATTAAGATAATAACTTGCTCTATGATTTTTCCTGCCAAAGTGCATAACCTCACACTTTCCAGTATTGTATTCCATCTGCCAAATCTCTGCCCACTTACTTAGCCTGTCTATGTCCCTTTGCAGGTTTTTTATGTCCTCCTCACTCACTACTTTCCGTCCCATCTTTGTATCATCTGCAAACTTTGATATGTTACACTCGGTCCCCTCCTCCAAATCGTTAATATAGATTGTAAAGAGCTGGGGGACCCATCACTGACCCCTGCGGAACACCACTAGTTACTGGTTGCCAATCTGAGAACAAACCATTTATCCCAACTCTCTGCTTTCTGTTAGAGAGCCAATCCTCCACCCACACCAGAATATTACCCCCAATCCCGTGATTTTTTATCTTGAGCAATAATCTTTTGTGTGGCACCTTGTCAAATGCCTTTTGGAAGTCTAAATACACTACGTCCACTGGTTCCCCTTTATCCACCCTGTATGTTACTTCCTCAAAGAACTCCAGCAAATTTGTCAAACATGACTTCCCCTTCATGAAACCATGCTGAGTTTGTCCTATTAAATTATGTTTATCCAAATGTCCCGTTACTGTCTCCTTAATAATGGACTCGAACATTTTACCAACCACAGATGTTAGGCTAACAGGTCTATAGTTTCCAGCCTTCTGCCTACTACCCTTTTTAAATAAGGGTGTTACATTAACAGTTTTCCAATCTGCCGGGACCTTTGCTGAGTCCAGTGAGTTTTGGAAAATTATTACCAATGCATCCACAATCCCTACCGCTACTTCCCTCAAGACCCTAGGATGCAAGCCATCAGGTCCAGGGGATTTATCCGCCTTGAGTCCCATTATTTTACCAAGTACCACTTCCTTAGTGATTTTAATCGTATTTAGTTCCTCCCCCCCTAGAGCCCCCTGTTTGTCCAGTGTTGGGATATTCTTAGTGTCCTCTACTGTAAAGACTGATACAAAATAATTGTTCAGTGTTTTTGCCATCTCCATGTTTCCCACCATTAATTTCCTGGTCTCATCCTCTAAGGGACCAACATTTACTTTAGCCACCCTTTTTCTTTTTATATAACTATAGAAACTTTTACTGTCTGTTTTTAAATTTTTTGCTAATTTACTTTCATAATCTATCTTCCCTTTCTTAATCAATCTTTTAGTTATTTTTTGCTGTCTTTTAAAGACTTCCCAATCTTCCATCCTCCCACTAGATTTGGCTACCTTATATGCCCTTGTTTTTAGTCGGATACTATCCTTAATTACTTTACTTAGCCACGGATGGCTATCTTTTCTTTTACACCCTTTTTTCCTCAGTGGAATATATTTTTTTTGGAAGTTGTAAAATAACTCCTGAAATGTACACCACTGATCATGTACCGTCTTACCCTTTAATCTATTTTCCCAGTCCACTCTAATCAATTCCGCTCTCATACCTTCATAGTCTCCTTTATTCAAGCTCAGCATGCTTGTTTGAGATCCAACCTTCTCACCCTCTAATTGAATATGGAACTCAACCATGTTATGGTCACTCATTCCAAGGGGATCCTTTACTAGGACATTTTTAATTAATCCTGTCTCATTACACAGGACCAAATCTAAGGTTGCTTGCCCCCTGGTCGGTTCAGTTACATACTGCTCAAGAAACCCATCCCTAATACACTCAATGAACTCATCCTCAAGGCTGCTCTGCCCAATTTGATTTGTCCAGTTAATATGATAATTAAAATCCCCCATAATTATAGCTGTTCCCTTATTACAAGCCTCAACTATTTCCTGATTAATACTCCGTCCAACAGAGTTGCAACTGTTCGGAGGCCTATAGACTACACCCACTAGAGTTTTTTCCCCCTTATTATTCCTTATCTCCACCCAAACTGTTTCACTATCCTGCTCCTTTGACCCAATATCATTTCTCTGTATTATAGTGATTCCTTCCTTTATTAACATAGCCACCCCACCTCCTCTCCCTTCCTGCCTGTCCTTCCTGATTGTTAAATAACCTGGTATGTTTAATTCCCAGTCATGGTCACCCTGCAGCCATGTTTCTGTAATGGCCACAAGATCATACCCATATGTCGTTATTTGTGCCGTTAACTCATTCATTTTGTTACGAATGCTACGTGCATTCAGATAAAGAACTTTCAAATATGTTTTGTAACACTTAGTTCCTGTTTTTTCCCTTTTTAGTACTTTACTTTTTGCTCCATACCTTCTGTCCCTTCCTGACACATTCTGTTTTTTAATTCCCCCACTGCTACCTAAGTCTATGACCTTCTCTGTTGTCATTTCTATTATTTGCTCTCTAGAAACCTCCCCCCCACTAATTAGTTTAAAGCCCTCTCTACAGCCCTAGTTATATGATTCGCCAGGACTCTAGTCCCAGCACTGGCCAAGTGGAGTCCGTCCCAATGGAACAGCTCCCTCCTGTCCCAGTATTGGTGCCAGTGTCCCAAGAAGCAAAACCCATTTCTCCCACACCAGTCTTTGAGCCACGCATTTAACTCTTTAATTTTATTTATCCTAGCCATATTCGCTCGTGGCTCAGGTAATAACCCCGAGATTATTACCCTTGAGGTTCTGTTTTTTATTTTGACCCCTAGCTGCTCATACTCCTTTAACAGAACCGTCTTCGTTGTCCTATCTACGTCGTTTGTACCAACATGGACCATGACAACTGGATCCTCCCCCTCCCACTCCAAGTTTCTTTCCAGCCCAGAAGAGATGTCCTTAACCCTGGCACCGGGCAGGCAACACAGCCTTCGGGACTCCCGCTCTTGACTGCAGAGAACCCTATCTATCCCCCTAATGATACTATCCCCTACCACTACAACATTTCTTTTTACTCCCTCCACTTGAATGGCCCCCTGTACCACGGTGCTGTGGCCAGGTTGCTCATCCTCCCTGCAGTCCCCGCTCCCGCCCTCACAGGGAGTAAGAACCTCGATCCTGCTGGACAAGAACAAGGGCTGCGTCTCCTTCAACATTACATCCTGGATCCCTGTACCTTCCTCACTCGTAGTCACACCATCCTGTCCCTGACCACGGACTACATCTGCAGTAATTAACTTCATAGGTGTGACCATCTCCTGAAACATAGAGTCCAGGAACTTCTCCCCCTCCCTGATGTGTTGCAGTGTCTGAAGCTCGGTCTCAAGCTCCATAACATGGAACTTGAGTTCCTCTAGCAGCAAACACTTGTCGCAAATGTAATCACCGTGAGCCTCAATGGGGACCACCGGCTCCCACATCTCGCAACAGTAACACATCACCTGCTCCATTCTATATAATTAATTAAATTTCTTATTATTAGTTATGAAGACCCTGCCCGGATATAGATGATAATGTCACACCACTATTCAAAGGACTTACCAACTTAAAGGTATAAAAGAGAAGAGAAGGAAGAAAACCAACCAACCAGCTGATCACCAACCTCCTCCTTGAATACTGTCTGTGGGGCCTGTTTGGTTGACTCGTGTCGCTGCTCCGCCTCCGCACTGTTGTCCAAGCCTGGGAGTGGGGAACAAAACAGAGCAAAAAACACACCCTCACCTTCCACTTATCCGAACTCTCCCACTTAGCAAAACTCCAGCACCACTCAATGCACAAAGCACTCCATGCACTGCAATAGCCCCTCCCCTTTTATACCCGGATTCTACTTCCGGTTTAAACTGCCCAAGAGTTTAAAAAACCCTTAAAAAATTAAACTTACTTCAAATAATAAATAATGCATTCCTGTACGCAAACAAGAAGTTATCTACCTTATGTTGTAGATTTATGTCTTCATTACTCATGGCCTTTATGGCCTTCTTGAAGGTCTGGACAAACCTTTCAGCTAATCCATTGGTGGCGGGATGGTATGGGGCGGACGTGTAGTGCTTAACCCCGTTGTTTTTTAAGAACTTCCTGAATTCTTCGGATACAAATTGCGGTCCATTATCAGAACAGATCTGTTCCGGCAGCCCATTCCTGGCGAATATGGTCCTTAATACTGTGATGGTTTTTTCCGTGGTGGTGGAGGACATCTTTATTACCTCCGGCCACTTGGAGTGTGCATCCACCGCGATTAAGAACATTGAGTCCATAAATGGACCAGCAAAGTCGATATGTACCCTTTGCCATGGAGATGAGGGCCACTCCCATGGATGTAGAGGGGCTTGTGGTGGGGCGTTTTGGACCTTCTGGCATCCCAGACAGCTCTTGGTCATTTCTTCGATGTCTCCATCGATACCTGGCCACCACACAAACGCTCTGGCTAAGTTCTTCATTTTCACTCCACCCAGATGCCCCTTGTGAAGCTCCTTTAGCACTTTATCCTTGAGTTTGGGTGGAATCACCACTCTGGATCCACACATCAAGGTTCCTCGGCACGCTGACAGCTGTTCTCTTCTTTGCGAGAATGCTGGCAACAGTGGTTCGCCATGTGCTGGCCATCCCTTCACCGTTAAATCGTAGACTCGTGAGAGAGTCGGGTCATTTCGCGTTTCCTTTTCAATGGTAGAATTTGTCACCGGTAGACATTCCACTATGGTCGAGTGGAACATCTCCACTGGGTCCACTGTAGGTGCCTCTTCCACCGTTGGCAACGGTAGGCGCGATAACCCGTCAGCATTCCCATGCTGTTTTGTTCCTTTGTATTCTATGTCATATTGGTGTGCCCCTAGGAAAAGGGACCACCTCTGTAGCCTTTGCGCTGTCATAATGGGAACGCCCTTTTTAGGGTTGAATATGGAGACGAGGGGTTGATGGTCAGTCAACAAGGTAAATTTTTGTCCGTGTAGGTAATGGTTGAATTTCTTCACCCCCCACACCAGGCTGAGTGCCTCCCTGTCGATCTGGGCATAGTTACGCTCAGCTGAGTTCAATGAGCGTGACGCAAAAGCTATTGGCCGCTCCGAGCCATCAGGGAATCTATGCAATAATACCGCTCCCACGCCGTAAGGGGATGCATCGCACGCCAGTCTGATTGGCAGTGATGGGTTGTAATGAGCCAACACTTCCCTGGACGTGATCAAGCCTTTGCATTTATGGAAGGCACGTTTACAGTCTTCGCTCCATTTCCAAACTACTCCCGTTTGTAGCAGTGCGTTAAGAGGGTGCAGAACCATCGACAAGTTTGGTAAAAATTTATGATAGTAATTTACTAATCCCAGGAACGACCTTAATTGTGAGACATTTTCAGGCGCTGGGGCCTTTACGACCGCTTCAATTTTTTCAGGTGACTTATGCAACCCTTCTTCGTTAATGACATGGCCACAATATGATATTTGTTTCTGGAAAAATTCGCACTTGGGGCGATTTGCTCGTAGGCCCCGTTCTCTCAGCCTCGTGAGCACCTGCTCCAAGTTGGCAAGGTGCTCGTTGTCGTTTTCTCCTGTTACAAGGATGTCGTCTAGGTAGCATTGAGTCCCCGGAATCCCGTGCAGGACTTGCTCCATAGGTCTTTGCCAGATAGCCGGAGCTGATGCCAGTCCGAAAACCAGTCGATTGTACTGGTACAGGCCTTTGTGTGTGTTTATCGTGAGATACTTTTTAGAGGCCTCCTCAACCTCCATCTGTAGATATGCCTGTGCTAAGTCAATTTTGGTGAAACGTTTCCCTCCGGATAGTGAGGCGAAAATATCTTCTATCCTCGGAAGAGGATACTGTACCGTGTGAAGAACCGGGTTTACAGTCACCTTGAAGTCCCCACAGATGCGAATTTTTCTCTGTTCTTCAGATTTATCATTATTCAATGTTTTCTTCATGACCGGGACGATGGGTGTTGCCCACTCGCTCCAATCTACCTTGGATAACACGCCTGCTTTTTCCAAATTCTCCAGCTCTGCCTCGACGGCTGGACGAATTGCGTATGGCACCGGCCTTGCCTTAAAAAACTTGGGAATTGCCGCATCTTCCACTTTTATTGAGGCGGTGGCGCCTTTCAGTGTTCCTAGTTCCTGTTGAAACACTTCTTTGGTGTTAGCCAAGATTTCTTTTAATCGTCCAGGTATGACGTCATCATCGTTTTTTTTCTTATTGGTCACTGTCAGTGCCTGAATGGAGTGCCAGTCTAAACGTATCTTTCTGATCCATTCACGTCCCAACAACGGTGGACCACCATCTTGCAGAACGTATAAATACAACTTCTGTATTTCCTTGCCGTTGTATACAACAGGCACCCTTATTTTCCCTCTGGGGTATACTTTCTGCCCCGTATATGTCTTCAAGACAATGGATGTGTCTTTCAAAGGTATATGCGGAAATAACCGCTCGTAATCCCGTCGACTCATAACGGTCAGAGCTGATCCTGTATCTAGCTCCATTTTGACTGGGGACCCCGCTATCGTGAGGGTAACTCAAATGGTCTGGTAATGTTCTTTGGCAATTACATTATGTAATTTGAGACAGCTTAGTCTCTTGTTTCCGGAGTCGCTATCGCTCTTCTGGCCTTCGGAGCTACTGTCTGTCATCATTTGTACCTTTCTGTACTTTTCCTTATTGACCTTTTTACTGTCAGCGGATTTCTTTCCAGATCTGCATACACGTGCAATGTGTCCCATCTTTCCGCATTGCCTGCATGCTTTGTCCTTGAACCAGCAGTCCTTCTGGTCATGGGTGGATCTGCCGCAGCGATAACATCTCTCGAAACCCCGTGTCATTTCATGGGTGCCGAAGTCCTGTGGCTTTTGCTGTATCTCTGCAGCTCCTCTTGCTGCTGCTTCGTATGATACAGCCACACTGAAAGCCTTGTCCAGTGTCAAATCTTTCTCAGAAAGTAGTCTTTTCTGTGTTCCTTCGCTTAGGAGACCGCAGATGTAGTGTATGTACCTTTAAGAGCCCCTGTGTACTGTAATACCGGTAGTGACCACTCGGGTATATAAGCCTGTATAGCGTCTTGTATCTTTTAGTTCAGCCCTGACCTTCGACTAGTAAAGACCTGTTAAAGTTATTCTTGTGGTCTGTGTGCAGTGATTCATATTAACCATAACTGGAACACACAGACTTAACAGTGGAGACGAGTACGATCTTACCCTGCGGCAGAGACATATCCAAGGCAGTTTAACGGGCGTCGAGAAGAGGCATCCGCCCTCATCAGCCTGCTGAGAAAAGACTCGGGTCTGAAGAGCAAGGAAGAATCCTGACACGAAGCCTTCCATCAGCAACAGGCAGTGATCATCCCTTCTATCACGGTGGTGGGTAAGCCGATCAGCGACGAGCAGCAAGTCGGCCACGTTGGCTGTGAAGTAGGGGAGGGGAAAACGGAGGATATAAGGGCGGAGAACTCGACCACGGCCGGGGAAAAGAGCCGGACAGAAGTCGGGGCCAGAGGCGCTGAGACTGGGGCAGCGTAAGGCACGGGAGCCGCGGTGAATGCAAACGCAGCCGGTGTAAAAGACCGGGCTGCAAGCGGGCTGGGAGACGCAACAGCGTCGAGAGAGAGCTCGACCGCGACCGGTGAAAAAGGCCGGGCAGCTACCGAGGCCACGAGGCGCAGCGACCGGGACAGCGTAAGGCGCGGGAGAAAATTTAATAAAAAAACCGCGGAGAACTCAGCCGCAGCCGGGGGAAAGGACCGGACTGCAAGAGGGGCTGGGAGGCACGATTTGAGAACCGCTGGGGAGGACGAACGCAGCAATACGGCAATCGCCATTACAGCTAGCGGGGGAGAAAGACAAACACGGGAAGCCGCCATTTTCGTACGCGGGGGAAGAAGACAAGCGCGGGAAACCGCCATTTTAAAAAAAAAATTGAAGAAAAATTTCTTTGTTTCTCAAGAAGATTGCGAGGATGCCTAAGCGTGGTAACATCAACGATTTCGATCCCGATGTTGAAGATTGGGCCACGTATGTAGAATGCATAGAGATTTATTGTAAGGCAAATAAAATATCCGATGAAGATAAAGCACTAACCTTACTAAACTCAATGGGTGCGAAGACATACGGGCTATTGAAGCATCTTCTATCACCAGCTAAACCGGCGGATCAGGCTTTCGCTAATATTGTTGCTGTCCTGAGAAATCATTTGAACCCCACACCACTGATGTTAGCGGAACGATTTAAATTTTATGCGAGAACGCAACTGAAAGAGGAAAGCAACGCGGAGTATTTAATTGAACTGCGTAAGCTAGCGAAATACTGTCAGTTTGGGGAAAGACTGACAGAGGCACTGAGAGACAAATTCGTGTGTGGATTGTCGAAAGAAGGAACACAAAAGCGGCTGCTTGAAGAGAATGATATTACACTTGATAAGGCTGTCACTATTGCAGCATCGCACGAAGCCGCAGCGAGAGGCACTGCGGAAATGCAGCTGAAGGCAGCGGTACTCAGCGTAGATCAAATAGCTTTGGGTACAGCGAAATGTTATCGTTGTGGAAAGACAACACACGATCAGAACCAATGCAGGTTTAAAAACCAGGAATGTAGAAAATGTGGCAAGCTTGGTCACATAGCTAAAGTATGCCGGTCAGGAAAGAAGACCAGCAACAAAAAGTCACCGCAGGGAAAGTGCAGAAAGGTACATAAGGTGGCTGAGAAGAGTTCGGATGAACAGAATTCGGATTCAGACTCCAACAGCAAGGAACTGGGTAGTCTGAGAATTCACAATGTGAGTAAGGAAGCTGACCTACAAACTATCTGGGTCACACTGCAGATAGCAGGAGTCCAAGTGAAGATGGAATTGGACACCGGATCGGCGTTGACGGTCATGAATAAGCAAGATTACAAAAGGTTATTCACACATATTCCCCTATGGGATACGGAGATAGTATTGCAGACATACACGGGGCAAAGAGTATACCCCATCGGAAAGATAAAAGTCAAGGTGATACACAAGGGCAAAGAACACCAAGGAATGGACTTATATGTACTACCTGAGGGAGGTCCACCACTTCTGGGACGGGAGTGGATCAGGAAAATAAATATGGACTGGCACTCCCTAAAAGCAATAACGGTAGATTCCGGAAAGAAAGATGTCAAACCTGAACGATTGTCCAGAATATTGGACGAGGCTAAAGAGGTGTTCCAACAGGGACTGGGAACACTGAGAGGAATTAAGGCAAAAATGAAGATTGCAGAACATGCAAACCCAAAATTTTTCAAAGCCAGACCGGTACCTTATGCGATACGACCTGCTGTGGAAGCTGAGCTGGAAGGGCTAGAACGTTCAGGAGTACTGTCTAAGGTGGACTGGAGTGAGTGGGCCACGCCCATTGTTCCCGTCATGAAGCGTTCATCGAGTAACAAGCCAGGGGAACCGGGGAAGGTCCGCATCTGTGGAGACTTCAAGATCATGGTTAATCCGGTGCTTCACACGGTGCAATATCCGCTTCCGCGGATTGAGGATATCTTTGCTTCATTGTCTGGCGGGAAACACTTCACCAAGATAGACCTGGCGCAAGCGTACTTACAGATGGAAGTTGAGGAAGAGTCGCGCCAGTATCTCACAATCAACACGCACAGAGGCTTGTATCGATATAATAGACTGGTTTTTGGAGTGGCTTGGGCTCCAGCAATTTGGCAGAGGGCCATGGCGCAGGTATTACAGGGAATTCCAAGCACTCAATGTTACTTGGACGATATCCTGATTACAGGAGATGACGATGAGGAACACCTTGCAAATTTGAAACTGGTGCTCACCAGGTTGAAGGAATATGGACTTCGAGTTAATCGCCAGAAATGTGAGTTCTTTCAGAAATGGATCTCGTACTGTGGTCATGTCATTGACCAGGAGGGGCTGCACAAGTCACCTGACAAGATCGAAGCTGTTGTGAAGGCTCCCGCTGCGGAAATGTATCCCAGTTGAGGTCGTTCCTAGGGTTGATTAACTATTACCATAAGTTTCTGCCAAATCTATCCACGGTGCTGCACCCGCTGAACGCTCTTTTGCAGAAAGAAGTACCATGGAAGTGGAGCGAGGACTGTAAGAAGGCCTTTCGCAAAAGCAAGGCATTGATCACCTCAGAGGAAGTGTTGGCTCACTTCAACCCAACGCTACCTATTCGTTTAGCTTGTGATGCTTCTCCTTATGGTATTGGAGCAGTACTCTCACACAAGTTGCCAAATGGCTTGGAAAGGCCAGTCGCATTTGCATCCAGATCATTGACCTCCGCTGAGCGCAACTATGCTCAGATAGATAGGGAGGCTCTCAGCCTTGTGTGGGGAGTAAAGAAGTTTAATCATTACCTGCAGGGCCAGAAGTTTACGCTGCTGACAGACCACCAGCCGTTGGTATCCATATTTAACCCTAAAAAGGGCGTTCCCATTATGACAGCGCAAAGGCTACAGAGGTGGTCCCTTTTCCTAGGGGCACACCAATATGACATAGAATACAAAGGATCAAAACAGCATGGGAATGCTGACGGTTTATCGCGCCTACCGTTGCCAACGGTAGAAGAGGCGCCTACAGTGGACCCAGTGGAGATGTTCCACTCAACCATAGTGGAATGTCTACCAGTAACAAATTCTGCCATTGAAAAGGAAACGAGAAATGACCCGACTCTCTCACGAGTCTACGATGTAACGGTGAAGGGATGGCCAGCACGTGGCGAACCACTGTTGCCAGCATTCTCGCAAAGAAGAGAACAGCTGTCAGTGTGCCGAGGAACCTTGATGTGTGGATCCAGAGTGGTGATTCCACCCAAACTCCAGTATAAAGTGCTAAAGGAGCTTCACGAGGGGCATCTGGGTGGAGTGAAAATGAAGAACCTAGCCAGAGCGTTTGTGTGGTGGCCAGGTATCGATGGAGACATCGAAGAAATGACCAAGAGCTGTCTAGGATGCCAGAAGGTCCAAAACGCCCCACCACAAGCCCCTCTACATCCATGGGAGTGGCCCTCATCTCCATGGCAAAGGGTACATATCGACTTTGCTGGTCCATTTATGGACTCAATGGCCTAGAAATTCAGTATAGCCACTTTTGGGGCGGTAAAGTCGGGCGGCCGCTAAAGTTTGCGCCCGCCGGAAAGTGGAGGCCACTTCGCCGCTATTCAGTAGCTTTGGCCAAGGAGTTTGCTCGAGCGCTAAAACTGGCGTTGCACGGCTATCTTTAGGCGCTAAGCCGGCGGTGCAGACTGATACCGCCGAGGCCGGGCGCAGCGCAGGTGCGGTCATGTTTTGATTGACAGCAGACACCTTGGCGCCGGCTTGCTCTTAAAGGGGGAAGGGTCGACTTGGTCTGCTGCCACGCCCTGGATACTGCAGCCCTCCAGCTAGGCCTAAACACTGCTGCTGGAGAGAAATAGCGCCAGGAAGGATGCAGAGGGCCCGTGAGCGAGCGCAGCGCTTCTCTGCCCATGATTTTAAGGTGCTGGTTAGGGCTTTGGAGAAGAGAAGCCATATCTTGTTCCTGGACAGTGGCAAGAAGCCTCCCAAGAGGGTGTACAGGAGAGCCTGGAGGGATATCGCCCAGAGGGTCACAGCCACCTGCGATGTCCCCAGGACTGGTGTCCAATGCCGGAAAAAGTTTAACGACCTCACTCGGATTGTCAGGGTGAGTACCCTTTCCAGTGTCCTCCTCATCCTTGCATGTGCACCTCACATTATGGGCAAAGGGACCTCAAAGGCCTAATGGCCAGCCCTCATCCAGCAGCTATGGCACTGGCATGAACATCAATTGCACTTTCTGCACTTTACACACTGGCCAAGCTATTCGACCATGGGAGGCAGTGCACACAACAACAGGGCACCACACTGGCCAAGCTATTCGACCATGGAAGGCAGTGCACACAACAACAGGGCACCACACTGGCCAAGCTATTCGACCATGGGAGGCAGTGCACACAACAACAGGGCACCACACTGTACTTAGAGGCCGTCCTTTCTCTTGCAGGCCAAGCTGGCCCAGAATCTGAAGAGCCGGACTGTCACCGGGGGAGGCCGTGCCCAGTTCCAGCAGCTCAGTGACCTGGAGGAGCGCGTGGGTCGACTCATGGGTGCCCGGGTGATTGGCCCCGTTGCAATTGGAGATGCCGACCCTGTGCTGGGCCCCAATGGAAAGGACATGACCGTTTGGACCTCTCTCGTTCCCCTTGCGCTTCAGATCTACATCCTTTGCCACTGTCCGACCAATGCGCAGAATGCCACCACTCATGCCTCCCTCGCTGACGCCCTGTCCTCACTCTAAAGCTACTCTTGTGCCTTCCTGCTTTCAGCTGGTGAGGAGGAGGTCCCTGAAGCTGCGAGTGTCAGTCCCTCGGAAGAGGAGGACGAGGAGGAGCAAGAGGAAGGCGGCACATCGGGGGAACCCTCATCCGTGCCAGGCGATGGCAATGGAGGGGACACGTCTTCCCTGGAGGAGAGCCAGGGGGAAGTGTTGCAGTGGGGTGTAGCTCCTGTGCCCAGTGGCGTCCAGCCACGTGGGAAGGGTCAGGCAGCACGGCTGCCTTCTCCCCAGAGGGGGGAAGTGTTGCAGGGGAGTGCAGCTCCTGGGCCCAGTGGTGTCCAGCCACGCGGGAAGGGTCGGGCAGCTCGGCTGCCTTCTCCCCAGAGGGGGGAAGTGTTGCAGGGGAGTGTAGTTGCTGGGCCCAGTGGCGTCCAGCCACGCGGGAAGGGTCGGCCAGCTCGGCGGCCTTCTCCCCAGAGGGAGAGTCCGGCCTCCAGTCCAGAGACAGTCCTCGCCCAGGAGGTGCGCCTCCTTGATCAAATGTCCGCGGACTCGGATCGTCGGCACACCGGGTTCATGGGGGTTGTGGCACGGTTGCCTGAGGCCATCGAGTCCCTGGCTCATAGTGTGTCCGATTTCGGGGCCTCACAGGCCAGGGGTTTCAAACAACTCACGGCAGCACAGGCCAGGGGTCTCGAACAATTCGGGGCATCACAGGACGCGAGTCGGGCCGAATTCGGGGCATCACAGGACGCGAGTCGGGCCGAATTCAGGGCATCACAGGACGCGAGTCGGGCCGAATTCAGGGCAGCACAGGTCGCGAGTCGGGATGAATTCAGGGCAGCACAGGACGCGAGTCGGGACGAATTCAGGGCAGCACAGGCAGCGAGTGGACAGTTGATCAGTGGTGCCGTGCAGTCACTGGCTGGTCTGATGCGGGCACAGACCAGGGCAGTACGGGCACTCACTGCTGCCACACTCGCTGTGTCAGGCAGGCATCGCCAGGGCACCCGCCGCGCTGCAGCAGCACAGCGGTCTGGCCTTCACCAGATTGCTGCGCTTGCTGCAGTGCCAGCCCGTCCGAGTGCCAGTGTCTCAGGCGAGCAGCGAGCGCCTGGCATCAGCCAGCTTGCCCCCATTGCTGCAGCCGCCACTACCACTCCCCCAGCGAAGCTGCGACGAGCTGCTGGAGGGACTGATGCTGCCCAGCCACAGCTGCAGCAGTCAGCAGCCGGCCCCTCGAGGGCCAGAGCTCGTCTAGGCCGACCCCCAAGGGCATCTGCCATCACGCAATGTGCCCCTCAGGAGCCTTCCCCCAGCCTTGCAGCACCCACAGGGCCCAGGTTGAGGCGGAGCAGCAGGTCGGCCAGGGGCCGGAAAAGCCTGGACAAGGACTCGCCCTCTCGGCACACAAAGTAGAGTGTGTTGGCAAATGTTTTTTTATATGGGGGTGGTTGTTTTGTCTATGGGGGGGGTTCTTTTGGTAAGGCCGAGGATGAAGGCCATTTGGATGGACACGTTTTGTTATTCCTCCCCAGGTTGTGGGAGTGAGATATGTATTTGAGTGTTTTTTGGGGGTGTTGTCTGTTTTTCGGTTTCATGTGGGAAGGGCCCTGAGTTTGTTCAATAAAGCTTTTTCTTTATTCAGCTTGTCCATGTGTGATGTTTCAAGTGGTTGTTGCGTTAACCGGCTGAGGGCTTGCGGAGCGGCTGCATTCATGTGCGTTCATTGCCGCAAGCCGTTCCCTGACAGGGGGCCTAGAAGTGTCGTTCAATAAGCCGCCGACGGACGGCCCTTGGACCTTGTGGCTCCCTCCTGGGCTGGTACTCCTCCTCCTCCTCATGGTCCTCCTGCTCGTCCTCCTGAGGTGGTGGTCCAACGTGAGGTGGCAGTGCCTGAGTCCTGCGGATAGCCAGGTTGTGCAGCATGCAGCAAACGACGACGAACTGGGAGACTCTATCCGGCGAATACTGCAGAGATCCGCCGGAGCGATCCAGGCAGCGGAACCGTTGCTTGAGGACGCCAATCGTTTGCTCTATGATGTTCCTTGTGGCTTGATGGCTTTCGTTGTATGCCTCCTCAGCAGGGGTCCTGGGCGCGCGGAGCGGGGTCATGAGCCATGTACACAAAGGATAGCCTTTGTCCCCGATAAGCCATCCTCTTGGGGGAGGCTGTGCCTGGAACATGTCAGCCACAGTAGTCTGGCGCAGGATAAATGCATCGTGGCTGCTGCCTGGAAAGCGGGCATTGACAGCTAGGATGCGCTGCCTGTGGTCACACACCAGCTGTACATTGAGGGAATGGTAGCCCTTCCGGTTGCGGTAATCCTCGGCATTGTCGATAGGTGCCCGCAAAGCCACATGCGTGCAGTCAATGGCGCCCTGCACCATGGGGAAGTCGGCGATCCTCGCAAATCCGACTGCACGCTGCTCCTGCCTCTCTAGGGTCATGGGGAAGGAGATGAATTGGTGTCTCCTTGTGAAAAGGGCATCGGTGACCTGCCGGATGCAGCGATGCACGGCGAACTGGGAGATGTTAGCTATGTCCCCAGCAGCGGCTTGGAAGGAGCCGCTTGCTTAAAAGTTCAGAGCCACCGTGACCTTCACTTCCACCGACAGAGACGTCCTGCAGATCTCTGTGAAGCAGCTGGCAGATCTCTGCAACCACCTCCCTTCTGAAGCGCAGCCTCTTAACACACTGCGCGGCAGTCATGGTGAGATAGGACACCTGCTGGCGGTATTCCCTGAGTGGGTAAGGCCTACGTTGCCGACGCCTGATGCCCCCTCTGCGTCTAGGCATGGCTGCCCCTCTCACACAGCGTCTGCGAGCCCTTCGCACATAATGCTGGAACTGAGGGTTGGAACCCCATGCAGCCCCCATAATATACTTGCAAACAGTGAAATCACAATGAGTCAAATTTCCAAGCTCTGGCCAGAAGCCAAAAATACCTCTCCTATGTTGGGCCAAATCAGTAAGGTGTCTTCCTTGGTCTCTGTCCAGAAATCCGTTGCACTAAAGTCATTGCAGCAAAATGGCTGGCCTTTATAGTTCAGTCTAAGTGCCCTTTAATTAGCGCTCCCCGAGGCCCGCAGGGCCTCTGCTGCGTTCCACTTCACAGTTCTTAACACCGCCACGCCCACATTGGGCGGGCGCGACTGAAGTTCCGGTTTGGGGCGCACAAAGGGCGTTGCACGACGAAATGACGTCATAAGTTGCGCGCGCAGCTGAGCGCGCGCAAACACTTTGCGCCGGCGCTAAATGTCTACTGAAGTCGGGGTAGGCGCAAATCGTTCTGCGCCCGGCCGCCAAGTGCCTAACGCTCGAGATCTACTCCTCCTAAGGCGCTAACGGCTGGCGAACGCAACTGAATTTCCAGGCCAATGTTCTTAATCGCGGTGGATGCACACTCCAAGTGGCCGGAGGTAATAAAGATGTACTCCACCACCACGGAAAAAACCATCACAGTATTAAGGACCATATTCGCCAGGAATGGGCTGCCTGAACAGATCTGTTCTGATAATGGACCGCAATTTGTATCCGAAGAATTCAGGAAGTTCTTAAAAAAAACAATGGGGTTAAGCACTACACGTCCGCCCCATACCATCCCGCCACCAATGGATTAGCTGAAAGGTTTGTTCAGACCTTCAAGAAGGCCTTAAAGGCCATGGGTAATGAAGACATAAATCTGCAACATAAGGTAGATAACTTCTTGTTTGCGTACAGGAATGTAACACGTGGTTACAAACCAAACTCCCGCCATGATGTTTTTCAATAGAAGACTAAGATGCCGGCTGGATTTGATCAAGCCAAACATCAGAAGGGACGTAGAGAACCGGCAATTTCAAGGCATGAATGAAAGGCCAACTAGAACCTTCCAGATAGGTCAACAAGTTTTGGCCCGGGACTACCGTACCGAGAAATGGCAGCCTGGAACTATTTGCACACGACTAGGACCGCTGATGTATACCGTGGACATTGGTGAAAGCATAATAAGGCGCCATGCTGACCAGATCATAGAGTCATCCGAAAAGGGACAACCTACACCACAACTCTATACGCCTAATGATGAAGCAGAGATACCCATAGTATCTACCTCCGATCCGGTGATACTGGAACCAGATGAACCCGACACTGGCATTCAAGCCGAATCGACCTTGCCAAAAGAACCTACTACACCACCGAAAACTACTACACCACCGAGGCGTTATCTGGACCGAGTCAGGAAGCCTCCAGAGAGACTGACTTATAATTGATTAACTGCAGCAAATGTGTAGATTATTGTTCTTGTAAACATGTTAATTAATGATTACTTAAAATGTTATGTACTAATTATCTAAAAGGGGAGGAATTGTAGTGTATGTACCTTTAAGAGCCCCTGTGTACTGTAATACCGGTAGTGACCACTCGGGTATATAAGCCTGTATAGCGTCTTGTATCTTTTAGTTCAGCCCTGACCTTCGACTAGTAAAGACCTGTTAAAGTTATTCTTGTGGTCTGTGTGCAGTGATTCATATTAACCATAACTGGAACACACAGACTTAACAGCAGACGAATTTGTCTCGTAGAGAATCTGCCAGTCCTGCCCGAATTGGCAGTGCTTTGACAGCTTTCGTAATTCGGTGAGGTAATCAGCGTTACTTTCATTCTTGTGCTGAATCCTCCTGAAGAATTTGAATCGTTCCGTTATCAGCAGCGGTGTTGGGTTTAAGTGCTCCTGTACGGTATCAACAATCTCCTTAAAATTCTTGTCCATCGGTTTGGCTGGAGTGATCAAGTTTCGTAACAGCCCGTATGTCCTTGCGCCCATCAGATTTAGAAGTACCGATGCCTTTTTATCATCCGCTACTTCATACGCCTTGCAATATACCTCCACTCTTTCCACATATGTGGTCCAATCTTCTATATCACTATCGAAAGCAGTAATATTGCCAGTCTTCGGCATCTTGAAAATCTAAAATGGCGCCTTTTCTCCGTCCCCGATGGATCAAAATGGCGCCTCCCGCGCTTTTCCTTCTTCCCCGCCGAGTTAAGATGGCGCCTCCCGCGCTTTCCCGCCACTGCCGCTGCTGCCAACGCTGTTCTCCGTGGTTCCCGTTTCTAATTTTAATTTTTAAAAAATATATATTGCATCAATAGTTTCTGCGTTACTTGGAGAACCGTTCCCGTCGTGGAGCGGACCCTCTGGGACTTTCCCCTCCCTCTGCTTGGTCCGAACGCCGACCTGCTTTGCAGCACCGGCCGCGCCCTGAGTGCTCCACCCTCTCTCTCTCTTTGCTTCTGCTTCCCGACTCGCTGCCCGGCCCCGTTGCAGAGCCACCTGATCGAGCTCTAGCCCGCCGCAGCCCAGGAAGGATCAGTGCACTACCTGCCACCAGCCCGTTGAGCTGGTGAAACCACAGTTTTTTTTTCTTGCTTCTGGTTTCGACCTTCGTCTGAGGAATCGATCCCCTTGAGGTGCTGCCGAATTGCAGGTAAGTTTGTTTCTAACTCGTCGCCACTGTTAGATCCGTGTGTTAATGGAGACACGGAATGCAGGAGTTGATTTAACAAGTGTTTACTGAACAAAGTCTGGAGGTGAACTAACTACACAAGACGCTTTACAGGCTTATATACCCGAGTGGTCACTACTGGTACAACAGTATACAGGGGCTTCAAAAACATAGTTCCTCTGAAAGGTACATGCACTACAACTTTGGCCTAGAAATTCAGTATAGCCACGTTTGGGGCGCTACAGCATGGCGTTCGCTAAGTTTTGCACCCGGCGCAACGTAGCGCTACCTTCGCCGATATTCAGTTGCATCGCACCAAGAGGTTGCTGCTGCGCTAAAGCAGGTGATGCACGACTATCATTAGGCACTAAGCCGGCGATCCGGGGCGCAAACACCGAAGGCGGGCGCAGCGCAGGTGCGGCGAGTTGCTCATTGAGGGCAGACAGTCAGGTGCCGGTCAGCAATTAAAGGGGGAGGGTGGAATTGCTTGGCTGTCACGCCCTGCACACTGCAGCCCTAAGGCAAGGCCTGAACACTGCTTCTCGAACAGCTCCACGCCCAGGAGAATGGAGAAGGCTAGGGAGAGAGCGCAGCACTTCGGCGAGGGTGACCTGAGGCTGCTGGTTGGCGCAGTGGACCGCAGGCGCCATATCCTCTTCCCTGAGGGTGGCAGGAGGCCGCTGCCCGCCGAACATCGGAAAGCATGGAGGGATGTGGCAAACAGGGTCACGTCCAACAGCGTGGTTGGCAGGACACCAACCCAGTGCCGGAAAAAATTCAACGACCTCACTCGGGTTGTCAGGGTGAGTACCCTTTCCAGTATCCTCCTCATCCCTGCATGTGCACCTCACTTTATGGCCAAACAGGTCTCAAAGCCCTAATGGCCAGCCCTCATCCAGCAGCTATGGGACTGTCATGAAAAGCACTTGCGCAATCAGGACTTTAGACACTGTCAGGGCTATTCGACCATGGGAGGTAGTGCGGGCAAGATCAGGGCTTGACACAGTCAGGGCTAATCGACCATGGGAGGCAGTGCGGGCAAGATCAGGGCTTGACACAGTCAGGGCTAATCGACCATGGGAGGCAGTGCGGGCAAGATCAGGGCTTGACACTGTCAGGGCTAATCGAACATGGGAGGCAGTGCGGGCAAGATCAGGGCTTGACACTGTTAGGGCTAATCGAACATGGGAGGCAGTGCGGACAAGATCAGGGCTTGACACTGTTAGGGCTAATCGAACATGGGAGGCAGTGCGGGCAAGATCAGGGCTTGACACTGTACTTAGAGGCGGTCCTTTCTCTTGCAGGCCAAGCTGGCGCATAACAGAAGACAGCAGCGACAGACCGGGGGAGGCCGTCCTGACCTGAAACAGCTGAGCGACCTCGAGCAGCGAGTGGAGCGGATCATGGCAGGCCGGCTGAGTGGCCCCGTCGCCACTGGAGATGCTGACCCTGTTCTGGGCACCAATGGTAAGGTCATCACCTTTTTCACCTCTCCCTTTCCACTTGCGCCTCACACCAGCATCCTTTGTCACTATCGAACCAACGCAGTGCACAGCAGCACACATGCCTCCCTCGCTGCCGCCCTGTCCTCACTCTAAAGCAACTCTTGTGCCTCCCTGCTTTCAGATGGTGACTCGCCAGGTGAGGAGGCGGCCCCTCAAGCTGGCACTGTGTCCGAGTCAGACATAGAGGAGGAGGAAGAGGAAGCCGGCCCATCAGGGACACCCTCAGCCGAGGCAGCCCATGGCCATGATGGTGACACGTCTTCCCTGGAGGGGAGCAGGGGGGAAGGGTCGGAGGATAGTGAAGCTCCGGGGACCAGCGGGCTGCAGCAATGCGGGAGGGGTGGGGAAGCTCGGCGGCCTTCTCCCCGGAGGGTGAGTGCGGACTCCAGTCCTGCTACGGTGAGCGCAGAGGAGGTGCGGCTCCTAGCGGAAATGGGCGCCCAGGCTGAGCGCAGGCACACTGAGCTCATGGCTGCAGTGGCAAGGATGCCTGACTCCATAGAGTCACTGGTAAGGAGTGTGCAGGAATTCGGGGCAGCACAGGCCAGGAGTCTGCAACAATTCAGTGCAGCACAGGCCAGGAGTCTGCAACAATTCAGTGCAGCACAGGCCAGGAGTCTGCAGGACATCGCGGCAGCACAGGCTAGGAGTCAGCAGGACTTCGCTGCTTCACAGGCGGCTTCTAGCCAAGTGCTCAGTCGTGCCGTGCATTCACTGGCTGCTGTCATGCAGACACAGACCAGGGCCACACGGGCACTAACTGCTGCCACACTCGCTGGATCGGCCAGGCATCGCCGGGGCACTCGCTGTGCCGCAGCAGCCCAGCCGTCTGTGCCTCAGCAGATTGCTGCAGTGCTGGCCCGTGCGCGTGCCAATGTATCAGCCGACCAGGGAGTGCCTGTGATCTGTCAGGTTGGCAGCATTCCTGCAGCCAACACTGTCACCCCTCCATTGCAGCTGCCACCAGCTGTTGGACAGACTGCTGCCGCCCAAGCAGAGTTGGAGCAGTCAGCAGCCGGCCTCTCCAGGCACAGAGCTGGTCCAGGCCAACCCCCAAGGGCATCTGCTGTCTCACCATCTGACCCTCAGCAGCCTTCCCCCAGCCTTGCTGCAGCCACTGGGGTCCCATTGAGGAGGAGCTGCAGGGCGGGTAGGGGCCAGTCACGGAAGCGAAACGGATCACCCTCGCAGAGGAAAAAGTAGAAGGTGTGGCCAAATGTTTTGTTTTACTTATAAAAGCCGAGACTGGTGTATTTGTTTCATATTTAAAGGCCGAGACTGGTATATTTGTTTCATATTTAAAGGCCGAGACTGGTGTATTTGTTTCATTTTAAAGTCCGAGACTGGTGTATTTGTTTCATATTTAAAGGCCGAGACTGGTGTATTTATTTCATTTTAAAGTCCGAGACTGGTGTATTTGTTTCATATTTAAAGGCCGAGACTGGTATATTTGTTTTACTTGTAAAGGCCGAGACTGGTGTATTTGTGTTTTTGGGGGGGGTTTCTCTCCATTAGTTTGTCATGTGGGAAGGGCACAGAGGTATCATAGTAAAAAAAATTCTTAAATCGCACTGTCCATGCTTTCTTTTGGAAGTCCTGGTTGCCCTGCTCGGCTGAGGGCTTGTGGAGCGGCTACATTCATCTTCTGCCATTGGCACAAGCCATTCCCTGAGAGGGGGCCTAGAACCGACTTGCAATAAGCCGCCGACGGGCGGCCCTTGCACTTTCTGCCTCCCTCCTGTGCTGGTCCTCCTCCTCCTCCTCCTCTGGTGGTCCTCCAATGTCTGCTGGCAGTGGCTGAGTCCTGCGGATAGCCAGGTTGTGCAGCATGCAGCACACGACAACGAAATGGGAGACTCGCTCAGGCGAGTACTGTAGGGCTCCCCCGGAACGATCCAGACAGCGGAACCGTTGCTTCAGCATGCCGATTGTTTGCTCAATGATGTTCCTGGTTGCTTGATGGCTGTCATTGTATCCCTCTTCACCAGGGGTGCTGGGCGCACGGAGCGGGGTCATCAGCCAGGTGCACAAAGGATAGCCTTTGTCCCCGAGAAGCCATCCTCGTGGGTGAGGCTGGGCCTTGAACATGCCTGCCACAGAAGTCTGGCGCAGGATGAAGGCATCGTGGCTGCTGCCTGGAAAGCGGGCATTGACAGCTAGGATGAGCTGCCTGTGGTCACACACCAACTGCACGTTGAGCGAATGGTAGCCCTTCCGGTTGCGGTAATCCTCGGCATTCTCTAGAGGTGCCCGCAAAGCCACATGCGTGCAGTCAATGGCGCCCTGCACCATGGGGAAGCCCGCTAATGCTGCAAAGCCCATTGCGCGCTGTTGCAGCGTGTCAACTGTCATGGGGAAGGAGATGAACTGACGTCTTCCTCTGAAAAGGGCATTGGTCACCTGGCGGATGCAGCAATGTACCGCAAACTGGGAGATGTTGGAAATGTCCCCAGTAGCGGATTGGAAGGAGCCGGTGGCATAGAAGTTGAGAGCCACCGTCACCTTCACTGCCACCGACAGAGATGCCCTGCTCCTCAGCTGTGGCTGCAGATCTCCGCGAAGCAGGTGGCAGATCTCAGTGACCACCGCCCTTCTGAATCACAGCCTCCGAACACACTGCTCCTCAGACATGTTCAGATATGAGAACTGCTGGCGGTATACCCTGGGTGGGTAAGGCCCCCTTTGCCGACGGCTGTTGCCCCTTCTCCGTCTGGCCATGACTGGCACTCTCTCACGGCGTCTCTGAGCCCTTTGAATGCAATGGAGAAGCGCAACGTTTCCACCCATTGCAGCCCCCATTATATGTTTCCAATCAATGCTATGACTCTGAAGTTAAAGACAAGTGCAAAGCTGTGGCCTGAAGCCACAAGTACCTGTGCGAGTGTTGAGCCAAACCAGAAAGCTCTCTACCTTTGTCTCTCTCCAAAGATCCGTCCCTCACAAAGAAGGAGTGGTGCAAAATGGCTGCCATTTATACTGCAGGAGGAGTCCCCTTTAATTAGCGCCCCCCGCGCCCCGCAGCGACTGGGAACCGTTCCCCTCTACCAGTCGCTAGGGGCGCCAGGCGCACAATAGGCCGGCGCCACTGAATTTCCGGTTTGGGGCGCACAAAGGGCATTGCACCATGAAATGACGTCAGGATCTGCGTGCGCAGCTGAGCGCGCGCAAAGGTTTTGCGCCGCCGCTAAATCTTAACTGAAGTTCGCGAGTGGCGCAGATCGCGCTGCGCCTGGGCGCTAGCCGCTTAGCACCCCACTTCTCCTCCTCCTAAGGCGCTAGCGGCTGGCGCAAACAACTGAATTTCTAGGCCGCTGTCTCCGTCTTCTCACTCTCATTTTACTGATCCATGCACTTATTGAGGCAGAGAGGAAAATCAAATTACACTCAGGCTTCTGCCAGTGACACTCTTCAATTGTTGCTAAGATGTATGTGAGTGGACTGGTTGCTGACTTTCTGAATTCTCTCCCCTTCCTGACAGGAAATGCATGACTTCTACACTTGGGGGTCGATTTTCCTGGAGCCGTCAGGCGGGGTTTCAGGCGTGTGGTGGGGGGGGGGAAATCCCGATTTCGGGGGTCCCGACACCATACCGCGCAAAACCCGCCTCCACGTAAGTTTCAGGGGAGGCGGGTACCCGCCCCGCCCTGGGACCTGCCGACCCGAGGCGGGAAGGGATTAGTGCCAATTAACTGCCTGTTAACAGGTAGTTAACAGGCAGTTTTTAGCCTAATCCCTATTTTGAGGGGTGTCGTGTGGGATTCCTGACGGCTCCAAACCACGCCAGGTTAGAGCAGGCGGGCCGTCGGGTTGAAGGACTTGGAGGGGTCGCGATGTCGGTGTTCAGGTGAGTGATGGGTGCATGAGTGCAAAGGTAAGTGTGTTTGGTGTGTCTAAAGTGTGTAAAAAAGTTTAAATTACCCGTACTTACCTTAACAGCCTTTCTTGCTCTAGGCTTCGGGAGTCCATCACTCAGCCGGCACTGAAACCAAAATGGCTGCGATCTGTCAAAAGTGACAGCCTTCAGCTTTCAGTGCCGGTGAGTTTCTAACTGAGTCTGTGTAGAAGGACTCAGGTTAGAAGTCAGAGTCAGTGTTTGACAGCTTCAAACAGCTGTGAAACACTGATATTTCATCTGCCAAGACCTCTTGAAATTTCAGTCTGTGACGTCACCTGTTGCCGGGTGGCCCTTAATTGGCCTGCTGAGCCCGCTGGGCGGGCTTAACAAGGTCAATCAAGGGAAAATCGCACGGATTGGCCAAACGTTGATGTAGGTGGGACTAAAGCCCGAAAGTTGTAGTCCCGCCTCCTTCCCGACAGCTTTATGAAAATCTACCCCTTGATAACTCATCACACAGTATGGCTGAAATGAGGAGCTTAATGGAGTGAATGATTTGATTAGCACCCCCCTCCTTGATGTATGTATTGGTACCCCAACATGTCATCATGCTGCCTTTGTGAAAAGCAACTTGCACTCATATAGTGCCTTATCAAATTGGAATGTCTCAAAATACAGCACACAATTAACTGTTTTTTGAGTGCGTAACTGTTGGTATGTAGACAAATTACCACAAACAGCAGTGAGATGAATGACCATTTAACCTGCCTTTTGGTGATACAGTCCCCACCACTTACAACAACCTACACTTATATAGCGCCTTTAACGTAGTAAAACACCCCAAGGCACTTCACAGGAGAGTTATCAAACAATATTTAACACCGAGCCAGATAAGGAGATAGTTGTCCAGGGGACAAAAAGCTTGGTAAGGAGCATCTTAAAGGAGGAGAGGTTTAGGGAGGGAATTCTAGAGCTTCGGGCTTCGGCAACTGAAGGCACGGCCAGCAATGGTAAAGCGATGAAATGCAGGGATGCGCAAAATGCCAGAATTGGGTTGTAATGCTGGAGGAGATTACAAAGATAGGGAGGGGCGAGGCCATGGAACGACTTGAAAACAAGAATGAGAATTTTAAAATCGAGGCGTTGCTGTATCAGGAGCCAATGTAGGTTAGAAAGCACAGTGAGTGAACGGGACTTGGTGCAAGTTAGGATACGGGCAATGTTCGCTTTAATTTTGCGGCCGCATGATTGCACAGCCAGTGAGCCGGCTTTTAAATTGAAAAAAACACGCATGCGTGGAATTTTGAGTAGGCCGCGCAGCCCGTTAAAGGGGCCACGAGGCCCAAAAACAAGTTCCAGGGAGCATTGGATATGGGCAGCAGATTTTTGGATGAGCTCAAGTTTAAGGAGGGCGCAAGGTAGGAAGCCTGCCAGGAGCTCATTGGAATAGTCGAGTCTGGAGGTAGCAAAGACACAGATGAGGGTTTAAGCAGCCGATGGGCTGAGGCACGGCGGAGCCCAGCAATATTACGGCGGTGGAAATAGGTGGACTTGGTGATGGAGAGGATATGGGGTCCAAAGCTCAGCTCAGGGTCAAATAGGATTGCAAACAGTCTGGTTCAGCCCGAGACCCTGGCCAGGGAGAATGATAGAGTTGGTGGCTAGGGAACGGAGTTTGTGCCGGGACTGAAGACCATGGCTTCGGTCTTCCCAATATTTATTGATAGCAATTTCTGCTCATCCAATACCTGACAAACAGCGTGACAAATCAGAGGCAGTGGAGGGGTCAAGAGAGATGGCGGTGAGGTAGAGCTGGGTGTAGTCAGCGTACTTATAGAACCTAACGTTATGTTTTCAGATGTTGTCGCCAAGAGGCAGCATGCAGATGAGAAATAGGAGGTGGCCAAGGATAGATCCTTGGGGGATTCCAGAGATAATGGCGATTTTGTGAATGGGGGCACGTTGAGCTTAGTGCCGGGTCTTCAAACACTCTCTTCCTCAAGTGACCGAAGGCTGCACTGGCACACTGAAGGCAGTGTAGGACTTCATGGTCTACAGGGCAGTAGTGATACCTGCCCTGCTGTATGCCTCAGAGACATGGACCATGTACAGCAGGCACCTCAAAGCACTGGAGAGGTACCACCAACGCTGCCTCCACAAGATCCTGCAAATCCATTGGCAGGATAGGCGCACCAATGTCAGTGTTCTTGCTCAGGCCAACATCCCTAGCATCGAAGCTCTGACCACGCTCAATCAGCTCCGATGGACGGGTCACATTGTCTGCATGCCCGATACGAGACTCCCAAAACAAGCGCTCTACTCGGAGCTCCAGCACGGCAAGAGAGCCTCAGGTGGGCAGAGGAAACGCTTCAAGGACACCCTCAAAGCCTCCTTGAAAAAGTGTAACATCCCCACCGACACCTGGGAATCCCTGGCCCAAGACCGCACAAAGTGGAGGAGAAGCATCCGGGAAGGTGCCGAACACCTCGAGTCTCTTTGCCGAGAGCAAGCAGAAGCCAAGCGCAGGCAGCGCAAGGAGCGCACGTCAACCCAAGCACCCCACCCACCCGCCCCTTCAACCACCGTCTGCCCCACCTGTGACAGAGACTGTAGGTCCTGCATTGGACTAATCAGTCATCTGCGAGCTCATTTTTAATGTGGAAGTAAGTCATCCTCGGTTCCGAGGGACTGCCTAAGAAGAAGGGGGCACGTTGGAGGCAGGACTGCTGCTTGTCGGTTCGATGTCCCACCTCCATCGATTTGTGGCCAACCCACGCTATTTTCCCTTGATTGACCTTGTTAAGCCCACCCAGTGGGCTTAGCAGGCCAATTAAGGGAAAGCTGGTTGCAGAGCACGTCAACGTATGCGAAGCTGTCAAACAGTGACAATCTCTGCAGTTTGATGAGGTCTTGCATACAAGACCGCATCAACCTTCTTTCTTTTGCAGAAATGAGATGTTTGTTGCATCTGAGAATAGATTGGGAGAAGGGGAAGTGCAAAGAGACCTGGGTGTTCTTGTGCACCAGTCGCTGAAGGTAAGCATGCAGGTGCAGCAGGCGGTTAAGAAGGCAAATGGTATGTTGGCCTTCGTAGCAAGAGGGTTCGAGTACAAGAACAAGGATGTCTTGCTGCAGTTGTACAGGGCCTTGGTGAGACCGCACCTTGAGTATTGTGTGCAGTTTTGGTCACCTTACCTGAGGAAGGACGTTCTTGCCATGGAGGGAGTGCAGCAAAGATTCACCAGGCTGATACCTGGGATGGCAGGAATGACGTACGAGGAGAGATTGTGTCAATTGGGCTTATACTCACTGGAGTTTAGAAGATTGAGAGGGGATCTCATCGAAACCTATAAAATGCTGTCAGGTCTGGACAGACTAGATGCAGAAAGGATGTTTCTGATGGCCGGGGAGTCCAGAACCAGGGGTCATAGTCTAAGGATAAGGGGTAAGCCATTTAGGACTGAAATGAGGAGGAATTTCTTCACCCAGAGAGTGGTGAACCTGTGGAATTCTCTGCCACAGAGGGCGGTGGAGGCCAGTTCATTAAGTATATTCAAGAAAGAGTTGGATATATTTCTTGAGGCTAAAGGGATCAAGGGATATGGGGAGAAGGCAGGGACAGGGTACTGAATTTGGATGATCAGCCATGACCTCATTGAATGGCGGAGCAGGCTCGAAGGGCCGAATGGCCTACTCCTATCTTCTATGTTTCTATGCAACGGCCATCTCTCATGTGCAACACGGAGGTGCGAGACTCTCCGCATACAAACCGACTGAAGCCTGCAGGAAGAAACAAAGGTAAGTACACTTTTAAAAACTCTTTGCACTTACCTCAGATTCTCACCTCTACACTCTTGCACCCATCACTTACCTTCACACCACACTTTTGCACCCGACCCCCACAGACCCAGTACTCGCCTCGCTGAGCTGGCGGGTTTGGCACCCGCCCCCAAATTCTGCCATTTTCCTGGCAGTCCTGCCTCCATACCCACCTCCCCAGGGCTGGCAAAATCACCCCCAATGATGCGGGGGTGGCAAGAGAAGCCATTGCCAGTGATTCTCTGGCTATGACTGGATAGATAGGAATGGAATCATCAACGCTTATTGCGGACAGCCGTCTATATCGCGAAATGGCGTTAACCATTTGCCAATACCGTAGGAGTCAATTACAAAGGTGCTGCTTATAATGCATTAACACGCTGGCTATTTCGGGTAGGTCAATAAGTGCTTACCCTGTACTTACCAATTTAAAGGCTCTGCTGTGTTCAAGTAAAGTCGGATCTTCAAGCAGTTTCAATTAGCTGTTCACACCTCATTAAAGTTTGATTACCTCGGTGATGAGATTCTGGATGCAACTGCTAACAATTAGGAGAGGCAGTTGCTAAATGAAGATTTCTTGTTTTTTAAAAATATGTTGGTTACTTTTTTTTTTGGTTTTACTGTCCACCGTGTATAGTGGGCAAATCGCATTAGCACGCCCGCCATAAGTGTATTGACTGTATTGATTGAAGGAAGAATATTGTCCAGGACAACGTTCTGATTTTTTTTTGAATAAAGGGCAATTTAATATCGCAACCAAATAATGACACTCTCTCAGTATTGTACTGTAGTGTCAGCCTTGATTATGAACTCAAGTCATAGTGTGGACCTAAACCAACAACCTTCTGTCCCAAAGGCAAGAGTGGTACCAACTGGGCTAACCTTCCGCCTATCTGATCTGGAAGCTCAGTGCCTCTAGTTTTATTAAACGTTATTAGTAGTTCGGCTAATATACAGTTTAAGAAATCTAGTGAAGCAAGAGTAATCCTTCTGCAGTAGAAAGGCTGACAGAGTTTCATTGACAGCTCAGAGGGTAAATTAATTCCCTGGTGTAATCCTGAGCTGTACAGGTTCAAGCCCTGGTTGGCGCTGAATTAACCTATCTCAGCTGAGGTGATGATGGGATGTTACAGCTGACTTCTGTCTCTGGGCTTGAGAATAGAAAATTAGCTCGGGTGCCCGACTGCCCGCCCTGGATTATGATCTGCGCAGATGCGCAGAAGGCCATACAGAATGTTCATGCAGATAATCAATGATTATCTAGTGACTCATTCAAGAAGAGACATGTATAGATATTGAGTGAGGACAGAATGGGGCATGGCTGTGATGCACTGCATTATTGAACAAACCACTGTCATGTACTGGTCAACTCACACTTGAACAACAGCCATTTACATATGGTATGGAAGCCCCTATAAACCTGTAGCCCAGGACTGAATCTTTGACTTCAGCAGAGAAGGGGAGAAAATTGATGAGAGGCGGGAAAAAGGTACGATTGGTCTGACGCCTGTATCCTATTCCACTGCTGCCCATAGCCCATACCAAATCCCACTCATCCATCAGATCAGTCCCCCATCTCCTGAGATTTAAAATTCTTATTATTGTATTTAAACCCCTCCATGGCCTCGCCCTTCCCTATCTCTGTAACTTCCTTCAGCCTTAAACCCATCCCACCACCGCCGCTCCCCCCCCCCACCCCCACCTTCGGTCGAACTCTCCGATCCTGACTGGCCTGTTCTGCATTCCCATCCATTCACCCAGTCAGTGGAGAGCATTTTCTGGCATTCTTTCCCAACCCTACCCTCCTTTTTTAAGACACTCCTTAAAAGCCACCTCTGACCAAGTTTTTGGTCACTGTTTTAATCTTTGGCCGTTTTATTCTAATGCTTCTGTAAAGAAGCATTGGACATTCTTCTATGTTAAAGGTGCTATAGAAATACAAATTGTTGTTGATGCTCCCAAAGATCACTGTTTAGGCTTATGTGTGAAGAGTGGCCACTTGGATGAGATACCTGTCAAAAGGAAGCCAAGCATCAGAGCCCCAGGACATTGCTGCAGTATAGCATCAGGGTAGCATCCTCGACCCACCTATTTTTAGATACTTCATCAAAGACCTTTCCTCCATATATAATTTTAAGAATGGGGCTGATTGCTGACACTTCTACAGTGTTCAGCTCCATTTACAACTCCCCTAACCTTCATTGACATCAGCAGCAGCGAGCCCTTAAAGTTTCTTCACCATATACAGGGCTCAGTCAGTGATGGAATACTCCTCATTTGCCTGGATGGGTGGAAATGCAACAACGCTTAGGAAGCTCAACACCATCCAGGACAGAACAGATCACTTGATTGGGGACCCTGCCACTGGACTCGATATTCGCCCCTCCATCATTGGCGCACTGTGGCTGCAGTATCTACAATCTACAGGATGCACTGCAGTAACTCACCAAGATTATTTTGACAGCATCTCCTTCCCCTGCAACCTCTATCACCAAGAAGGAAAGAGTAGAAATGTGTGGGAACATCATCATCTCCAAGTTCCCCTGCAAGTCACACATCATCCTAACTTGGACTTATTTTGCCATTGGGCCAGTACTCTGAAATTCCCTACTTAACACCATTGTGGGAGCACCATCACCACAAGGACTGCAACGGTTCAAGGCGAAGACCCACCACCGCCTCCTCAGAATCTCGGGATGGGCAATAAATGTGGCCTTGCCAGTAGTGCCCGCATCTCAAAAACAAATTTTTAAAATAATACCCCAAGGTTGCCATACCTGAGTAGGTGTTACTGCCTTCAAAGAAGGATTGATAAGAAGACAAAACGAGTGGAGGGGGAACAAACAAGGAAGCTGCTTCCCTTGTCATCTTCCAGCAAACAGTCTTGCATTTCTACAAGCCTCAACTAATAAAGAGAATACTGAACAACCTTAGTTAATTTGGTGTATCCATAAGCAGTTATTATGACATTTGTTTATTATTATGAGTTCCTTCTTTATTGAAACATTGCACTCTAATGTTTTATAACTTCAAGGCCGTTCATACTTTTTATTTTAAGTGTTAATATTCATGTCAGAATCCCCAAAATGAAACAGTAAAAGAACTTTAAAAAGAAGTAACAGAGTAATATTAGTCACTTGCTTGTTTTTTATGAGCATGTTGGCAGATATTTTGTTAGCAGTGTCCTGACCAATATTTATCCCTCAACCCACATCACGAACAGTTTATCTGGTCATTATCACATTGCTGTTTGTGGGAGCTTGCTGAGTGCAAATTGGCTGCCGCGTTTCCCACATTACAACAGTGACTGCACTCCAAAAGTACTTCATTGGCTGTAAAGCGCTTTGAGACGGTCTGTCGGTCTTGCTATAGATCCAATAACCTCAAGTGAGAGTCTGTCTGTCTGTCTGTCTGTTCTGCTATAGATCCAGTAACCTCAAGTGAGAGTCTGTCTGTCTGTCTGTTCTGCTATAGATCCAATAACCTCAAGTGAGAGTCTGTCTGTCTGTCTTTTCTGCTATAGATCCAATAACCTCAAGTAAGAGTCTGTCTGTCTGTCTGTTCTGCTATAGATCCAATAACCTCAAGTGAGAGTCTGTCTGTCTGTCTGTCTGTTCTGCTATAGATCCAGTAACCTCAAGTGAGAGTCTGTCTGTCTGTCTTTTCTGCTATAGATCCAGTAACCTCAAGTGAGAGTCTGTCTGTCTGTCTTTTCTGCTATAGATCCAATAACCTCAAGTGAGAGTCTGTCTGTCTGTCTGTCTCTTTTCTGCTATAGATCCAATAACCTCAAGTGAGAGTCTGTCTATCTGTCTGTCTTTTCTGCTATAGATCCAGTAACCTCAAGTGAGAGTCTGTCTGTCTGTCTTTTCTGCTATAGATCCAGTAACCTCAAGTGAGAGGATTTCGTCTTCATCTGAGTCACAATTGTCCTCAGCTATGTTATATAGCTACGTTATATAATTCGACTGTTCCATATTCTGGACTTCGGACATTAGGTTAAGAAATGATTCTCTACGTCTATTGCAGCTCTGCCCCCAACCAAGACAGGCTTTTTTTCTTTCTAACATGACATTTTCTGCCATGTATTTCTTATTTCAGGAGCTATCCAACATTTCTTGTATATCAGAGGTCTATATCAGTCTTACACTGAAGATCATCATTATTTTTAGTGCTGTCTGTCTAGAAAGATAATTAAAGTACAAGGTCTGACATATTTTGACTGCTTAATGAGACTTGATGCAATCTCATTATTTGTCCACATTCTTTTAAAGCTTTTCCAATCACTGGGTAGATTATCAGTCATCTCTAGTTTAGCTGGGAATGGTACATTTTGAATAATAAATTCGAAACATGAACTGAACAGTATTCCTGTTCATTAAAATTAACATTTTAATTTTTCATTTTAAAAACACAGAACTACTTATAGTCAAGCAAAAATAGTATAGGGTCTAGGTTTTATCAGTTTATATATTTAGCTGAAAGTACATGGCCGCTGCAGGAAACTGTTTTCTTAGCTTCAAATATTATCTCTTTTTTCTGTATCTCCTTTAAACCATTCTGGTAGATTCAGAGTGAGTAATTTCCATTCTGATACCATGGGGTGTTTGCTATTAAGTTCAGTTAGTAATAACCGTCTTTTGGATGAGATGTTAAATCGAGGCCCCGTCTGCCCTCTTGGGTGGACATAAGAGATCCTATTACACTATTCGAAGAAGAGCAGGTGTCCTGGCCAATATTTCTTCTCTTCTTAGGCAGTCCCTCGGAACCGAGGATGACTTGCTTCCACACTAGAAATGAGTTCTCAGGTGACTGATGAGTCCAATGCGGGACCTACAGTCTCTGTCACAGATGGGGCAGACAGTGGTTATTTATCCCTGAACCAACACCCGAAACAGATTATCCGGTCATTATCTCATTGCTATTTGTGGGAGCTTGCTGTGCACAAATTGGCTGCTGTGTTTCCTACATTACAGCAGTGACTACACTTCCAAATAATTTAATTGGCTGTGAAGCGCTTTGGGACGTCCTAAGGTTATGAAAGGCGCTATAAAAATGCAAGCCTTTCTTTTCTTTCAAACTAGAAAAGACTACAAACCTTCAAAACACATGGGCCTTGAAATTCTGTGTGGGGTCTCCCGTCATAACAGCCTTCAGCTGTCAACCGTACAAACATTTACAGGTCAGAGAGAAACAGCCAGGGAATTTCCTGTACTTAACTATGGACACTGCGACACCAATATTGACACACTGATCTCAGCTGGGGCTGGACAACGAGCCTCAGTGCTGCTGGGTTGAGAAGGGGAAAAATTAGCCACGGTTCCTGCTTCTGATCGCTATCCAGTGATTCCTGCTGGAAAAGTGTGGGGATCAGCTGAGCACTGAATCTGGCTCAGTAGTGATGCCCTCCTTGATCAAATATCCTGTTAGCACACACTGCCTGAGCTTACACATAAAGAATAGACACTTGGCTGAGGCATCACAGAACTGACCGTGCCCTTGGCTGTGTATCCGAACAAGCCATCAGTGGCTTCAGGGGAGGAAGAGAGAAAAGTCGGGCAAAAAATGCCCCCCCTCATCTAGTTTGTTTTTCCCTTCCAACTTAAGTACTTTTTTCTAACAGTGCTGCATTGACTGTTAAGAGGGGTCTACCAGGTTCATTTTGATGCATGAATATGGATTATAAATGTCTGGTGGCTCATTCTGGCTAATTATACTCAGATATGGAGGAGGGTATATAACAATTACACTGAGCACTCAACTTCCAACATAGTTATTATGCAATCACAACTTCAGTTACAAAGAGTGGTTCTTTCGAAAGGCTGTCTCTGCGGTTCACTTATTTTCTGATCAGTCTCTACTCAATAGCTCATGTTTCCTAAATTCTGACCTCTTGTGCTTGACTGACCAAATCTGGTGGTCATGATCTCCATTTCCCTTTATGTTTTGCTGAGCCCTTCGATGAATGATACAACTGGGTACAATTCCATTGGTTGTGAGTCTAACCACAATTTTTCTTCACTCTTGAGTTATATGGTCAGGATTCTTAGAAAGATTAAAGCAGTCTGGTGTGCATATCTGTTTGGTATCCTCTCTCAATCATCTTCTACCTTCAGTAAATCTGATCAAGGCAGATCGTATTACATGACCCGTTTTGAGGCTAATGCCTCCATTCAAAAAGTTTTTGCTGATCCTCTTAAAATTCTGTTAAAATGATTTTACATGCTTCCTGCAGAAATTGTCATCCATTTGGAAGTCAATACCAGAAAACGATTTTAATAAACCATCAAGAGCTTTGTAAACTTAAGGATAAATATTTAAAGCTCAAGTTTATCCGGTTATATTTTACCCTCTGTATAAACTGTTTAAATGTAGATGGCTCCCCCTGTTAAGTCTGTGTGTTCCAGTTGTATTAAGATTAATTACTGACACAGACTACAAGAATAAAGTTCAACAGGTCTTTACTAGTTGGAGGTCAGGACTATACTAAATACAATATCACGACACAGTACTTATATACCGGTGGTCACCACCGGTATTATGTATACAGCAGCCAGAGAAAGTAGTACATCTCTTAAGGTGGAACAGGCTTAAGTTCTCTTAAGGTGGAACAGGTTACATACACCACAATCCTCCCTTTTTAGCTTAACAGTCATATCCCCATTTAACATAACATAATAACATATATACATATATAACTTCAGGTATAAACAGTTCAAAGGTTCAGTCTCTCAGGAGGCCTTCTGATTCGGTTTGGATAACGCCTTTCAGTGGTCTCTGATTCTTGTTGCTGAGGTGACTCTTCTTGTTGGTTTCCTATGTATTGGACGTCATCATCAGGTACAGTCCCTGCCGAGGTAGATGCTTCAGGTTCATTAACGTCTTCCACAGTTGTCTCTGTCGCAACCATGGGTTCGACCCTTGCTCTTGATTCTACCAGTTGATCCGCATGACGCCTTATCACATTGTTACCAATATCTACTGTGTACATCAGAGGTCCTTGTCTGGGCCGAATTGTTCCGGACTGCCATTTTTCGTTTCCATAGCCCCTTGCCAACACTGGTTGTCCTATGTCGAAACTTCGAGTGGACTTGTTATTAATATGCCGGAACTGTTTGTTTTCCACTTCCCTCCGCACATTTGGTTTTAACAAGTCCAACCTGGACCGCAACCTCCTGTTATAAAACATCATGGCAGGACTTTGGTTAGTCACTGCATGAGCGGCGTTTCGATATGCCATTAGGAAATTGTCCACCTTGTGTTGTAACGGAATCTGATCATCGTTCATGGCCTTTATTGCCTTTTTGAATGTTTGGACAAATCTCTCGGCCAACCCGTTTGTCGCCGGATGATATGGGGCAGAGGTATAATGTTTCACCCCATTCTTCTTTAAGAATTTTTGGAATTCTTCCGACACGAACTGTGGTCCGTTGTCCGAACAGATCTGTTCTGGCAATCCGTTCCTTGCGAATATTGTTCTTAACACCGCAATTGTCTTTTCTGAAGTAGTGGTATTCATCTTGATCACTGCTGGCCATTTGGAATGTGCGTCCACCGCAATTAGGAACATGGAGTCCATGAATGGACCAGCAAAGTCAATATGTATGCGTTGCCATGGGGCTGAAGGCCATTCCCATGGGTGTAGCGGTGCGATCGGAGGTGCATTTTGCACTTTTTGGCACCCAGCGCAGCTTTTTGTCAACTCCTCTATCTGTTGGTCAATGCCCGGCCACCATACATAAGTCCTAGCAAGACTTTTCATCTTAACTCCCCCCAGATGACCTTCATGCAGTTCCTTTAGAACTCTTTCCCGTAACTTGGGAGGAATAATCACTCTTGTCCCGTACATCAAAGTACCATGGCAGACGGACAGCTGGTCTCGCCTTGCCGAGAATGCCGGTAACAGAGGATCACCATGTGTTGGCCATCCCTTCACTGTCACCTCGTAAACTCGGGACAGTGTCGGGTCGTTCCTGGTTTCTCTTTCAATACTTGCATTGGTGACTGGTAAACACTCGATGATGGTCGAATGAAATAACTCAACAGGGTCAACTTTCGTCGTCTCTTCTGCTTCAGGTAGTGGCAGGCGCGACAGCCCATCAGCATTGCCATGCTGCTTTGTACCTTTGAATTCTATTTGATATTGATGTGCCCCTAGGAAAAGGGACCATCTCTGGAGTCGCTGTGCTGTCATCACCGAAACACCCTTCTTAGGGTTAAAAATGGATACCAACGGCTGATGGTCTGTCAGAAGTGTGAATTTTTGGCCCTGCAGGTAATGATTAAACTTCTTCACTCCCCATACAAGGCTGAGAGCCTCCCTATCGATCTGCGCATAGTTGCGCTCAGCAGAGGTCAATGATCTGGATGCAAACGCGACTGGCCTTTCCGTGCCATTTGGCAACTTGTGTGAGAGTACTGCCCCAATACCATATGGAGAAGCATCACAAGCCAACCGAATAGGCAGTGTCGGGTTGAAGTGAGCCAACACTTCCTCTGAGGTGATCAATTCTTTGCTTTTGCGAAATGCCTTCTTACAGTTTTCGCTCCATTCCCATGGTACCCCCTTCTGTAAAAGAGCGTTCAGCGGGTGCAGTACCGTGGATAGATTCGGTAGAAACTTATGGTAATAGTTAATCAACCCCAGAAACGACCTCAACTGAGAGACATTATCCGGAGCGGGAGCCTTTACAACTGCCTCTATCTTGTCAGGAGACTTATGAAGCCCCTCCCGGTCAATGACATGACCACAGTACGAGATCCGCTTCTGAAAGAACTCACATTTCTGCCGATTAACTCTAAGTCCATACTCTTTCAGTCTGTTGAGCACCAGTTCCAAGTTTGCGAGGTGTTCTTCATCACCATCACCTGTAATCAGAATATTGTCCAGGTAACATTGTGTGCCTGGAATTCCCTGTAATACCTGCTCCATGGCCCTCTGCCAAATTGCCGGAGCCGATGCCACTCCAAAAACCAGCCTATTATACCGGTACAAACCTCTATGCGTGTTGATCGTGAGGTACTGGCGTGACTCTTCTTCAACCTCCATCTGCAAGTACGCCTGCGCCAGGTCTATCTTGGTGAAGTGTTTCCCGCCAGACAATGAAGCAAAAATATCCTCAATCCGTGGAAGCGGATACTGCACCGTGTGAAGCACCGGATTAACGGTGATCTTGAAATCTCCACAGATGCGAACCTTCCCTGGTTCTCCTGGCTTGTTGCTCGAAGGACGTTTCATAACGGGAACAATGGGCGTAGCCCACTCACTCCAATCTACCTTAGACAGTACACCTGAACGTTCTAGCGATTCCAGTTCCGCTTCTACAGTAGGTCGTATTGCATAGGGTACCGGTCTGGCTTTGAAAAATTTTGGTTGTGCATGTTCATCAATCTTGATGTTTGCCGTAATTCCTTTCAGTGTTCCCAGTCCTTGCTGGAACACCTCTTTAGCATCATCCAATATTTTGGACAATCGTTTAGGTTTGACATCTGTTTCCCCGGAATCTACCGTTAGTGCTTTTAAGGAGTGCCAGTCCATATTCATTTTCCTAATCCACTCCCGTCCCAGTAGTGGTGGACCTCCTTCAGGTAGCACATATAAGTCCATTACTTGGCTTTCTTCGCCCTTGTGGACCACTTTTACCTCTATCTTTCCGATGGGGTACACTCTTTGCCCCGTGTATGTTTTCAATATAATCTCCGTATCCCGTAGGGGAATATGTTGGAATAACCTTTTGTAATCTTTCTTATTCATGACCGTCAATGCCGATCCAGTGTCCAATTCCATCTTTACTTGGACTCCTGCTATCTGAAGAGTGACCCAAATTGTCTGGAGATCTGCATCCTTACCAACGTTGTGTACTCTTAAGCTATCCAGTTCATTACTGCTAGCGTCTGAATCTGACTTCTGTTCGTTCGAACTGGTCTTTGTCACCTTGTGCACCTTTATGTATTTTCCTTGCGGTGACTTTTTGTTGCTGGTCTTCTTTCCTGACCAGCATACTTTAGCTATGTGGCCAAGCCTGCCACACGTTCTGCATTCTTGGTTTTTAAACCAACACTGGTTCTGATCGTGTGTTGTCTTTCCACAACGATAACATTTTACAGTACTCAAACCCAATTTATTTGTACTGAGTTCCGGTGACCGTAGCTGCATTACTGCCGTGCCTCTCGCTGCGGCTTCGTGTGCTGCTGCCATAGTGACCGCTTTCTCAAGCGTCAGCTCATTCTCCTCGAACAGTCGCTTTTGTGTATCTTCTTTTAATAATCCACACACAAATTTATCTCTTCGCGCATCTGTTAGTCCCGTTCCAAAGTGACAGTACTTTGCTAGCTTTCGCAATTCCATTAAATATTCAGCATTGCTTTCATCCTTCAGCTGCCTTCTGCTGTAAAATTTAAATCGTTCCGCTAGCATCAGCGGCGTGGGGTATAGATGATTTTTCAGGACAGTAACAATCTCCTCGAACGTCTTATCCGCCGGTTCATCTGGTGATAAAAGGTGTTTCAATTGCCCGTATGTCTTCGCACCCATTAAGTTTAATAAAGTTAGTGCTTTCTCTGCATCTGGGATTTTATTTGCTTTACAATAATTTTGTATGCGTTCTACATACATGGCCCAATCTTCGATGTCGTTATCAAAGGTATTAATGTTCCCATGTTTAGGCATCGTTGCAATTTATTTTATCCCAAGATGGCGGCTTCCCGCTCTTGTCTTCGTCCTCCACCTACAAAATGGCGGTTTTCCCGCGCTTGGCGGTCTTCACCCACTGGCTGCAATGGCGTTTGGCGTGCCGCTGCTGCTCCCCTTTCCCAGCGGTTAGTAACTCCCCCGACGCTGTCTCCGCTTCACCGCGGCTCCCTCGGGCATTCGCGCTTTCCCGATGTCGCGCCTCGCAGCCCGGTTATTAGCACCGGCTGCGTTCGCCTTCACCGCAGCTCTCGCGCCTTCAGTCGCCCCAGACGCTGCGCCTTTTTGGCCCGAAAGCGGCCCGGCCCTTATCACCAGCCGCGATCGATCTCACCGCCCTTATTCCTCCGTCTTCCTCCCCCCGTCTGTACAGCCAACGCGGCCGACTTTCTGCTCGCGTCGCTGACCGGCTTACCCACCACCGAGGTAGAAAGAAGATAGCTGACTGCCGCTGATGGAGGCTTCGAGTTCAGGATGTCTTCTGCACTCCGGGTTCTCGATGCCTGCCGCGCGACGTGTCTTCCAGCAGGGTGATGAGGGTGGATGCCTCTCTTCGACGCCCGTTCTGTGGACGAAGCCGCCGTGGATATAAACTGCCGCAGGGTAAGAATCGGACTCGTCGCCACTGTTAAGTCTGTGTGTTCCAGTTGTATTAAGATTAATTACTGACACAGACTACAAGAATAAAGTTCAACAGGTCTTTACTAGTTGGAGGTCAGGACTATACTAAATACAATATCACTACACACAGTACTTATATACCGGTGGTCACCACCGGTATTACATATACAGCAGCCAGAGAAAGTAGTACATCTCTTAAGGTGGAACAGGCTTAAGTTCTCTTAAGGTGGAACAGGTTACATACACCACACCCCCAATGGTTTTTCTAATTAAGGCATTGAGGAGCTCCGCTATGCCAACCAGGAAAGTCTATGGTTGATCTCGGGACTGCGCTGAGTCAGCTGATTATGGCCAGGGCACTTCAGTCACCCTCTGCAACTCTCATTTAGGGAGGGAAAAATGTTTAGATTCCTGCTTTATATTTAATGACTCTTTCTAAAAGTGGGTTTGTCTCTGGATGTTGGGGGAGAATGGGTTGGGAGTCAACCTATTTGTGAAATAAAAACAGAAAATGCTGGAGATACTCAGTAGGTCAGGCAGCATCTGTGAAGAGAGAAACAGAGTTAACGTTTCAGGTTGATGACCTTTCGTCAGAGCTGGAAAAAAGCAGGAAATGGAACAGATTTTTAAGCAAGTGTAGGAGTTGGGAAAGGGGGTAGGGGGTGAAAGAACAAAAGGGAAGGTCTGTCATAGGATAGAAGGCAGGAGAGGTTAGGAGACATTAAGAGATATTCAAGGCAAAAGGAGATGGTAATGGGACAGGTTAAGAAACAAAAGATGGCTCTAGATGAAGTGTGAATTGTGCTGGCAGAATGAAAGACAGCTGCCATGTGGGAGAGAAGAAAAGTAAACACAAACAAACAAAAAAAGGTTTGGAAAAAAATATATATGATAGGGGCCTGTAATGATATCAGCAAATAGTGATGATATTTGTCTGTGTTTGATTACTTATGCCTTACAGCATATTTGTCTGTGTTTTTGATTACTTGTGCCTGACCAGCAGAGGTCATGTGAGAGACAAGCAGTCCAGGGGAGTTTTACTTTCAGTTTCATTCTAGATGCATCACAGCATAGTGTGTTCTGTAAAAAGCTGTAGAAAGTCTTGAACAAGACTTTAGATTAAACAACATTCTCTTTCAGAAATGAGTCTTTATTGAACCCAAAAAGAAATCAATACATGATGTCAGAAGTGGCTGAAAGAGAAAAAATCTGAAGTTAGCAACTTGATGGGACAGTGAGAGCAGTTGTGGCAAGTAAGCGAAATCAGCTCTCCACATATTAGCAAGCCAGAAGAGAACATCGTTGCTTACCATTAGAGAATAGCTAACGAAGTGAAAAATGGAAGGTTTACTCCCACCGGCGACGCTTCAATTGACAGGTAATGTGGCTGAAAATTGGAGGAGATTCAAACAACGTGTAGGGTTGTATTTATCAGCAATCGGAGCTGACGATAAAAGTAATAAACAGAAATCGTCACTGTTCTTACATGTCGTGGGTGATGCAGCGCTGGAGGTATATAATAATTTCATATTTGCTGCTGATGGAGACAAAATGAAGCTAGATAAAATAATGGAACAGTTTGAGGCCTACTGCATACCTAAATGCAACGTGACCTTTGAGAGGCACAAATTTTTCACGTGTACAGAAAATCGGCGAGACTATTGATCAGTATGTGACTGAACTGAGAAACCGAAGCAAATTGTGTGAATTTGGGGGACTCACAGACTCGCTGATAAAAGACAGAGTGGTATGTGGTATTCCAGATAATGGTCTAAGGGAAAGACTGCTAAGAGAGCAAGATCTGGACCTGGGAAAAGCCATAGCACTGTGTAGGGCTACAGAGACTGTGAAGTTGCAGGCAAAGGAGCTGTTCAGTGACAGTAGCTGCAACGTGGATGCAGTGAGAAAGAACGGATACAAACCGTTTAACAAAGAGAGCGCCAATGTGAAAAAAGAGACGTGGCCAGCAAACGAAAATGAAAGGGACAATCGGAAGTCATGTAATCGATGCGGTACACAGCATCCACCAAGAAAGTGTCCAGCATATGGTAAAACATGCAATAGATGCAACAAAAACAACCATTATGCCCGTTGCTGTAAGAACCAAGCGCAACAAAGCAAGGTCCATACAGTAGATGAAAGCGAGATAGAGGAATTCAATGTAGATGTTGTGTCTGAAAACAAAAAAGAAAGAGACTGGATGTTGACACTAAAAGTGAATGACATACACATTCCATTTAAATTGGATACTGGAGCACAAGTTAATGTGATATCAGAGACCGATTTTAAGAGAATTAGACCCAGACCAAAGTTACATGGAATACAAGTGAAAGTGACCGGATACTCAGGTACTGATATACCAGTGAAAGGAAAATGCATTATCAAAGTAACACACAAGGACAGAGAGCACACGTTAGCATTAATCGTGGTACCAAAGGATGTGCAAGCCATACTAGGTTTAAAAGCCTGTGAGAGACTGAACCTGGTAAAGAGAGTCCTCGTTGTGGAAAGCGAAGGAGAGACAGTCTATGATGAACTCATGAAAGAGTACAAAGACCTATTTAAGGGTCTAGGCTGCATTCCAGGAGAACACACGATCAGAGTAGATAAAAGTATGACACCGGTCATACATCCATGCAGAAAAGTTCCGTTTGCTCTTCAAAAGCAACTGAAGGCAGAGTTGGACAGGATGGAAAGCCTGAACGTGATTCAGAAGATAGATGAGCCAACTGAGTGGGTGAGTTCCCTCGTCGTAGTGGACAAAAAGAATGGAAAGCTCAGAATTTGCCTGGATCCAAGAGATCTAAACAGAGCAATAAAGAGAGAGCACTTCAAGCTTCCTACACGTGAGGAAATCATGGCACAGTTTGCAAATGCAAAATATTTCAGCAAGTTAGATGCGTCCTCAGGATTTTGGCAGATGAAGCTGGACGAAGCAAGTTCAAGACTGTGCACGTTCAACACTCCATTTGGCAGATACAGATTCCTAAGGTTACCATTTGGCATTGCCTCAGCTCCTGAAGTGTATCACAAGACTATCCATATGATCTATGAGCACCTGGAGGGAGTTGATACATCAATGGATGACATCATAGTATGGGGAACCACGAGAACTGAGCATGACGAGAGACTGAAAAAAGTGCTGGAAGCAACAAGGAAAACAAACCTGAAGCTGAATAGAGAGAAATGCCAGCTCGGGGTGACAGAACTGACATTCGTGGGAGATATCCTTAGCAGTGAGGGCATCAGACCAGATCCCAGAAAGGTGTCCGCCATTGAGAATATGGCAAGGCCACAATGCAAAAAGGACGTGCAGAGGTTTAATGGAATGATCAACTACATGGGTAAATTCATATCCAACCTCTCAGAAAAAATAGCGCCACTGAGAAGACTAACTGAAAAGAACATAGAATGGGAATGGAATCATGAGCATGAGAAGTCATGGAGCGATCTAAAGAAACTGCTCACAGAGGAACCAGTTCTGAGGTTTTATGACCCAGCGAGACCCATCAAGATATCATCAGATGCATCACAGAGTGGGCTCGGTGCCGTTCTTCTGCAACAATATGACTACTGGCAACCTATTGCATATGCATCGCGCTCAATGACAGACGCGGAGACGCGATATGCTCAAATAGAAAAGGAGCTGCTCAGCATCACATACGCCTGTGAAAGATTTCACCAGTTTGTGGCAGGACAAGCAATCAGTGTAGAGACTGACCATAAGCCCTTGATTGCATTGTTCCAAAAGCCACTGAATAGCTGTCCGCTTAGAATACAAAGAATGATGATCAGGCTGCAACGCTATACACTGAATGTTGCGTACACACCGGGTAAGCTGATGTATACAGCAGACACGCTGTCCAGAGCTGTTGACCCAAGTGAGCCCGCAAACACCACAATGGATGAAAAAGTGAACGCCTACGTGGACATGATCACAAGTGCACTGCCCATAGCAGATGCAAAAATGGAGCTCATAAAGACTGAGACAAACAAAGATGAAACAATGAGACGACTGAGGAAAAGCATCTTGGATGGATGGCCCAACATGAAGCAAGACTGCTCACCTGATATAGCAGAGTACTGGAACTGCAGGGCGGAACTATCAGTGGTCGAAGACATCATCTACAAAGGAAGTAAAATAGTTATCCCAAAGAGTCTGAGAAGAGAGATGCTAAAAAAGATCCATGGAGGACATCTGGGAATCGAAAAGTGTAAGAAAAGAGCACGAGAGGTGATGTACTGGCCACGAATCAACCAAGATGTGACAAATGAGGTGTCAAACTGCACAATATGCCTGAAATATCGAGCAAGCAATCCGGTAGAACCACTAAAGCCACACCCAGCACCAGACAGACCTTACCAGAAGGTAGGCGCTGACCTATTCGTATGTCAAGGGAAGGACTATCTTGTCGTCACAGACTATTACTCCCTGTATCCAGAGGTTTGTAGACTGTACACCACCACTGCAGAAGCTGTGATAAGAAGTATGAAAGCCATATTCTCCAGACATGGCGTGGCAAGCGAGGTCTTCACAGACAACGGACCCCAGTTTAACAATGCAAATTTCCGACACTTTGCCAAAGAGTGGGACTTTGTCCACACAACGTCAAGTCCTCACTATCCACAGTCCAATGGACTAGTGGAAAAATCGGTCCAGACAGTGAAAAGACTGACGTACAAGGCAAAAGACAGTGGAACTGACTTCTACCAAAGCATGCTTATATACCGCACAACGCCGCTCGAGTGTGGTATGTCACCAGCCCAACTCCTGATGGGACGTCGGCTAAGGTCAAACCTACCCATCCCGGAGAACCTCCTGAAAACAAAAGAGGGGGAGAAAGTGAGGAAGTTCAAAGAGCAACAGAAAGAAAAGCAAAAGTACTACTATGACAGAGGAACACAAAACCTACCTGAACTCCACACTGGTGACCAAGTAAGGTTGAAAGACAAAACAAACACATGGACTCAGAAGGGAACTGTCCTGAGTGAAGTTCAACCAAGATCATACACCATTCAGACAGATGAGGGTGCTGTTCTGAGAAGAAATCGTCGAGATCTTCTCATGGGACCAGCCACAGCAGGTCAAGAGACTGATACTGTTGAACAACCTGATCACACAGCTGAGAACCAATCATCTGAGGCAACAACTCAGATTCAAGGACAATCAATCAGAAAATCCTCAAGACACGTGAAGCCTCCTGAGAGACTCATTGAGCAAATTTAAGGACTATTGTTAAAGAAGGAAGTAATGTTATCTTATTCTTTCTTCAAGTTCTAGTGTATTGACATATTTCATGTGAACACACAAAGCAAGGGTAAAAAACCTTGATCATGATAATGATAATGTAAGTTCATTAAATGTTGTTAGTTAAAAGTAAAATACTTTTGTTTTAAGAAAGGGAGATGTAATGATATCAGCAAATAGTGATGATATTTGTCTGTGTTTGATTACTTATGCCTTACAGCATATTTGTCTGTGTTTTTGATTACTTGTGCCTGACCAGCAGAGGTCATGTGAGAGACAAGCAGTCCAGGGGAGTTTTACTTTCAGTTTCATTCCAGATGCATCACAGCATAGTGTGTTCTGTAAAAAGCTGTAGAAAGTCTTGAACAAGACTTTAGATTAAACAACATTCTCTTTCAGAAATGAGTCTTTATTGAACCCAAAAAGAAATCAATACAGGGCCGAGGTTATGATCTGAAATTGTTGAACTCTATGTTGAGTCCAGAAGGCTGTAAAGTGCCTAATCGAAAGATGAGGTGCTGTTCCTCGAGCTTACGTTGATCTTCAGTGGAACAATGTAAGAGGCCTAGGACGGTGAGGTCTGAGTGGGAGTGAAGCAGAGAATTAAAGTGACAAGCGACCAGAAGCTCGGGGTCCCCCTTACGGACTGAACAGATGTGTTCCGCAAAGCGGTCACCCAATCTGCGTTTGGTCTCCCCAGTGTAGAGGAGACCGCATCGTGAGCAGCGAATACAGTATACTAAATTGCAAGAAGTACAAGTAAATCGCTGTTTCACCTGGAAGGGGTGTTTGGGTCCCTGGACAGTGGGAAGGGGGGAGGTATAAGGGCATGTGTTGCATGTCCTGCGCTTGCATGGGAAGGTGCCGGGCGAAGTGGAAGGGGTGTTGGGGGTGATAGTGGAGTGGACCAGGGTGTCGCGGAGGGAGCGGTCCCTACGGAATGCTGAAAGGGGAGGTGAGGGGAAGATGTGTTTGGTGGTGGGATGACGCTGGAGGTGGCGGAAATGGCGGACGATGATCCGTTGAATGTGGAGGCTGGTGGGGTGAAAGGTGAGGACAAGGGGAACCCTATCGTGGTTCCGGGAGGGAGGGGCAGGGGCGAGGGCAGAAGTGCAGGAGATAGAACGGACACGGTCAAGGGCCATGTCAACCACAGTAGAGGGGAACCCTCGGTTAAGGAAAAAGGAAGACATGTCTGAAGCACTGGTATGGAAGGTGGCATCGTCAGAGCAGATGCGGCGGAGACGGAGAAACTGGGAGAATGGAATAGAGTCCTTACAGGAAGCGGGGTGGGAGGAAGTGTAGTCCAGGTAGCTGTGGGAGTCAGTGGGCTTGTAGTGAATGTTTGTCAATAACCTATCCCCAGAGATTGAGACGGAGAAGTCGTGGAAGGGAAGGGAAGAGTCGGAATGGACCATGTGAAGGTGAGGGAAGGGTGGAAACTGGAAGCAAAGTGAATGAAATTTTCTAGTTCGGGACGAGAGCAGGAAACGGCACCGATACAGTCATCAATGTACCGAAAACGAGGTGAGGGAGGGGACCTGAGTAGGACTGGAACAAATATCCACATATCCCACGAAAAGGCAGGCATAGCTAAGACCCATGCGGGTTCCCATAGCAACACCTTTGATTTGGAGGAAGTGAGTGGAGTCAGAGGAGAAGTTGTTCAATGTGAGAACAAGTTCAGCCAGGCAGAGGAGGGTGGTGGTGGATGGGGACTGGTTGTGCCTCTGTTCAAGGAAGAAGCGGAGCGCCCTCAGGCTGCCCTGGTGCCCATAGTGAAAAGGAGGCGGTTGGGGCCAGGAAACTGTTAAAGTGGCGGAGAGCGTCGGAAGAGTCGCGGATGTTGTGGGAAGAGACTGGACAAGGGGAGAAAAAATAGAGTTGAGATAGGAAGAGATAAGTTCCATGGGGGAATGTCTGCAGCATAGTACCATTCAGTGTCAGCTGAGGCTCAGTGTGTAGCACTCTTGATTTTGAGTCAGAAGGTTGTGGGTTCAAGTCCCACTCCGGAGACTTGAGCACAAAAACCCAGGCGACACTCCAGTGTAGTACTGAGGGAGCGTTGCACGTTGGGGGTGCTGTCATTTGGATGAGATGTTAAACCGAGGCCCAGTCTGCATAAAAGATCCCATGGCACTATTTCAAAGAAGAGTAGGGCAGTTCTCCCCGGTGTCCTGGCCAATATTTATCCCTCAATCAACATCATTAAAACAGATTATCTGGTCATTATCACATTGCTGTTTGTGTGCAAATTGGATGCCACATGTCCTACACTTCAAAAGTAATTCATTGGCTGTAAAGTGCTTTGGGATGTGAGGTCGTGAAAGGTGCTTTATAAATACAAGTCTTTCTTTCTTTCATGCTGGACAGTGGCTATTCCTGGTGGGTTTAAAATTTGGCAAATTTATGCATGGAAAATAATTACAAAATAGAAATGTGTGGAATGGGAACTGTTGAATTGTAAAATTGTAAAAAAACTCATTTATCTTCACTTGTCCCCAGGAGAAGTATTTAGTGGCTGCATCCGTTCCCTTCCGATCACAGGGCATAGTGACGATTACTGAAGCACTTTGGATTGTGACTTGAATTTGACTGAAGTAGAATAGATTGTGATTTGAGGAGGCAACAGTTCAGCTTGATGTGAAATAGTTTCTTTGTGCCAGTGTCATTTCAGGAGCAGGTGGAATCTAATTAGGACAAGTGATTATTTTCCAGTACTTGTCCCCAGGGGTAGCTGTGCTTTTCCAAGTTATTGAAAGAGTTTATAGCTCTATTTGCTAATGGGTAGTTCAGTATTATCACCAGACTTATTTAGTGCGTTGCTACCAATACACTATAGAAAAGATGACAGAAACCAGAATGTGGAATATGCTTCCATGTGATACTCATGGATAATTATTAATTCAGTTAATTATATTGTGGGGCAGGCTTGATGGAGCAGCTGGTCTTTTCCTGCCTGTCTATTTTGTGTGTTCGTAGATCTGGCCACCACCACCAACAGACCTAAACTCACTAGTCTTTCATCCTAGTGTTGTATAGCTCAAAATACTTGCCCAGACACAACTCCAGTTTGAAATTACAGGATCTATAATTGTACTACTTGGTGTTTTTCACAATTCAATTGGACATAATATGAGAATTTCACACTTCGATTGTGCTTTACCGAAGTCCTTGTGACAGAACACTATGTTGTTTTAAACAGGTTCACTGCTTAAAGAAATTATCTCATTGCTCTTCTCTCTCTTTAAAGCTAGTATGGTGAATTATGATCTTGCATCTTTTTAAAGAAAAAAATATTGTTTATGGGGAACTAAATGGTGTTGGTAACAAAATCTGGAAAATTGGCTGGGAGTTACTAAGCCTGACCGTACAGGGTACAGCTGCATTGACAACTTTTCTTTGTTTTTAGGGTTTGGAATTGTCTCCTATATTGCACCCCAATGGTTGAGTTTGTAAAGTCACTGCCAATGGTGGAGTTCAGTTATGCACACCAGGTAGATCCCAAGTTCCATCCCCAGTCTGTGCTCAGTTCGCTGATCTCAGGCCTGCGGCACTGCAATTGACCTCGGCACCTCTGGGCTAGGGAAAGAAAACCAATTAGGGATCCAGCTTCTTCTCAATATCACGTGAGCTCTGCAGGAAATTGCAGACACGTGAAGAGTCCGTACAGGCCAGGAATGTTAAAAGTTAACAGTTTAACCCTCCCATATTCAAACTAAAATGGTTGGGTCAATGTCAAGAAGGCCATGGTAGGGATTTATAATTGCTTCCACTGCTGCTTTGTTTCTGGAGTCAGGGAAGGAAACTACCACATGAGTAGTGGCCCCAATCTCCAGTGGAATGTATGCCACCTTATTTTGATGATGGCTCTGTAATATAAATGGGGTATTAAAGTAGTTTGTGAATCACAGCAGCGAGACTTATAAAATGAGGTAGGCCCTTATCAATTGGTCACAGGTTGAGTAATTTATTATTTTTAATGTTACAAGTAGGTGCCAGTCAGCCTTGGTTCAATGGTAGCGCATTTGCCTCTGAATCAGAAGGTTGTGGGTTTAAGCCCATTCAGGAGACTTGATTACATCACCTTGGCTGAAATGTCAGTGCAGTACTGAGGGAGTACTGCACAGCCGGTGGTGCCATCTTTCAGATGAGACGTTAAATCAAGGCCCCATCAGCCCTCTCAGGTGGATGTGAAAGGCACTATTAGAAGAAGAGCAGGGGAGTTCTCCCCAGTGTTCTGAACAACGTTTATCCCTCAAACAACATTGCAAAAAACACAGATTACCTGGTCAGTTATCTCATTGCTATTTGTGGAACCTTGCTGTGTGCAAATTGATGGCTGCGTTTCCTACATTACAATAGTGACTACACTTCAAAAATACTTCATTGGCTGGGAAGTGCTTTGGGACATCCTGAGGTTGTGAAAGGCACTGTATAAATGCAAGTTCTTTTTCTTTTTTCTTCTTAGAGGAGTGATAGGAAATAGGTAAATCCTACTAAAAACTGTATTCTGTCCATTCATGTATTTCATGTAAAATAAACTGGTTTGTTGGTTTACATGTGGCCTCATTTCACTAGAGTGCTTAACATTCTGCCTTCTGAAAGATAGTAAAAACCATGTGGAGGTGCTTGAGAGCATGACCTAGAGGCCAGAACAATAAGACTCCTGATAGGGAATTCAGAAGAATCTTCTTTACCCAGAGAGCAGTGAGAATGTGGAACTCACTACCATAGGAAGTAGTTGAGGCGAATAGTATAGATGCATTTAAGGGGAAACTAGATAAGCACATGAGGGAGAAGGGAATAGAGTTTTATGCTGATCGAGTTAGATGAGGAAAGATGGGAAGAGGTTCGAGTGGAGCATAAACGCTGGCATGGACTGGTTGGACCGAATGGCCTGTTTCTGTGTTGTATATTCTATGTAATTGTGTGCATTATCTTATTGTTGCGACCCAGGGTCACGTGCTCATTTAACTCAAAATTGAAGAGTAAATGTATACTGATTGTAGGGGACATGAGGTCCGCTTATGTGAGTGACTGGTGATGCTCGCTGAATGTGAGAGCATATCTAGTGCACACCTAAAATTTGTAACAATGCATCTTAGTGCTCCATAAACTATTTCATCATTTAAACTTAAATTTATCCTTATAACCTTCAGTCCAATTTCTCACCAGATAATCATTCAACTCCTTTTTAAGAGTTCTGTTGAGAGGTTTAAATGTTGAATATCTAGTCCAAAGCAGTCCTTCTATTTCGTTCTAACCAAGGACGGGAGTCTAAGAACAAATTAAACAAAATCATTTAGTTTTATTAATGTTAACTGTATTTACAACTTAAACAAACCTCAGCATATACCGAATTATTTACCGTTTCTACAGACTCAATTTGTTAACCGTTCTTCTGCACTGAAACAGTTCCAATGATAAGGTCACACATCATGATTTTTTTACTGCACCTAGACAATCAAATCTGACATCTTGGGGTGAATTTTAACCCCCCCCAAAAATGGGTGGGTTGGGGTCGGGTAGATGTAAAAAAAATTTAAATTTCAAACTCAACCACAACCTGCCTCCAACCCACCCACTTCTGGGCCTAACGGAGGCGGAACAGGGGGATGGTAGCCAGACCACTCCCAGGAGGTGGGTTGGCCAGTTAAATATTATAATGAAGCTGGGAGCCTCACATTTAACTTCCCTTCCAGGTTTAACCCTGGCCGGCCAGGTTTCCCAGGCCTCTGGAAATCCAGCGGCTCAAGGGAAGCGAAGACTGCTTTGGGAAAAAAGTAAGTGCCTTTACAGCACTGCCTGTGGGCCAGGAGGAGCAGGAGTGGCTACTCCCGGCCCCCCAAGCTATCTGCTTCCTTGGGATTGGCCACCTCACCCATCAGATCCCACCCCTCCACCATTGGAACCCCTCCTCCACCATCGGACCCTCCTCCAGGGTTGGGGATCGGAATGCATTTACACCAGACCTCCCCATTCACCATGCCTGATCAGAATGCTCATGTCAAAGGACACAAAATCAAGCCCAGGTTTCCCCCTCCCTACTGCATCCCAAGCAGGGAGGTAAATTTAAAGGACAAAAGAGAGATATTGGGATGTGGCATTTGCCAGGAAGGAAGTGATTCACTCCAGCTTATATCTACATTTTTTTTTAAGTACAAGTTGGTCTGCCAGATAATTGGAAACTAAAATTCCACACAGCTTCATGGAGAGATGAGTAAATTGTTCGAAGTGGGTGTTCTACAGCTGTGATTATGGTGCAGAGGGATTCCCAACACATGGCTTGTAACCTTGAATAGAATGTCAGCACTCGTTGCAATCTGCTTTGTCCATTGACATGAAATCTTGGAATTTCTTCTGCAAGACACGAGGAGGACTGCTCTTAATGCAAGGCACTCTCCTGTAAGCTTTTTCCGATTTTGTCTATGTTTACTGTCTAATTTTTCTGATTGCAATATTTAGACATTCTGGCTTCCAAAGCAGAGCTCTGCGAGTTACTGTCTGCTAGTGCCGTTACAGTAATGTTTATCCAGATTATCAGTGTTAAAGGGCCATTGTCTTCATGGAAAAAATATTTTTTTCATTTAGGGAAAGGAGAACAGCAGAAGATGTTCAACAGGATATTGTGAATTATGTAGTTTATGTCCTTGCAGAATCACACAGAATCACAGAAACCCCACAGCGCAGGTATATGATTTGAATAGGACCCCTCATCAGAACTGATCTAGTCAGACAGGAAAGCCCATTTATACACCTGGCCAAAATAGGGAGACAGAACAGCAGGTAGAGGTCAAGAGTACAGATATGCTAACTACTTTTACAAAGAGGCAGCTGATGGGTTTAATAATCTGTAAACAGATTATAAAAGCAGGAAAGAGGGGTAGAGGGCTGCACTTTGTCAAACCAGTTAGTGCAACAGTATACTTTGACCTCCACCTGTCCACTTCAACCGCAGGTAGAATGTTCCACCCTCCAACACCAACAGTGTTGTGGCAAGCATTTCAGTAAATGTGGGTGAAATTTTCATATGTCCATTTGAACTGTGAAAAATACCAACAGTACCATTCTCGACTCTTGCCCTTCCAAATTTGGGTTGTGTCTGGAAAGTGCATTTTGAGCAGTGTAACACTGGGCTGAAGTAGTGGTGGTTATAGGACGGCCACTGGTAGTGGTAACGATGAATTAAGAGTATCACACACAACATTAAGCATGTTGATTAGAGCAATATAAGAACATAAGAAATAGGAGCAGGAGTAGGCCATTCGGCCCCTCGAACCTGCTCTGCCATTCAATAAGATCATGGCTGATCCGATTTTGGCCTCAATTCCACTTTTCTGCCCCCTCCCCAAAACCCTTGACTCCCCTGTTGCTCAAAAATCTATCTATCTCAGTCTTGAATATATTCAATGACTCCGTGTCGGAGGCCAAAGATAGATTGGTGTAGGACTGGTAGAAGAAGTTGGAAGTGGCAAGCTACAGAAAGGACCGGATCACATGAGCAAACAGACAGGAGATGTTTGGCAAAATGGTCATCCAATCTGTGTTTTCATATCCTCGTTATAAAGGGGCCTGCACTTTGACAAGCAAATACGTTGGAGGAGGAAAATTGCTACGATGCATAGGAGGAATGTTTGTGGTTTATCGCAGGTGCAGACTCCTATCCCCATGTGGCACACTACCTCATTTTAGTTTTGCCATATTCCACTGAAAAGTCGTACTAGCTGGAAGAATTAGACTGTTAACAACTGCTTGTGGGATAGGAGGAATGCTGATTGATATCTAAAGGGCAAGGTGATAGAGTAAGTGTGACTTCAATGACGTATGTGACTGGAAGTTCATGGCAAGGGTTGAGTGTTGAACTGATTCATGTGACTCAACTTGTGTCTTTTACGTAAACCAACAAAATGGATCCAGGCTCTCTCAGAAGTCCACAGGAAAGTGTAGACAGCTCAGGATTACACACAGAGGGTTTGTAAACCATGTAATACAATGTATACAGAAACCACTAAAGTCGTGAAATTTACTTTGAATCCAATAAACATTTTTGTTGTACTTTATCTCCCTGTATTTTTCTGAAAATTATATTACTGCAAATTGCATGTTGTCACATCATAAAGACAAGACCTGATTATCTTCGTGTAGTTTTGCACCTCTGATGTCAGATGTTCAAACGTGGAAATTGAATGTCTCATTCAAGCTGTTCTTCAATACTAATGGCTTTTGAGTCTGCACTGGTACCTTGCTGTATGGTATGCTATTTTTAATGTTTGAAACTAGGAGCCAAAATGGAAAGGAACATTCTATATGCTACAGCATTAAAGAATAAATAGTGAGGATTGAGGCACAATGAATTATTGGTGTGTGTATAGGCAAGGATTTCTCATTGGGTTTTTGTTTTGAGATGAGCATGTGACTAACCCAGAACTGACTTGTGCACAGGTGCTTACAATTCCCATCTCACCAGTTGTATCAATTATATGGCTTATATGGAGTAACTTCACTGTGACAGCCCAGCCTGGCCCATTTCACCGTAACAGCCCAGCCTGGCCCATTTCACCGTGACAGCCCAGCCTGGCCCATTTCACCGTGACAGCCCAGCCTGGCCCATTTCATCGTGACAGCCCAGCCTGGCTCGTTTCACCGTGACAGCCCAGCCTGGCCCATTTCACCGTGACAGCCCAGCCTGGCCCATTTCATCGTGACAGCCCAGCTTGGCCCATTTCATCGTGACAGCCCAGCCTGGTCCATTTCATCGTGACAGCCCAGCCTGGCCCATTTCATCGTGACAGCCCAGCCTGGCCCATTTCACTGTGACAGCCCAGCCTGGCCCATTTCATCGTGACAGCCCAGCCTGGCCCATTTCACCGTGACAGCCCAGCCTGGCTCATTTCATCGTGACAGCCCAGCCAGGCCCATTTCACTGTGACAGCCCAGCCTGGCTCATTTCATCGTGACAGCCCAGCCTGGCCCATCTCACTGTGACAGCCCAGCCTGGCCCATTTCACTGTGACAGCCCAGCCTGGCCCATTTCACTGTGACAGCCCAGCCTGGCTCATTTCATCGTGACAGCCCAGCCTGGCCCATTTCATCGTGACAACCCAGCCTGGCCCATCTCACTGTGACAGCCCAGCCTGGCCCATTTCATCGTGACAGCCCAGCCTGGCCCATTTCATCGTGACAACCCAGCCTGGCCCATCTCACTGTGACAGCCCAGCCTGGCTCATTTCATCGTGACAGCCCAGCCTGGCCCATTTCATCGTGACAGCCCAGCCTGGCTCATTTCACTGTGACAACCCAGCCTGGCCCATTTCATCGTGACAACCCAGCCTGGCCCATCTCACTGTGACAGCCCAGCCTGGCTCATTTCATCGTGACAGCCCAGCCTGGCCCATTTCATCGTGACAGCCCAGCCTGGCTCATTTCACTGTGACAGCCCAGCCTGGCCCATTTCACTGTGACAGCCCAGCCTGGCCCATTTCACTGTGACAGCCCAGCCTGGCTCATTTCACTGTGACAGCCCAGCCTGGCCCATTTCATCGTGACAGCCCAGCCAGGCCCATTTCACTGTGACAGCCCAGCCTGGCCCATTTCACTGTGACAGCCCAGCCTGGCCCATTTCATCGTGACAGCCCAGCCTGGCCCATTTCACTGTGACAGCCCAGCCTGGCCCATTTCACTGTGACAGCCCAGCCTGGCCCATTTCACCGTGACAGCCCAGCCTGGCCCATTTCATCGTGACAGTCCAGCCTGGCCCATTTCACCGTGACAACCCAGCCTGGCCCATTTCACTGTGACAACCCAGCCTGGCCCATTTCACTGTGACAGCCCAGCCTGGCCCATTTCACTGTGACAGCCCAGCCTGGCCCATTTCATCGTGACAACCCAGCCTGGCCCATCTCACTGTGACAGTTCACCCCAGCCCGTCAATCCCACTGTGACAGTTCATCCCAGCCCATCTCACTGTGACAACCCAGCCTAGACAGAGCTAAGCGATCCCACAATCAATGGATCAGATCAAAGCTCTGCAGTCCTGCCACATCCAGTCGCGAATGGTGGTGAACCATTGAACAACTAACGGGAGGTGGAGAATCCATGAAAATCCCCATCCTCAATGATGGTGCAGCCCAGCACGTGAGTATAAACGACAAAGCTGAAGCATTTGCAACCATCATCAGCCAGATGTGCCGAGTAGATGATCCATATCGGCCTCCTCCTGAGGTTCCCACCATCACAGAAGCCAGTCTTCAGCCAATTTGATTCACTCCACGTGATATCAAGAAACGGCTGAGCGCACTGGATACAGCAAAGGCTGTGGGCCCCGACAACATCCCAGCTGTCGTGCTGAAGACTTGTGCTCCAGAACAAGCTGCGCCTCTAGCCAAGCTGTTCCAGTACAGCTATAACACTGGCATCTATCCGACAATGTGGAAAACTGCCCAGGTATGTCCTGTCCGCAAAAAGCAGGACAAATCCAATCCGGTCAATTGCCGCCCCATCAGTCTACTCTCAATCATCAGCAAAGTGATGGAAGGTGTCATCGACAGTGCTATCAAGCAGCACTTACTCACCAATAACCTGCTCATTGATGCCCAGTTTGGGTTCCGTCAAGACCACTCAGCTCCAGACCTCATTACAGCCGTGGTCCAAACATGGACAAAGGAGCTGAATCCCAGAGGTGAGGTGAGGTGAGAGTGACTGCCCTTGATATCAAGGCAGCATTTGACCGAGTGTGGCATCAAGGAGCCCTAGTAAAACTGAAGTCAATGGGAATCGGGGGGAAAACTCTGCACTGGCTGGAGTCATACCGAGCACAAAGGAAGGTGGTTGTGGTGGTTGGAGGTCAATCATCACAGCCCCAGGATATCGCTGCAGGAGTTCCTCAGGGCAGTGTCCTAGGCCCAACCATCTTCAGCTGCTTCATCAATAACCTTCCCTCCATCATAAGGTCAGAAGCGGGGATGTTAGCTGATAACTGCACAGTGTTCAAATAATGAAGCAGTCTATGCTCGCATGCAGCAAGACCTGGACGACATTCAGGCTTGGGCTGATAAGTGGCAGGTACATTCGCGCCACACAAGTGCCAGGCAATGACTATCTCCAACAAGCGAGTGTCTAAGCACCGCCCCTTGACATTCAACGGCATTACCATCGCTGAAACCCCACCATCAATATCCTGGGGGTCACCATTGACCAGAAACTTAACTGGACCAGCCACATAAATACTGCGGCAACAAGAGCAGGTCAGAAGCTGGGTATTCTGCGGTGAGTGTCTCCCCTCCTGACTCCCCAAAGCCTTTCCACCATCTACAAGGCACAAGTAAGGAGTGTGATGGAATACTCTCCACTTGCCTGGATGAGTGCAGCTCCAACAACACTCTCGAAGCTCGACACCATCCAAGCCGAAGCAGCCCGCTTGATTGGCATCCCATCCACCAACTTAAACATTCACTCCCTCCACCACCGGCGTACCATGGCTGCAGTGTGTACCATCTACAAGATGCGCTGCAGCAACTCGCCAAGGCTTCTTCGGCAGCACCTCCCACACCCGCGACCTCTACCACCTAGAAGGACAAGGGCAGCAGGCGCATGGGAACACCACTACCTCCAAGTTCCTCTCCAAGTCACACACCATCCTGACTTGGAAGTATATCACCGATCCTTCATCGGCACTGGATCAAAATCCTGGAACTCCCTCCCTAACAGCACTGTGGGAGTACCTTCACCACACGGACTGCAGCAGTTCAAGAAGGCGGCTCACCACCACCTTCCAAAATTCTGTAGATTCTGGAACAGTACCCATGGATTGGAGGGTAGCTAATGTAACCCCACTATTTAAAAAAGGTAGTAGAGAAAAAACAGGGAATTATAGACCAGTAAGCCTGACATCGGTAGTGGGGAAAATGCTAGAGTCCATTATAAAAGATATAATGGACTTGGAAAACAGTGACAGGATCAGACAAAGTCAACATGGATTTACAAAAGGTAAATCATGCTTGACTAATCTATTGGAATTTTTTGAGGATGCAACTGGAAGAATAGATAAGGGAGAACCAGTGGATGTGGTGTATTTGGACTTTCAGAAGGCTTTCGATAAGGTCCCGCATAAGAGACTAGCATGCAAAGTTAAAGCACATGTGATTGGGGGTAAGGTACTGACTTGGATAGAAAACTGGTTGGCAGACAGGAAGCAAAGAATTGGAATAAACGAGTCTTTTTCCGAGTGGCAGGCAGTGACTAGTGGGGTACCGCAGGGATCGGTGCTGGGACCCCAGCTATCACAATATATATTAATGATCTAGACGAGGGGATTAGATGTAATATCTCCAAGTTTGCAGATGACACAAAGCTGGGTGGCCGTGTGTGCTGTGAGGGGGATGCAGAGAAACTCCAGTACGATTTTGACAGGTTGGGCGATTGGACAGATGCATGGCAGATGCACTATAATGTGGATAAATGCGAGGTTATCCACTTTGGTGGCAAAAACAGGAAGGCAGATTATTATCTGAACAGCAATAGATTGGGAAAAGGGGAAGTGCAACGAGACCTGTGTGTCCTTGTGCACCAGTCACTGAAGGTAAGCATGCAGGTGCAGCAGGCGGTTAAGAAGACAAATGGTATGTTGGCCTTCATAGCGAGAGGGTTCGAGTACAGGAGCAAGGATGTCTGGCTGCAGTTGTACAGGGCCTTGGTGAGACCACACCTTGAGTATTGTGTGCAGTTTTGGTCGCCTTATCTGAGGAAGGATGTTCTTGCCATGGAGGGAGTGCAGCGAAGATTCACCAGACTGATACCTGGGATGGCAGGAATGACGTATGAGGAGAGATTGGGTCGATTAGGCTTATATTCGCTAGAGTTTAGAAGAATGAGAGGGGATCTAATTGAAACTTATAAAATCCTAACAAGACTAGACAGCCTAGATGCAGGAAGGATGTTCCCGATGACGGGGGAGTCCAGAACCAGGGGTCACAGTCTAAGGATAACGGGTAAGCCATTTAGGACAGAGATGAGGAGGAATTTCTTCACCCAGAGAGTGGTGAACCTGTGGAATTCTCTACCACAGAAGACAGTTGAGGCCAAATCATTAAATATATTCAAGAAGGAGTTAGATATATTTCTTAAGGCTAAGGGGATCCAGGGATATGGGGAGAAGGCAGGGACAGGGTACTGAATTTGGATGATGAGCCATGATCGCATTGAATGGCAGAACAGGCTCAAGGGGCCGAATGGCCTACTCCTGCTCCTATCTTCCATGTTTCTATGTTCTCAAGGGCAATTAGAGATGGGCAATAAATGCTGGCCTTGCCAGCGATGCCCACATCCCATGAATTTAAAAAAAAATCTCACTGTGACAGCCCAGCCCAGCTCAGCCCACCTCACTGTGACAGCTCAGCCCACCTCCCTGTGACAGCCCAGCCCAGCTCAGCCCAGCTCACTGTGACAGCCCAGCCCAGCTCAGCCCATCTCACTGTGACAGCCCAGCCCAGCTCAGCCCACCTCACTGTGACAGCCCAGCCCAGCTCAGCCCACCTCACTGTGACAGCCCAGCCCAGCTCAGCCCACCTCACTGTGACAGCCCAGCCCAGCTCAGCCCACCTCACTGTGACAGCTCAGCCCACCTCACTGTGACAGCCCAGCCCAGCTCAGCCCACCTCCCTGTGACAGCTCAGCCCAGCTCAGCCCACCCCACTGTGACAGCCCAGCCCAGCTCAGCCCACCTCCCTGTGACAGCCCAGCCCAGCTTAGCCCACCTCACTGTGACAGCCCAGCCCAGCTCAGCCCACCTCCCTGTGACAGCCCAGCCCAGCTCAGCCCACCTCACTGTGACAGCCCAGCCCAGCTCAGCCCACCTCCCTGTGACAGCTCAGCCCACCTCACTGTGACAGCCCAGCCCAGCTCAGCCCACCTCACTGTGACAGCCCAGCCCAGCTCAGCCCACCTCACTGTGACAGCCCAGCCCAGCTCAGCCCACCTCCCTGTGACAGCCCAGCCCAGCTCAGCCCACCTCACTGTGACAGCCCAGCCCAGCTCAGCCCACCTCCCTGTGACAGCCCAGCCCAGCTCAGCCCACCTCACTGTGACAGCCCAGCCCAGCTCAGCCCACCTCACTGTGACAGCCCAGCCCAGCTCAGCCCACCTCACTGTGACAGCCCAGCCCAGCTCAGCCCACCTCACTGTGACAGCTCAGCCCACCTCACTGTGACAGCCCAGCCCAGCTCAGCCCACCTCACTGTGACAGCCCAGCTCAGCCCACCTCACTGTGACAGCCCAGCCCAGCTCAGCCCACCTCACTGTGACAGCCCAGCCCAGCTCAGCCCACCTCACTGTGACAGCGCAGCCCAGCTCAGCCCACCTCACTGTGACAGCCCAGCCCAGCTCAGCCCACCTCACTGTGACAGCCCAGCCCAGCTCAGCCCATCTCACTGTGACAGCCCAGCCCAGCTCAGCCCATCTGATAGTAGTGCTCCACCGTGGTCCATTTTACATACTGACCTTGGGCCATTTTTCTGTAAAGACTCTTGATTATCTAATTGTATCTGCCCATTTCTATCTAACTGGACCTGTGGTGGAATTGGAATTATACAAATAAGATAAGATAGGTCAGGAAGCACCTTGACGAATAATTATTTGCTAATATCTAACAGAAGTTGAAAACAAGAGTGAATTATGAAAGACTGCAATGAGTGCCATCAAATCCTGTTCAATTCAACAGGTCAGAATGGAGAAGAATGGCCCTTTAAACCAGAAGGAATGAGTAATGTAATGGCATTTTCATCCCACTAAACTTTATGGGGAGGGCGGGGGGAGAGAGTGAGAAAGAGAACTCAGCAGGCTGTGGCTGCATTTGCCTTTTGGAAAACAATTCCATATATGCAATCTATGAGTTAAACAAGCTTTGTGCCACAACTAAAATTATTGAAATGTTACCTATTTGATGTCCAAATGCACCCGGAATAACTTGCATTTGTTTTTAACTTTTAATGCAGATTTTTGTTGCTAATTTTCTTCCTTTCCTGAAGATGGTAACTCACTAGGATATGGTCCCCGCACTACTCAAGTGGCTTTACCTCCTCTCCATCCCCAATTTTCTCCACTGCATCATTATGATGAGGTACAATTCCACCTTGCTAGGCTGCCACAACGCACAGGATAATTGGTGCTAGGCCGTCTGGCACTGTACCACAAACCGAGGTACAGTTTTTCCTTCGGCTGTATAGTTCAGTACAGCTCTTGCTTGGGATGTTTTACTATGTTAAAGGCGCTATATAAATGCAAGCTGTTGTTGTTCAGGCTCAGTACCACACTACATATCACATTTACCCCAATAATCACGTGAAAGAAAGTTATTGAAATGATCACTCCTTAACATTGCCAGGACCACAACCAAAGCACCAAGTACTACTGATCGCAAACATCAGAAGACTGCTTTATGAGGAAAGATTGAAGAAACTAGATTTTTCAGCCTTGGAAGAGGGCAACTGAGGGTACAGTGTAAGGTACTAAATAGTGTAGAAAAGGTAGATCTGGAAGATTACTTCCACTAAATTGCAAGAGTAGGTCAAGGGTACACAAGTAAAAGGCAAACATAGGACTGATGTCAGGAAGTTCTTCACATAAAGAGTAAAGATTGGAATGGACATCCAGGTAGGGGAAAAACCCTGGAATCGTTTAGGAAACAGTTGGATTCCGTAATGGGATTCCGGGAAGCTATGGGGTCTTTTTGCATGAATGAGCTAAGAGAGACTGAATGGCCTTCTCATCTGTAGCTGTCAAACAGGCTATCCCCAGCATGCATTTAGTGTAGCACAGCAATTTAGATTTAGAACATAAGAACATAAGAAATAGGAGCAGGAGTCGGCCAATCGGCCCCTCGAGCCTGCTCCGCCATTCAATAAGATCATGGCTGATCTGATCCTAACCGCCAATCTACTATCACAGAACCATCTCCTGAATCTAACAGAATTAGACACACGAAATAGGAGCAGGATCAGGCTACACGGCCCCTGGGCCCGCTCCGCTACCCACAGGGCCATGACCGATCCGAACCTAGACTCATGTCCAAATTCCTGCCCGCTCCCCGTAACCCTTAATTCCCTTTACTTCTAGGAAACTGTCTATTTCTGTTTTAAATTTATGTAATGATGTAGCTTCTACAGCTTTTTGGGGCAGCATATTCCATGGACCTACCACCCTCTGAGTGAAGTAGTTCCTCCTCATCTCAGTTTTGAAAGAGCAGCCCCTTATTCTAAGACTATGCCCCCTAGTTCTAGTTTCACCCATCATCGGGAACATCCTCCCCGCATCCACCCGATCCAACCCCTTCACAATCTTATATGTTTCAATAAGATCGCCTCTCATTCTTCTGAACTCCAATGAGTAGAGTCCCAATCTACTCAACCTCTCCTCATATGTCCATCCCCTCATCCCTGGGATTAACCGAGTGAACCTTCTTTGTACTGACTCGAGAGCAAGTATGTCTTTTCTTAAGTATGGACACCAAAACTGTACGCAGTATTCCAGGTGCGGTCTCACCAATACCTTGTATAACTGAAGCAATACCTCCCTATTTTTATATTCTATCCCCCTAGCAATGAAAGCCAACATTCCATTGGCCTTCTTAATCACTTGCTGCACCTGCATACTAACCTTTTGAGTTTCGTGCACCAGGACCCCCAGATCCCTTTGTACTTCAGTACTTTCCAGTTTCTTGCCATTAAGATAATAACTTGCTCTACGATTTTTCCTGCCAAAGTGCATAACCTCACACTTTCCAGTATTGTATTCCATCTGCCAAATCTCTGCCCACCTACTTAGCCTGTCTATGTCCCCTTGCAGGTTTTTTTATGTCCTCCTCACTCACTACTTTCCCTCCCATCTTTGTATCATCTGCAAACTTTGATATGTTACACTCGGTCCCCTCCTCCAAATCGTTAATATAGATTGTAAAGAGTTGGGGACCCAGCACTGACCCCTGCGGAACACCACTGGTTACTGATTGCCAGTCTGAGAATGAACCATTTATCCCAACTCTCTGCCTTCTGTTAGATAGCCAATCCTCCACCCACGCCAGAATATTACCCCCAATCCCGTGATTTTTTTTATCTTAAGCAATAATCTTTTGTGTGGCACCTTGTCAAATGCCTTTTGGAAGTCTAAATACACTACGTCCACTGGTTCCCCTTTATCCACCCTATATGTTACTTCCTCAAAGAACTCCAGCAAATTTGTCAAACATGACTTCCCCTTCATGAAACCATGCTGACTTTGTCCTATTAAATTATGATTATCCAAATGTCCTGTTACTGTCTCCTTAATAATGGACTCTAAAATTTTACCTACCACAGATGTTAGGCTAACCGGTCTATAGTTTCCAGCCTTCTGTCTACTGCCCTTTCTACTGCAGTTTTCCAGTCTGCCGGGACCTTTGCCGAGTCCAGGGCGTTTTGGAAAATTATTACCAATGCATCCACAATCCCTACCGCCACTTCCCTCAAGACCCTAGGATGTAAGCCATCCGGTCCAGGTGATTTATCCGCCTTGAATCCCATTATTTTACCGAGTACCACTTCCTTAGTGATTTTGATCGTGTTTAGCTCCTCCCCCCCATAGCCCCCTGTTTGTCCAGTGTTGGGATATTCTTAGTGTCTTCTACTGTAAAGACTGATATAAAATATTCATTCAGTGTTTTTGCCATCTCCATATTTCCCACCATTAATTTCCCGGTCTCATCCTCTAAGGGACCAACATTTACTTTAGGCTATCCCCAGCATGCATTTAGTGTAGCACCACAGCAATTTAGATTTCCATATATATCTTCAAAAAACATGGATTCTGTTAAGTCTGTGAGTTGTTCAAGTAATTAATACTCAGACTTAATCAGTAACAATAAAACAGGTCTTTACTGGTTGGAGGTAGGGACTACACGTAGCTCTTTACTTCATGCCCACAGGCGGGAACTGAGGGGAGATCAGTACCCACAGTACTATTTATACCCCTATAGCCAGGAGTGGTACTGCGTATCACTACGCCCAACAAGTCGTGCAGTCCTGTCCATAGGTTCAAAGTAGCACACATATTACATACACAACATTCCTCCCTTCCTAGCTTTACAGTCATCTCCCCATTTAACATAACGTAATAACATATATACATATATAACTTCAGGTTTACATAACAGAATAACATAGATACATAGATAACTTCGTGTCAAAACAGATCACAGATTCAGTCTCTGCGGAAAACAGTTCACAGATTCAATCTCTGTGGTGGAGTCGGTTCACGTTGCTGGAGTGACTCATTCAATAGTCCTTCCATGGATTTAACAGTTTGAACTTCCGAACTGAATTGGCTCCGTTCGGAGGGACCACGTGTGTGATCTGGTAGAGGTAATAATGGTTCAGATGGGTCATCTTCTGTTTCGACTTTTCCTTTTCTGCTTCTTGGAGACTCTCTGGGCTCCACTGTCAGCTGCCAGCTGCATGCGCAGTTCCTCCTTCTCTCCCTCCTTTTTCCGTAGTAGAGCCACCTTCTCCCGATGTTCCGTAGACTTTCGGTGCTCCTCCATGATTTCTGTATGGTGGGAGTCGAAGTTACAAGTTGGGCAGGACAGGACATAGTAATATTCGGTGTCGTCCTGATCTAGGCCAGCGAGAGGGTCTTCTATTTCCTCCATACCCAGCTGGGCGTTAGCCAGCTTTTGTTCCAAGTCCAGACATCTTTCCTGAAGAGACTTCTTCATGCGTACCTCTTCATCCAGCTTTTTCTGGGCTTTCAGCAAGTCGTTTACTAATGACCTCATTTGAGATTTTACTACTTCAACTTCTTTTGGAGATTGATTGATCGGACTATTCAATCCCTCTACCGGAGCAGCTGTTTCAGCGGTCTGTTGTTCTACGTTGACGTGAGTCAGCGTACTTTTGGCATCCAAGGGCTGCTCTGTTGCAGTCATCTCAGTCTGTGTTGCCACCTCAGCTCTTCCAATAACCTTTGAGAGCTCCGAACCCCTTTCGTTTGAATATTGAAGTTCGTGTTCAAGTTTTTCCCATTTCAGAGTCCTGTCCTTCAGCATATGCAGGAGTTGGCTGACCGTTAACTCCTCTGACATCAGACGTTTTGTGTGCTCCTGCTCCATTTTCTCCATCAGCTGCTTCTGTTGTCTTTCCAGATGTTCCCACTCTATATCAAAGAACTCTTTCGTCGCATTCATCTCTTGCTCAAAACGGCGAATCATTTGTTCTAATTGCTGTTGCAGTTTGAAATGGAGTTGAGTTCGAGCCCGGTGTCCCTCAGAAATGTGCATGTCAGTAGACTGGACAGACTCAGAATTCTCTATCTCAGTGGAATTCTGTGCTGAAACTTTGTCTTTTGCACACGGGTTGGTCTTACCATCATCAGTTCCAGAGTCTGGGCTGATTATCTGCACCGAGTTCTCACTCTTTATGGCTTTTAGCGAATGCCAGTCCATATTTATGTTTCTAAACCACTCCCGGCCTAGTAGTGGTGGACCTCCTTCCGGTAGCACATATAGGTCCATTATTTGACTTCCTTCGCCCTTGTTGGCCACTGCAACCTTTATTGTCCCGATGGGGTACACTCTCTGCCCCGTGTAGGTTGTCAATATAATCTCCGTATCCTGTAGGGGAATATGTTGGAATAACCTTCTGTAATCTTTCTTATTCATGACCGACAATGCCGATCCAGTGTCCAATTCCATTTTTACTTGGACTCCTTCTATTTGAAGAGTAACCCAAATTGTCTGGAGGTCTGCACCCTTACTAACGTTGAGTACCCTTAAGCTAGCCAGTTCAATACTGCTTAAGCCAGCCAGTTCATTACTGCTAGCGTCTGAATCGGACTCCTGTTCGGCCACCTTGTGTACTTTTGCGTATTTTCCTTGCGGTGACTTCTTGTTGCTGGTCTTCTTCCCTGGCCTGCATACTCTAGCTATGTGTCCAAGCCGACCACAAGTTCTACATTCTTGGTTTTTAAACCAACACTGGTTCTGATCATGCGTTGTCTTTCCACAACGATAACATTTGCCAGAACTCACACCCAATTTGTGTGCACTGAGCTCCGGTGACCGTAGCTGCATTACTGCCGTGCCTCTCGCTGCGGCTTCGTGTGCTGCTGCCATAGTGACCGCCTTCTCAAGCGTCAGCTCATTCTCCTCGAGCAGTCGCTTTTGTGTATCCTGTTTAAATAAACCACACACAAATTTGTCTCGTAGTGCATCTGTCAGTCCCGTTCCAAACTGGCAATATTTCGCTAATTTACGCAATTCCAGCAAATATTCAGCATTGCTTTCATGCTGTAGCTGCCTTCTGTCGTAAAATTTAAATCGTTCCGCTAGCATCAGCGGCGTGGGGTTTAGATGATCTTTCAGGACAGTAACAATCTCATCGAACGTCTTATCCGCTGGTTCATCTGGTGATAACAGGTGTTTCAATTGCCCGTATGTCTTCGCACCCATTAAATTTAATAATGTTAGAGCTTTATCTTGGTCACGAATTTTATTGGCCTTACAATAATTTTTTACTCTTTCAACATATATGGCCCAATCTTCGAGGTCACTATCAAAGGTGCTAATATTCCCGTGTTTAGGCATTGTAGATTTGCAATTTCTCAGATTTTATTTTCTTTACTTGTTATCAAAGATGGCGGCTTCCCGCTCTTGCCGTCGTCCTCCGCCCACAAAATGGCGGTTTTCCCGCGCTTGGCGGTCTTCACCCGTCCCCCGACGCCGTCTCCCTTCAGCCTCCGAGTGCGGCCCTTATCTTCGCCGCGATCGCCCGAGTGCGGCCCTTATCAGCGGATGCGATCGCTGGATCGCGAAGTGGCTCCCGACCGAAGCGGCTCTCGGCCCTTATCTTCTGTGCGATCGATAGCCCGCGCTGTGCACCGCGGCTCTCGCACCTTGAGCTTCTGCAGCCGCCGCGCCTTTCAGTCCAAGTGCGGCCCTTATCTCCTCCAACTTCCCCAGCCCTGTCTTTGCAGCCAACGCTGCTCGGCTTACCCACCACCGAGGTTGAAAAAGAAGCTGCAGGATGTCTTCTGTCCTCCAGTTTTCAGTCGCTGATGGAGGCTTCAGGGTCCTAATGCCTGTCGCTTCCAGTGGGGTGGTGAGATTTGAAACCTCTCTTCAACGTCCTGTCTGTGGACGAAGCCGCCGTGGAATAACTGCCGCAGGGTAAGAATCTGACTCGTCGCCAGTGTTAAGTCTGTGAGTTGTTCAAGTAATTAATACTCAGACTTAATCAGTAACAATAAAACAGGTCTTTACTGGTTGGAGGTAGAGACTACACTGAATACAAGATTACTGCACAGTGCTTATATACCGGTGTGTTCACCCCCGGTATTACGTCTACAGCAGCCTGAGAAAGTAGTACATCTCTTAAGGTGGAACAGGCTTAAGCTCTCTTAAGGTGGAACAGGTTACATACACAACATAAACGTACTGCCCAGTGTAGAATGAGCCAAACAAACCAACAACGCATCGCATGTATATAGCACCTTTAACATAGAAAAACTTCCGAAGACACTTTACAGATGCAGATGGAAAATATAGACACCGAGCCAAAGAGGAAGATATTAGCAGGGGTGACCAAAAGGTTGGCCACAGAGATGGATTTTAAGGAGTGTCTTAAACAAAGAGGGGCAGAGGGGATTCCAGAGCATGGGGCCAGGTGGCTAAAAGGAATAGCCGTTCATGTTGGGTGAAAGGGAAGGGGAAATGCAAAAGAGGCCGGAGTCAGAGAAATGGAAAGTAGGAATAGTTGTAGGGCTGGAGGAGGTTACAGAGAGGTGAGGCCATAAAGGGATTTAATATGAGGATAGAAAATTTAATTTGAGGTATTGGGGATTGGGAACTAATGCAGGTCAGTAAGGAAAATTATGATAGGTGAGTGGAATTTGGTGCAGGATAGAATACAGGCAGCAGAATTTTGGATGAGCTGAAATTTACAGAGGGTGATGGGAGGTCATCCAGGAGAGCATTGGAATAGTCAAATCTGGAGGTAACAAAGGTTATGAGGGTTTTAGAAGCCGACGGGCTGAGGTAGGGACAGAGGCAGACAGTTCTATGGAGGAGGAAGTAGACTATTTTTGTGATGGAGGAGGATATAGGTTGGGTCAGAAGCAGGAATGTCCAATACTCAATTCCTGGTCTTTGCTAAGTTAGCTGATCTCAGCTGGGGCAGCAGGAAGGACCCTACATTTGTCATCAGTCCCAACCCCACAGCACACTGGGGCACTAATCTGCTACCTAGGAATTTGTTTTTAATTTTTCAGTATTCCTTTCCCCAGTGGTGCTGTTTGATCAGTCAGGGGAGCAGGATGCTATGGCCTTCTCTATGCATTTCTCTCCACCATTGCAATTTTTCATTGACTCAGCAGATGGGACCATTTTTAAAAAATTCGTTCATGGGATGTGGGCGTTGCTGGCAAGGCCAGCATTTATTGCCCATCCCTAATTGCCCTTGAGAAGGTGGTGGTGAGCCGCCGCCTTGAACCGCTGCAGTCCGTGTGGTGAAGAGTCCGCAGATGGGACAGTCTCGTAGATCATGTTGGTTGTGCCCATTTATTGTAAGCCTTGTGTCTATGTCCAATCCAGTGGGCGAGATGAGAGCTGAAGGAACTCTTGCCAGGTGAATTTACCAAATTGGAGTGACGAGCTGCTCTAGAACATGGTGATTAGAAATTGCTATCTTCAAGTTGAGAAGTTGTGTGCATTTACTGCTTGAGTTTACTGACAGCTTTTGACTTGTGAGGCTAACGGCTAGCTGCCTCAGACCAACAGTGAGTCTTTAAGGAGATGTTGTCTCTGTAAAAAAATGTGTTTGCCTTGCTATATTTCGTCATCTTTCTGTATGTCATTTTCACCATACTGATTTGGCTTTCACCATCCTGCTCTCTGTTTTTGTCATAAAATGTGCTCCTTTAGTCAGCTTGCTGATAGCAGCAATTAGTTCGTTTCTACTGAGCTTATTGTATGTGCTTGAAACCAGAGTAAGACTATTGGACCATCACTTTGAGAAGAGTGGGTTAAAATTGAGCTAGTGCAGGCAATTGCAAACTTACGCAGTCTGTTTTAAATTAAGCTGCAGTAACTTTGTATATTTTGGAAATCTTCCATTACCTCTCCCAGTGTTTCTGCAGACTAAGATCTTCCAGTGGTCTCTTAAACTGCATGAATGGTTTATCTTTCAGATGAAGCCCAATGTTTGCTGAAGTGGTGCGCTGCGTTTTAGGGTCATGTCTAATGTACGAACAAAAAGCATATAAAGATAAGAGCCAAGACATACAAGTCCCTCACTGCTGACGTCATGAATGTTACTATGCTGGGCTGGATAGTAGAATCATTGGGGGAGAAATTCGGTACCGTAATGCTTCCAGGGGCACTAACGGGTCATTACCAGCTTTGCGACTGGGCGCGTCGATAGTACCGACACCCGCGAAATTGACGTGGAGGTTTGCGGCGGCGGTAACCACTAGCGCCACGATCTCCTGCGCCCGGAGATCATGATGTCATTGCCGTGCGCATCGCCCCGGACCTGAACTTCGGTTCTGCCCCCTGCAGCATCGCCGGGCGACAACACCGACAACTGCAGGAGGCGTTGTTCGGGAGGCCGGGAGCTTCGGAGGCGCAAATAAAAGGGGATGTTGGCGCTGGTAGGAGAAAAATTTTAACAACGTTCAACTAAATTTTTTTCGATTGCTCCTGGGCCGTGATCGATCAGCCCGGCACTCTGCTGGAGTGCATGAGACTGATCGTGGCCGTCGTCGGGGACCAGCTAACTGGTCCCAATGCAGAGCCTGCAGCAATGGCCCTTCCCTTTAAGGGAGGGAAGGAGTCTCGGATTGCGGCATGGGACATTCTGCAGCGCTGCACCACTACCGCCCCGCCTGCGTCCTTTAGCGCTCCAGGAAGGAAGTGGAGTACATGATTTAGCGCTTCACTTCCTGGAGTGCAAACACCGAATTTTGCAAAAGCTGGGAATCATTAGCGCCTGGCGCTAAGTTTCCCAGCTTTCAAAAGTTAGCTCCCCAAACGGGACAAGACCAAATTTCTCCCCCATTTTGTATAAATGGTTATGAAAGTATTAAAGAAAGTGTATGTCAGCAGTTAGGGGCCCTATCACTTTTAATACAATAAATGGTGTAACATCCTCTTTAAGGCGTAAGTATGATGTAAGCTGTAATACGCAATGTATATTACATGGGGGAAAAAACTAACCTTAAAGGAAGCTATGATTATCTAATTATTACAGAGACAGATTAAGGCTCACCAAGTTATAACCACGTTGGGTCAATGCATATCTCTAGGAGCACTGGTATCTCAATTGGACTCTACAGAAAAGGTTTCAAGTACTATTCAACAAAGAATGGACTGGGATCCAGATGGCCAGAAACCTGCAGCTAGTAAGTCTGGAATAATATACTGTAGCCAACTTTGCAAAACTGATGAAATTCTGTGGATCTGATATATTTGATATATTCATATCTCAGCAAGGCTTATGACACTATGCCACCAAGTGATCATCCTACAAATTAGGATAGCATGGAATAGGGGACGAACTTCTGAGGTGGATTGAAAATTAATTAAACTTGTGCATCCTCAGTTTCCTTCGCCCCACCATTGGCGGCTGTGCCTTCAGCTGTCTGGGCCCTAAGGATCACTATCAAGTGCCACAGGGATCATTGTCCTTAGGTGGGGACAGAAATGAACCTCTAAGTTTGCAGATGACACCAATAGGGAAGAGACGAACAAAACACACAGGAGAGCTGGGAAAGTGGGCTAATGAGTGGCAAATGTTATTTAGTTAGGAAAGGGAATTTAATTATCTAATTAGGAAAGGGAAATTATCAGCACAAATATAAACTGAATGACTTGGAGACACGACACAACAGAGAGTGATCAGGGAATATTGCTGGATAGTTCACTGAATCCAACAGCACGATGTGCGGCAGCAGTAAGGAAAACTAGCCGAGTATTGGGATGTGTAGCCACAGGGATAGAGGAGAAATCCCAGTAGAGTACTGTGTACAATCCTGGTCGCCATGCTACAGAAAGGATATCCTGGCATTGGAGGCAGTGCAACGGAACTGATAACTAGCTTAAGGCATCTGAGCTGTGAGGGAAATTTGAAGAGCCTGGGATTGTTCACTGTGGTGAAGGTAAGGCTCAGGGAAGATTTATCCAACATTCTTAAGGGAATTGATGCCTGAACCCCAATAATAAATTCAACATTGACACAAACCCTAGAATCAGGGGACAAGCTCAGGAGAGGGAAGATGCAGAAACAGTTTAGATTTAACTACTTCATGAAGAGGGTGGTGAACATGTGGATAATATTGGCTGGAGAGGCAGTGAAGGCAGATGGTGTGGAAAAATCTAAGGGAGAATTGAAGGAGTGAGTATTCATAATGATTAGTTTTTGTGTCTGACCAAATAGACCGCAGCGTCTGTCCTGGTCCTGTACTTTCCTGTTTTCCTATTATATCCAGTTTCTACGAGGCTGAGTTTAAAACTCCATTTTTCATATGACACACATGCACAATGAATGATACTGATAAAAAGCGAGGACTGCATTGATACTCAACTCCAATCTTCCTCACAACAACAACTTGTATTTATATAGCACCTTTAATATAGGAAAACGTCCCAAGGCGCTTCACAGGAGTTATAAGACAAAAATTGACACTGAGCCACATAAGAAATTAGGGCAGATGACAAAGAGGTAGGTTTTAAGGAGCGTCTTAAAGGAGGAAAGTGAGGTAGAGGGGCAGAGAGGTTTAGGGAGGGAGTTCCAGAGCTTAGGGCCTAGACAGCTGAAGGCTTGGCCACCAAAGGTTGAGCGATTATAATCAAGGATGCTCAAGAGGGCAGAATTAGAGGAGCGCAGATATCTCGGGGGCGGGGGGGGAGGTGGGTGGTTGTGGGGCTGAAGGAGATTACAGAAATAGGGAGGGGTGAGGCCATGGAGGAATTTGAAAACAAGGATGAGAATTTTGAAATTGAGGTGTTGCTTAACCGGGAGCCAATGTAGGTCAGCGAGCACAGGGGTGATGGGTGAACAGGACTTGGTGCGAGTTGGGTCACGGGCTGCCGAGTTTTGGATGACCTCAAGTTTACATAGGGTAGAATGTGGGAGGCCAGCCAGGAGTACGTTGGAATAGTCAAGTCTAGAGGGAACAAAGGAATGGATGAGGGTTTCAGCAGCAGATGAGCTGATGTAGGAGCGGAGACGGGCGATGTTACGGAGGTGGAAATAGGTGGTCTTGGTTATGCCACGGATATGTGGTCGGAAGCTCATTTCAGGGTCAAATATGACACCCAGGTTGCGAACAGTCTGGTTCAGCCTCAGACAGACGCTAGGGAGAAGGATGGAGTCAGTGGCTAGGGAACGGAATTTGTGGCAGCTCCTGAAGACAGTGGCTTCGGTCTTCCTCACCTCAAAAAGGTAGAAGAAAATTATTTTATTTCTGTCACCCTCCTCTCAGATAGAGCAGCCCTTACGGAGAATATGAACAGGACAATAATTTTCTCCTCTCAAACTCAGAGGGAACAGGTTTGAAAATGGAACACGCCATTATTTAGATTTGGGACATGAAACTAAACTGAGGCAAATGAAGGGCACGCACTGTCCAATCACGTCACATGTATCCAGGATATTGTTCTGGGACAGCAGCAAACTGGCAGAACTTGGGGAAGAGTAAGACAGTCAGTGATTTGGACTAAAAACAGAAAATGCTGGAAATACTCAGCAGGTCAGGCAGCATCTGAGGAGAGAGAAACAGAGTTAACGTTTCAGTTGATGACCCTTCGTCAGAACTGGAAAAAGTTAGAGATGTAACCGGTTTTACGCAAGTGCAGGGGCAGGGGAAGGGGGGAGGGGAGGAAAGAACAAAAGGGAAGGTCTGTGATAGGGTGGAAGGCAGGAGAGATTAAATTACAAAAGGGATGATGATGCAAGGCAAATGGAGATGGTAATGGAACAAGTAAAGAAACAAAAGATGGGCCTAGTTGAGGTGTAAATAGGAATATCAGAATCATCAACAGCTGCCATGTGAAAAAAAATAGGGGCAGAGGTTATCGTCTGAAATTGTTGAACTCGATGTTGAGTCCAGAAGGCTCCAAAGTGCTTAATCGAAAGATGAGGTGCTGTTCCTCGAGCTTATGTTGAGCTTCGTTGGAACAGTGTAAGAGGCCGAGGACGGAGAGGTCAGAGTGGGAGTGGAGCGGAGAATTAAAGAGACAGGCGACCAGAAGCTCGGGGTCACGCTTACAGACTGAACAGAGTTGTTCCACAAAGCGGTCACCAATCTGTGTTTGGTCCCCCCAATGTAGAGGAGATCGCATCGAGAGCAGCGAATACAGTATATTAAGTTGCAAGAAGTACAAGTAAATTGCTGTTTCACCTGGAAGGCGTGTTTGATTTGGACAAGTTGCCTCAACCTGGCTGGGATTATTTCAAATGAGGTTGTGAGTACAATACATATATAATGTGGAACAATTTTATTTCTGTATTAGATGTTCTTTAAGAAGCAGTGTAGCTGTTTTCAAGCATATTACAGTCCCAGCTGGAACATAAAACAACTCTGCTCCCCCCACTCCTGAAGTTGCAGATTCTTGCTGTTGTGCAGTTCCACAAGCACTGTCAACCTTCTGGTATTTCACCAAAATGGTCACCTTTCATTTTGAGCCGTGTCGGTGAACGTTGACAAAGCATTTGATTGTGAAGAGCCTGTACTCACCCAACGTCCACGTGCATTTTCCAGCATACATCACTGATTAGTGATTAGGATAAGGAACAGGAACCATGGACAGTGACGGGCGAAATATGGCCCGCGGGCCGTATCTGGCCTGCCAATGATTCAATCCAGCCTGCCAAGGCCTGGCTTCGAGGCCGAGCGTCCGCTGCACCTGATCCCCTAGCCTGACCCCACCCCACGTACCATCAGGAGGTGGGTCATTGCCTCCGAGGCAGCAGGGGAGTCATAACCAAAAACCGAGGCGGGCAAATCGAAACTGCCGTTCGCTGCATTAATGTGTTGTTGCTATAACCTCCCCTTTCAAGTTTGCAAAAATAAATCAACAATATTATTCAATTCAATTCAATTCAATTTATTTGTCATATATATGCAGCGGACGTGTGTACTGCACAATGAAATGTTGATTTTTACGAGTCCTCCCAACATTGGAATAAATATGGCATAACAATGATAAAAATACAAATAGGAAAATACAGTAATAATAAATAAAACAACAGTAATAAATAATAATAAATTATACGTTCATGAGTCTTATGGCCTGGGGGTAGAAGCTGTTTCGAAACCTGCTGGTACGAGACCGTATGCTTCGGTATCTCTTACCGGACGGGAGCAGGGCGAAGAGGTTGTGGCTGGGGTGGCTCGCGTCTTTAATGATTCTCAGGGCCTTCCCCCAGCACCTCTCGGGGTAGATATCCTGGACAGCAGGAAGTTTAATTCCAATAGTATGTTGTGCAGCTTTCACCACCATCTGTAGAGCCTTGCAGTCTGTGGCGGTGCAGTTGCCATACCAGGTAGTGATGCAGCCGGACAGGATACTCTCGATGGTGCACCGGTAGAAGTTGGTGAGAATCTGGGGGGCCATTCCAAATTTCTTCAGTCTCCTGAGGAAGAACAGGCGTTGGCATGCCTTCTTCGTTACGACGTCGATGTGATGTGACCACATTAAGTCCTCCATAATGAATACACCCAGGAATTTGAAGCTGCTGACCCTCTCCACCTCAGCCCCTTCGATGTAGATTGGGGTGTGTCCCTCCCCCTGCCGCTTCCTGTAGTCCACGATCATCTCCTTTGTTTTGCTGATGTTGAGGGAGAGGTTGTTGTACTTGCACCATTCTGCTAGAGCTCTTACCTCCTCCCTGCAGCCTGTCTCGTCGCCATCTGTGATCAGGCCTACAACGGTAGTGTCATCAGCAAACTTGATGTTGGAGTTGTCCGTGGCCACGCAATCGTGAGTAAACAGGGAGTACAGAAGGGGGCTGAGCACACAACCCTGGGGAGTTCCCGTGTTCAGGATCAGTGTTGAGAAGATGTAACTGCCTATTTTCACCACCTGGGGTCTGCCCGTCAGGAAGTCCAGGATCCAGTTGCATAGGGAGGTGTTAAGTCCTAGCTCACTGAGCTTGTTGACAAGCTTGGAGGGGATAATGGTATTGAATGTTGAACTATAATCAATGAACAACATTCTCACATAGGTGTTCCTCTTATCCAGGTGTGATAAGGCAGTGTGCAGTACAGTGGCGATGGCATCATCCCTAGATCTTTTTGGGCGGTAAGCAAATTGGAGTGGGTCCAGTGTGTCGGTTAATAAGGAGTTGATGTGGGTTTTGACCAGCCTCTCAAAGCACTTCATGATGACAGAAGTGAGTGCTATGGGGCGGTAATCGTTTAAACAGGTTACTTTTGTTTTTTTGGGGACTGGAATAACCGATGTCATCTTGAAGCAGGTGGGGACTACAGACTGGTACAGTGAACGGTTGAATATATCCGTAAACACGGCTGCCAGCTGGTCAGCGCATGCTCTAAGGACACGCCCAGGGATTCCATCTGGACTGGGTGCTTTGTGGGTGTTCACTCTCTTAAAAGTCTTGCTCACGTCAGCCATGGAGATTGAGAAGACCCGGTCGTCCTGAGCCGCGGGCGCCCTTGTAACAGGCCAGTTGTTGTTGGCCTCAAACCGGGCGTAAAAAGTGTTAAGCTTGTCCGGGAGAGAGGCATTGCTGGGCATGACACAGCTGGGTTTCCCTTTGTAGTCCGTAATAGATTGTAGTCCACTCCACATCCTTCGCGAATCTGAGCTATGATAGTGTGACTCCACTTTATCCGTGTATTGTCTTTTTGCATTTTTGATGGTTTTTCTTAGCTCGTACTTTGATTTCTTGTACTCATCTATGTCCCCAGAGTTGAATACGATGGACCGTGTTTTTAGCATAGCACGGATATCGCCATATACCCATGGTTTCTGGTTGGGAAATGTTCGTACAACAATCCTCGGAACAACGTCATCTATGCACTTGTTTATGAAACTAATGACTGAATCTGTATATGTGTTGATGTCATTGTCCGAGGCATTCCGGAACATATCCCAGTCAGTGGAATCAAAACAGTCTTGTAACATAGCGTCTGATTGATCTGACCACCGTTGTAGAGATCTCATCACAGGCTTTTCCTGTTTCAGTTTCTGCCTATAGGTGGGTAGCAGCAGGATAGAGTCGTGATCTGATTTGCCGAAGGGAGGGCGGGGGGGGGCCTTGTATCCATCCCGGAACGGAGTGTAAATGTGATCTAGTGTGTTCTTGGCTCGCGTTGGGCAAGTGATATGCTGATGGTATTTAGGCAGTACTTTCTTCAGATTGGCTTTGTTGAAATCGCCAGCCACGATGAATGCAGCCTCTGGATGGGAAGTTTCAAGCCTGCTAATGGTCCCATACAGCTCGTTTAGTGCCCTATTTGCGTCGGCCTGTGGTGGAATATGCACCGCTGTAATGACCACGGATGAGAACTCTCTCGGGAGGTCGAAGGGTCGGCATTTGATCATCAGGTGTTCAAGATCGGGTGAACAAGAAGATGTAAGTAGTTCCATGTCGGAACACCAAGAATTGTTGATCATAAAGCATACTCCACCCCCTCTATTCTTCCCCGAGTCCTTTGTTTGGTCTAGCCGGTGAATGTTGAATCCCTCTGGTTGAATGGCCGAAGCTGGTATCGATGGATCAAGCCAAGTCTCAGTGAAAATCAAGACGTTGCAGTTCTTAATGTCTTGCTGGAAGGTGAGCCTCCCCCTGAGTTCGTCCAGCTTATTGTCCAGTGACTGCACATTCGCCAGGAGAATACTCGGAAGTGGTGGGCTGGTGTTCACGTCGCCTCAGCTTCACTAATGTACCTGCTGGTCTGCCCCGCTTGCACCATTGTCGCTTCCTGATCACAGGAATGAAGTCAGGTAAGCAGGTTGGAGGGTAGATGGTAGTAGCAGCAGAATCCCAGTTCGAAAAATCGGGGGTAGGTCCTATATCTCCGGACGATCTTATGTCCAGAAGTGATTGACGATCGTAGCGGATAAGCGAAGAAACAGTACTTAAAAAATTGTTTAATAACAATAAAATAATAAATAAAGTGGAAAGTTGTGGACGAGCTCGTAAAACAGCGGTTACCCTCATGAGCCATACAGGTCAGTTAAACAGTAGAATATTTTTTTAAAACTACTAATACTAAAACTAGAATGCTAAATACTAAACAGTAGAATACTAAAAAACTAACAGTACGTTATATTAAAATATACAACATTAAATACATTAAATACAACATTAAAATATCAGTTGGGGAGGAGCTCGTAAAACAGCAGCCATACAGGTTGGTTAAACAGTAGAATATTTTTTTAAAAAACAACGAAATTACTAATACTAAAACTAGAGTGCTAAATACTAAACAGTAGAATACTAAAAACTAACAGTACGATATATTAAAATACAATATTAAATACATTAAATACAACATTAAAATACCAGTTGGGGAGGAGCTCGTAAAACAGCAGCCATACAGGTCGGCACTGATGTCACTCCAAGTTTACGTAGGGTAGAATGACACTGTGTGGGACACCGTCTGCTGTTTACAGCGGTATCTGCCGCACCAGACTAATGTCTGAACCGATTACGGGGAAATAGAAACTTACTGCATTATCTGCAGCTTGTAAATCGACAAAGTTATTCATACCCGAAACCTCAGTTTCTGCTCCGTCACTGCAAAGTGAAAGGTGAGTTACTCATAGTTTGTGGGTTCAGTTTCCATAAATCTGTGCAGACTTTCCAGCTAAATGCACGATAACATAAATACTTTAAATCTATATATATAAAGCGGCTCTTCTGTCTGTCTGTCCGCCTGGTCTCTATACGTTTGGAAGTTACAGAGCGTACCGACGCGCGCGTCGCCTCAAAAGAAAGCTTGCGATTCCGGACCGGTCATAGGCGTATTTACGTTTCGGCCGGACAAAAATCCCGCCCGCGGTATCCCAAAAACGTTCAGCATTCCGCTCATTAGCATCTCATTAGCGACCGTGTGGCGTCGAGGTCTTCCTACAGTTGAGTGTCGAGTGACTCGACGATTGACCAATCCTACGCTTCGGTGACCTGACCGGTCGACCAATCGGTGCGTGTGTGGGCGGGCCTTATCCTTCTGAACCGAGGTGAGTGGCCGCCATCTTGATTTTCCACGATTTTTTCCCCCACACTTTCTGTGTGTTAGGGAACTAAGGTAAATATTTCAATTATGTGTTAGGCAATTAATTAACAATTTATTTGAGTTTTATATTGTGTTTAGCAACCCCCCCCCCCTCCTCCTCACCCTCGCGCAGGGGGGACTCGGGGCCTGAAGCTGAAAAAATTTCTCTCTCTCTCTCTCTTTCTTCCCTCTCTCTCTCTCCTTCTCCTCTTTCCTCTCTCTCCTTCTCCTCTTCCCTCTCTCCTCTTCCCTCTCTCTCCTTCTCCTCTTCCCTCTCTGTCTCTCTCTACTTCCCCCTCTCAGGTGTCGCGGACGGAGCGCGGGCGTGCCGCCCGAAGTTTCCCGCTTGCTAACGGCCTTGCCGGCTCCCGCGGGCCGCTCGCACTGACCGCGCATGCGCCGTCCGCACTCACCGCGCATGCGCCGCCCGCCCGCACGCAGCGGCCGTCCATCAGCCGCGCGATACGCGGGGGACCTCAGCAACGGCACCGGACCTCAGGCGCTAGGCAGGGGGAGGGGCCGGAGAGAGGGACAGGGGGGAGCGTGGGGGAGGGGAGGGAGAAGGAGACAGGGGAGGGGAGGGAGGGAGAGGGAGGGAGGGGAGAGGGGGAGGGGAGGGGTGGGTGGGGGAGGGGAGGGAGGGAGAGAGGGGAGGGGAGGGAGGGGAGGGGGGAGGGAGGGAGAGAGGGGAGGGGGAGGGGGGAGGGAGGGAGAGAGGGGAGGGGGGAGGGAGGGAGAGAGGGGAGGGGGGAGGGAGGGAGGGAGAGAGGGGGGAGGGGGGAGGGAGGGAGAGAGGGGAGGGGGAGGGAGAGAGGGGGGAGGGAGAGAGGGGAGGGAGGGAGAGAGGGGAGGGGGGAGGGAGGGAGAGAGGGGAGGGGGGGAGGGAGGGAGAGAGGGGAGGGAGGGAGGGAGAGAGGGGAGGGGGGGAGGGAGGGAGAGAGGGGGGGAGGGAGGGAGAGGGGGGGAGGGAGAGAGGGGGGGAGGGAGGGAGAGGGAGGGAGAGAGGGGAGGGGAGGGAGAGAGGGGAGGGAGGGATAGGACAGGGAGAGGACATGACAGGGAGAGGGGGGACACACAGGGGCAGGGAGACCAAACGCCCCAAAATTGCCCTCGCGCCCCAAAATTGCCCTCGCAACGCGGGGCTCCCCAGCTAGTATATAATAAAATAGCGCTATTGGCAGCATGACTTGGCATTGACACAATCCAATCGATTGGGAGATTGTTTATTTAGAACTTTTTTCAAACTTGCAGCGAGTTTTTAGTCTCAACTCGTCTCTGAAGGAATTTTAACGACTAATTCAAAATGAGTCCTGGTTTGATTTCATTCCAGTGAGTTATAAAATGTTATTTTTGTTTGTTGGTAAAATTGGGTGAAAGGTGTTGTCTGAGTTCCGAGGGGGGTACCGCCTGTCTCCCGGCGTAACTCTGGTGCAGACCCAGTTACGTCGGGTCCCTGCTGTTTCTGGGAGTTTCCTCAGTAAAGAGCGGGGGAGCTTCTAGCCCAGTGGTGATCAGAATACGGCCCACGGGCCCGCTGGACAGGACAGACATAGAACGCGAGCCGGAGCTCGAGCTGCACACTGGCTGCTCATCTCGATGACTCTTTTACAGAAATAAGAGTCTGCGTCTTTCCTCTCCCGGTACCCAGAGTACGACGGCAGGGGGGGTTCTCATCGCTGTCTTAGATACGGGAGTGGATCCCGGAGCACAAGGACTCCAGGTAAATTGAGTTGGCCTGTCTCAAATTTACCAATTTAACACTTTGCTCTCACCAACGTGCGTGGTCCTTTTAAATTTGCTGCGCGGTATCTCTTCCAGCGGCAGGAGCTGGTGTGCGGCCTGCGCGGGGCCTCGCTATTGGTGCGCATCTTAAGGAAGCATTGGTGTGCGGCCCTCAATAGCTCACCAAAATTTGTTAAACTGCCCTCCAGCCCAAATAATTACCCACCCCCGGACTAGAAGCACTGACTGAAGCCAATTGTAGACCAGTGCCATTTTGAACTGAAGCAGAAGAGTTCCACTCTGAACTGGGAAGGAAGTGGGCGCAGAGTGCCAGTGTGAATTGGGGGAGGGAGGTGGAGAAGAGTGCTCACTAGACTTGAATAGGAAGAATAGTACCAACATGAACTGAGAGAGCAGTAACCTTCGGAAGAGATGGGGAGGAAAATGTATAATTGATGAATCGGATTAGCAAGACTTAGAAATGGGGAGATCAAAGAAGACTGTCCAGTGGGGGTGGATTGAAAAAGATCCGTACATTTACAATCTGCCTTAAACTAAAAAAAAAACAAATGCAGTTCGTAATAACAACAGAAAATGCTGGAAAAACTCAGCAGGCCAGGCAACATCCGTGGAGAGAGAAATAGAGTCAACGTTTCAGTTCGTAATTTGGTATTGTGCAGTAAAAGAAAACAACATACACAGGAATACCATGGAGAACAAGAAACCTTTCAGCACAGCTTGCTGCCCAAGTGTAAGGGGAAGTGGTTACTAATATAGCTGTCTGACTATATGAACATTTTTGGCTGAAAATGTTGCTGTAATGCTCGCAAACTGTTTGTGTGTAAACACACTTTTTAATATCAGTGATGTCCTCCAAATATCTGCGGAATAAGGACAGCAGTAGTCATTTCCTCATAATAGATTACTGACAGTTGGATTAATGACGTTTACAAATGTCGGCATCCTTGTTATCAGTTTGTCTGTCAGGAGTAGTAACTAAATGTCACAGCACATAAAGTTTCTAATTGAATGGAGGGCCATTCAATTTATCAGAGCCACTGCCTCTATAGAACCATGGTGTCCTTATTGTCCTTCCTTTGTTGGAGGTTTCAAGATAGGTCAAATTTCAATCAGCTAGTTGGCTTGTGGCTCGCCCCACTTTCCAGAATTAATTGCATGTCTTTTATGTGATTTGGTTTTCTGGACATCCCTGTAACGAAAGACAAACACCAAGACTCTGAAGTATCACCTCATTAGTGTACAATGTGGTCTGAATGTTTCTGTCTCATTAACTATTTTAATGCTAACAAGAATGGGGTATTTTTGTCCATTCATTAAGTTAGTAGGAAAGCCTGCTTGACTACAAACCATTGTGTGAATTGATCAGCAGACAGGGACTTCTCTATAAATAGGGAAGAAGGATTTTATTTTTATTTGGTCATACAAGATTGATGCAGCTGGCAATTTTGCATTTCTTGCCCTGAGAAGGTAGTGGTTGGCATTCTCTTTGAACTGCTGCAGCCTGCACAGTGATGGTGCTCCGACTGTGGCTGGAGTATGTACTATCTCCTCCAGGATGCACTACAGCAATTTACTGGTGTGGGATAGGGAATTACAGGATTTTGACCCGGTGACAAAGCAGGAACATCAATATACAAATAGGCCCTAATGGTGTGTGGAGAGTGGAACTTGGTGGTGATATTGCCACTCTTTGTCCTTGGTGGTAGAGGTCATGGGGCAGGGAGGTGCCTTTGAAATAAGCCCAGTAAATTGCTGCAGTGCATCCTGTAGATAGTACATACACCAGCTGCAGTGCGCTGGGGATGGAGGGGATGAATATTGAGTCCACTGGCAGGGCCAGACTGCTTTGTCCTGGGTGGTCTTGAGCTTGTTGAGTGTTGCAGTTGCAACCATCCAGGCGAGAGGTGAGTATTCCATTACACTCCTGACTTGAACCTTCCAGAGGATGGAAAGGCTTTGAGACGCCAGGAGGTGAGCTACTTGCCGAAGAGTTCCCTGCCTCTTCCCTTTACTTGTAGCCACATTGTTGATGTGCCTGATCTAATTAATTTTCTGGTTAATGTTGACCTCCAGGATTTTGATGATGGGTGATTCAGCGATGGCAATGCCATTGAAGATCAAGGGAGGTGATTGTGTTTTTTTCTTGTTGGACATGGTTGTTCTGTAGCACAAATGTTGCCTTCCACTTCTCAGCTAAACCTGAATGTTGTCCTAGTCCTGCAATTGGCAGGCATGGATTTATTCATTATTGGAGGAGTTGTGAATGAAGATGAACCCTGTAGAATCATCAGTAAACAGACCTACTCTTGAACTTATGATGAAGGGAAAGTCATTGATGAAGCAGCCGCTGCAGCTATGACCTGGGGCTGCGATGATTGACCTCCAACAACCACAACTATCTTCCTGTGTGTCAGGTATGATTGATTCCTGGGATGAGAGGGCTGTCCTATGAGGAGAGATTGTGTAGAATGGGCCTATACTCTCTGGAGTTTAGAAGAATGAGAGGTGATCTCATTGAAACATACAAGATTCTGAAGGGGATTGACAGGGTAAATGCTGAGAGGTTGTTTCCCCTGGCTGGAGTGTCTAGAACTAGGGGGCATAGTCTCAGGATAAGGGGTAGGCCATTTAAGACTGAGATGAGGAAGCATTTCTTCACTCAGAGGGTTGTGAATCGTTGGAATTCCCTGCCCCAGAGGGCTGTGAATGCTGAGTCTTTGAGTATCTTCAAGGCTGAGATAGATAGATTTTTGGAATCAAGGGATATGGAGATCGGGCGGGAAAGTGGATTTGAGGTCGATGATCAGCCGTGATCTTACTGAATGGCGGAGCAGGCTCGAGGGGCCGCATGGCCTACTCCTGCTCTTCTTATGTTCTTATGTCCTTAACTGGGAGCCAATGTAGGTCAGTGAGCACAGGGACGATGGGTGAGCAGGACTTGGTGCAAGTTAGGACATGGACAGCAGAGTTTTGGATGAGCTTAAGTTTATAAAGGATGGAAGATGGGAGGCCAGCCAGGAGTGAATTAGAATAGTCAAGTCCAGAGGTAACAAAGGCATGGATGAGGGTTTCAGCAGCAGATGAGCTGAGGCAGGGGCGGAGTCGGGAGACATTACGGAAGTGGAAATAGGCGGTCGTAGTGATGACCTGGATATGTGGTTGGAAGCTCATCTCGGGGTCAAATATGACACCAAGTTTGCTAACAGTCTGGCTCAGCCTCAGACAGACATCAAATAAGGGAATTCTTGCCACAAGGAGGATCACTCCAGTTGGCCAGTATATGAATAGGTGAGGACTGAGGAAATGAGTTTTGACACAAAAGGTCAGACAGCAGTAAACTAGAGAAAACAGGATTTTGAGTGAGAGAAAGAATTATTTGATAGATTACAGGAGTTCAGAGAAGTTTAAGAACTCCACTAGCCAGAGATAAACATATATTTCAGCGCTGTCGCTTGTATTTTAAGAGTTAAGTTCCTGAGAACAGAAATAAAGTTAATGCTACCAAAAGGAAGAGAAAGCAGAAGGCCAAGTTATAATGAGAGATGGTGATTCATGGGGGTGATGACTCAGAGGCATGCTCGAGCACCCAAAGGGAAGCGAGACCACCAACTTAATCACACACTTTCAATATATCCAACGGACTGGCTATTCAAAGCTGTAACTCGTTAGGTATACAGGAAGCCTAATCTAAACTAATCTTGCTGACTTTGTCAATTTTGGACATTGAGTATAATGTTAATTTAACTGACACTAAGTTACTGTGTTATACTTGAACAGCCTTTGTTACTTCAGATATTAATTCCATTAGTTAATATCTACTCAACTACCTTGAATACTCACTTTTTGATATTAAGATGCTCCTAGTATATTATAAGTATTAATAAAGAAAATCTTACTTCATCACTTTACAGTCATAAATATAAAATTAAATGCAAGGGAAAGACAAGCTTTTTTTTACACAGAGGGTTATGAGGCTGTGGAATGCACTGCCAGGGTTAGTGATTGAAACAGCGACCATATCAACATTTAAGAATATGTTAGACAGATGGCTGAAGGAAAGGATATGAAAGGAATTAGGAACAGGACAGGCACACAGGATTAGGACGACTGCTCATGCGGAGGATAAATACCAAAATGGACTGGCTGGGCCAAATGGCCTGTTTCTGTGGAGTAATCAGATGTTGGTAGTGTAAATGCTAACATCATTTGAACCAGTTGATGCAAGTCTGTTCAACAGAGCCAAATGCTGGCACCTTGTACTTCTCAGACATGGATAGTGATTTCCAAGATGGTTCTTGGACCAAGGATTTAAGGTGTAGAGTAAGGAATCATTGGTGCCCTTAGGTTAATATTCCTTGGAAGGTTTATTTGTTTACTAATCTCAGTGTTTTTACATTTACTGGGGGCTTGTGTCTGTGATTTGAAACTCACAATATTGTTAAGGGTCTTATTATACTCGGATTAACTTTTAAGATGTAATTTGATGCCATTGTCCGTAGCTACAAACCAATTAAATACAACTAAGTGAATTGAATGCTTGTTAAAATAAATAATCAAAGATTGAAGTGTAGAATTTTAAAGTTTGTGTTTGTTGATATGCTAATACATGACCCGAGTCAGAAGAGTGAAGGGTTATTCAAGTTAGCACCCTGCAGAATTGTCTGTTCGAAAGGGGTGAGTCAGTGAGTCGGTCATTGGTGAGTTGGTAATGCCTGATGGCAGAATTGATGATTGCTTCCACCATGTTGCTGATGATTAAGAGGAAACTACTAGTGAGATAACTGGCTGGGTTAGATTTGAATTGAATATATATTCTAGGAGGTGGTAGTAAAATAGTTTTTGAACAAGGGTTATAAGCGGCTTGGCTTTCTATAATCCACCTCATCGGACCACACTAATTTGAAATTACTATTTGCTGCAAAGAGATTGGCGTCTGTATTGAAAAAGAGTTTGCATATACACTGAAGTACCCCACTCAGAGTGCATTCTGTGCCCTTGCTTTCCACAGTGATTCCTCCAAGTGTTGCCTAACACAGTGCAGTACCGATTTGTCCGTTGAAGAGATGTGGCAGGTGGTGATCAGCGGGAGAGTTCTTGTGTACTCAGTCACTAGCTACTCACCCAATCCATCGAAGCGCCCCGGACCGGATATTGAGTGGCGCCCCCTGCCTTTCCGCCTGCCGCTAGCAACGACAGGTAGAGGGGAACGTTTTGCAATCGGAAAGGGACTGGGGGAGCGCTATTTAAAGGCGGCCACTTCCTGCCTTTTTTTGTCTGCAACATTTTTGCACCACGCATTCTGAGAGAGACTTCCGGAGAGATTCAACGCTGTGTGAAGGATTTTTGGGTACTGAGCAGCACCTTGCAGGTTCATTTTGATTTGACCTTCCTTGCATTGATTTAGAAGAGACTGTGCGGGCTGCACTCTGAGCTCTTTCCCTGGGCCTCTCCATTGTTCTTTCCAGCAGAATTGATGTACAGGTCTCTCCAGGCCGAGATTCAAGGCTGCAATGAGCAGGGTGTGGATAGAGAGCAAGATCGACCCTCCCCTTTAAGAACTGGCCAATGCCAGTGTGTCTGTGTTCCATTGCTGACTGACATCACCTGAGCTTCGCCAGCGCTCTGACGTAGCGTCTCGCTCCTCAGTGTTAGTGCCTTAAGACAGGTGTGTAGCGCCTGATTTAGTGCTGCAATCCTCTCCAGGGGTGATAGAAGCCAAGTTTGCAGTTGGAGGTGATAATTAGCGCCAGGTGCTAAACTTTGCACTCGGCCAATAATTGTACCCCAAACGGGGCAATACTGAATTTCTCCCCCTGGGAGTCAAATCAGGGACTGTTTAGACTAAACAAAGAGCAAAAAACTGCAGATGCTGGTAATCTGAAACAACAACAGAAAGTTTGAGAAACACTCAGCCGGTCAGACAGCATCTGTGAAGAGAACGGACATGTTGCCTGTTCAGGTGTGGACCTTTTATCGGAAGATATTGCAGATGAACAATACTTAAAAAGGAATAGAACAACAGGAAGAGGTGGGAGAAATACACAAATGCACATGAGAGAATAGAGAGATCTGTAAAGTGTTTGAGTGGAAAATAAGAGGGTTACATGGCAGATGGAATATTTCCATGAGGCAATAGGAGGCATTATGAGACCTTTTATTCTGTATGTTTTGCCTTTAATCATGAATACTTCATTTTGAAGAGCAAATTAAATTTAACCAAGAAAAATAAACCCACTTTTATTTATCCACAATTGCCTTTTCCACTGTTGTTAACTGACGTCAGAATGGATCCAAGGGGACACATTTCCTATAAACTAGACTTTAAAAAAATCTCAGTTGCTCATGTACTTGAAGGGTTAGTGAGTGACGTTGAGATTTTTTAATTACTCGAGCAAGGCAGGCGAACTAAGAGAAATCGTGCTGAGGAGAGAAGTACTAGTGTAGTTGTTCAGAGGAGTTTAGCCATATTGATTTGGAAGGGGAGGGAGAGTCAGTAAAAGTGGAAACTGTTTGTTCTGAGGATTGGTCTTAAATCAAAGAAAAACAGAAAATGGTATAAACATGCAGCAGGTCAGTCAGCATCTGAGAGAGAAATAAAAGAATAGGATGTTTACCTATCACCAGGACTAAAAACTTCAGTTCAATCCCTCCATGGCTTCGCACCTCCCTATCTCTGTAATCTCCCCCAGCCCGACAATCCTCCGAGATATCTGCGCTCCTCTAATTCTGTCCTCTTGAGCATCCCTGATTTTAATAGCTCCACCATTGGCGGCCATGCCTCCAGCTGCCTGGGCCCTAAGCTCTGGGATTCCCTCCCTAAACCTCCGCCTCTCTCCTACTCTTTCCTCCTTTAAGACGCTCCTTAAAACCTACCTCTTTGACCAAGCCCTGTCCTAATATCTCCTTATGTGGCTCGGTGTCAAATTTTGTTTTATTACACTCCTGTGAAGCACCTTGGGATGATTTACCACGTTAAAGGTGCTATATACAGGAAACTTTCGATTTACCGGCACCTAAATAACTGGAAATCTCGGTTAACCGGCAAAATTCAGGAGTAGGTTTTACTTCATATTGTGGCGACACGCCACCACTGGACATAATCCGCTCACGGCGGCACGGACAGTTTAAGCAGACGCCCCCAGCCGGGGGCCCTTTCCTCCAGCAACTTGTTTCCCGCAGGGACAGGCTGCCGGGAGCACTTCCTGTCTGGGGAGTATTTAAGTGGATGCGCGGGCTTTTCCAGTACCTCTTTGCCATGAGGTTGATTAAAGCAGTTGTGTTTTACTAGCTCTGGTCTCGACTCCCACGTTTGCCACGGTATCTCAACACTGGTGACCCCGACGCTCAGGACGAATCCTAAGCTAGCATGGCGGATACAAACGCAGTCACGGTTAAACTACCGGACTTTTGGGAGAACCTGGCCGAAGCCTGGTTTGTTCAAGCTGAGTCCAGATTCCGGCTGAAACACATTACAGTCGACGCCACAAAGTACGACCACCTCGTCTCCTCTCTCACCTACGCCACGGTCCCCAAGATTTGGGCAGCACTGCAGGATCCACCAGTGGAAGGCAAGTACGAACATCTGAAGGCTGCGCTCCTTAAAAAATTTCAAACGTCCTCTTACCAGCGCAACTGCCAACTCCTTGACCTCCCCGGCCTTGGTGACGCTTCACCGTCGGATCTGCTTTCCCACATGCTGTCCCTCTCGGACGACAAAAACACCGGCGCCCTCTTTCGCACGCTTTTCATTCGGCAGCTCCCCGCCAGCACCCGCCCGCTCATTGTGGAGTCTGGCTCCACGGACCTGAATGAGATAGCCGAAAAGGCCGACCGGCTGCTCTCTGCGCAGTCCGCTCGCGACGTCGCGCCCGACCTCACGGCAACGACCACGCGGTCTTCCCGGCCCACTAGGCCTGACCGCCCTACCACTCCGGGTCACTGTTACTACCACACCCGTTTTGGCACTAGGGCCCAACGCTGCACGCCACCGTGCACTTTCAAACCCCCCCCCCCCACACCGGCCCCTGCGATGGCCGCGGGGCAAAAGGGGCCTCGACTGTACGTCACCGACGACAGAACCAACCGCCGATTTCTGTGCGACACAGGGGCCCAGCACAGCATCACCCCCGCCTCCGCCCTCGAAATCCAACGCGGCGCACGGGGTATCACGCTGGCCACAGCCAATGGCTCTGACATCCGCACATATGGCACCCGCATGGTCACGCTCGACCTCGCAGGCCGCCGCTACCGCTGGGAGTTCCTCACAGCCAGGGTCCTCTGCCCACTCATCGGCGCCGACTTCCTACGTGCCCATGGCCTCCTTGTCGATATCAACACTATGGCCCCCATCCCCGGTGCATTCACCCCGGCCCGTTCGGCCAGCCTGACGACCTACTGCCTCGCCAGAGCCACGGACGACTACTCGGCACTTCTAGCTGAGTTTCCCGCCCTCACTAACCCGACCTTTTCGGCCAAAGCCGCCAAACACGGTGTGGAGCACTATATCCCCACCACTGGCCCCCCGGTTTCTGCCCACGCCCGCAGACTCAACCCGGCCAAGCTGGAAATCGCGCGGGCCGAGTTCACCACCATGGAACAACTCGGCATCATCCGCCGCTCCAGCAGCCCTTGGGCCTCGCCCCTCCACATCGCCCCCAAGCCCGGCGGCGGCTGGCGCCCTTGCGGGGACTACCGCCGCCTCAAAGACGCCACCACCCCCAACCGATACCCGGTGCCACACATCGAGGACTTCTCGGCCCGACTGGCCGGACGAACCGTCTTTTCCAAGGTCGACCTGGTGCGCGGTTACCACCAAGTCCCCGTACACCCCGCGGACATCCCCAAAACGGCCGTCATCACCCCATTCGGCCTGTTCGAGTTCCTGAGGATGCCCTTCGGCATCAAGAATGCAGCCCAGGCTTTCCAGCGCCTTATGGACTCAGTCCTCCGGGACCTGAACTTCCTATTCGTCTATCTAGACGACATTCTCGTGGCCAGCTCCTCTGAACAGGAACACCTCGAACACCTTCGCATCCTGTTCGGGCGCCTAGCCCAACACGGGCTCATCCTCAGCCCGGCGAAGTGCCAATTCGGCCTAACCGAGATCGATTTTCTCGGTCACCACATCACCCCTGCTGGGGCCGTCCCCCTGCCCAACAAGGTGCAGGCCGTCCAGCAATTCCCCCGCCCCAAAACCATCAAGGGCCTCCAGGAGTTCCTCGGGATGGTGAACTTCTACAACAGGTTCATCCCCAGAGCTGCAGCCCTCATGAAGCCCCTATACGACTCCCTCCGAGGTAAATCCGGCAAGATGGACGTAGCCTGGACCACTGACACGTCAGCCGCCTTCGACGCCACCAAAAACGCGCTCGCCGACGCCACCCTGCTCGCGCACCCGAGGACCGATGCCCGAGTCGCGCTCACTACCGACGCCTCCGACCACGCGGTCGGAGCCGTGTTCGAGCAGTGGGTCAATGGCGCGTGGCAGCCACTTGCCTTCTACAGCCGCCAACTGCGCCCCCCGGAGGTCAAATACTCTACTTTCGACCGCGAGCTTCTCGTGCTCCACCTGTCGGTCCGCCATTTCAGGTTCCTCCTGGAAGGCCGCCCCTTTACTGCGTACGTGGACCACAAGCCGGTCACATACGTGATGGCCAAGCACACCGAACCCTGGTCCGCTAGGCAGCAACGCCAGCTCGCGGCCGTGTCCGAGTTTACTACGGACATCCAGCACGTCTCCGGTAGAGACAACGTTGTCGCCGACTGCCTTTCCCGTCCCGCCATCTGCGCGAATCACCTCGCGGTTGACTACGCGCAACTAGCAGCGGCCCAGCTCATGGACCCAGACCTCCTCTCGGCGGCTACCAACCGCCAGGGCTACGCCTAGCCAAGGTCGCGTACGGGCCCGAAGCCACGGCAGTCACTTGCGACATCTCACTCGGCCAACCCAGGCCGGTCATCCCTGCAACCTGGCGCCGCCGCATCTTCGACGTGCTACACGCGCTCTCCCATCCGGGTGCCCGCGCATCTGTCAAACTCCTCTCCCAGCGTTTTGTCTGGCGCGGCCTCAGCAAAGATGTTCGGACTTGGGCCACCTCCTGCCTCGCCTGCCAACGGGCTAAGGTACAGCTGCACACAAAAGCACCCCTGGGAGACTTCGAGGTACCCAGCCGCCGCTTCGACCACGTACACGTCGACATCGTCGGTCCTCTGCCGCCATCGCAAAGCCAAACTTATCTCCTCACGATGGTCGACCGCTACACACGCTGGCCTGAGGCAGTGCCGCTGCCCTCCACCACTACAGCCGACATCGCCAGGGCGTTCGTTAACACCTGGGTCGCAAGGTTCGGCGTACCAGCCCACATAACCTCCGACAGAGGCGCCCAGTTCACCTCCGAACTCTGGACGGCCACAGCACGCAACCTCGGGGTGACTCTCCACCGAACCATGGCGTACCACCCGCAGGCCAATGGGCTGTGTGAACGCTTCCACAGGTCACTCAAGGCCTCACTCCGCGCCGGTTTGCAGGACAGTACCTGGACTGACCGCCTACCGTGGGTGCTACTAGGCCTACGCACCGCGGTCAAGGAAGACCTCCAGTCCTCAGCAGCGGAGTTAGTCTACGGACAACCGCTGCGCGTCCCAGGCGAATTCCTTCCGGAGGCTACCACGCCTTGGTCGGCCGAACAGCAGCGGCTCAACTCTTTCTCTTCCGCTCAGCAGTTCGCCCCACTTCCGGTCAACCGACACGGCGAACTCGCACCTCACGTCCCGCCAAACTTACAGCAGGCGCGCTTCGTCTTCGTGCGACACGACGCGCACCGCGGGCCCCTACGACCCCCGTAAGACGGACCGTACGAGGTACTACAAACCGGGGACAAGGTCTTCAAGCTGCTACTCGGCGACAGGGTCGACACAGTCTCCATCGACCGGCTCAAAGCAGCACACACAGAACCAGGGGAACAGGTCCCCGTGGCCCGGCCTCCAACTAGAGGCCATCCCGCCAGCACAGCCGGCGGCAAACCACCCGGCCCCACCAACTAGACCGGCGACCACTCAGAGCCGCTCCGGCAGAACCATCAGACCACCGTCACGACTCGTCCACTCCTCCTAAGCGGATTCTGGGGGGAGCTCTGTGGCGACACGCCACCACTGGACATAATCCGCTCACGGCGGCACGGACAGTTTAAGCAGACGCCCCCAGCCGGGGGCCCTTTCCTCCAGCAACTTGTTTCCCGCAGGAACAGGCTGCCCGGAGCACTTCCTGTCTGGGGAGTATTTAAGTGGATGCGCGGGCTTTTCCAGTTCTTCTTTGCCATGAGGTTGATTAAAGCAGTTGTGTTTTACTAACACTGGTCTCGACTCCCATGTTTGCCGCGGTATCTCAACAATATTGTATTTGCCTTCTTCCATCTGTGCTGTGCAAGGGTGTGGCTGCAGCTGTTGCTAAGCTACAGAGACGCTTGAAACTTGAGGCCATTGTTCTACAGTTGTTGCTAAGCAACAGGGTTTGTTGCTTCATACGGAGCTGTCAGCTCTCCCTACTACAGCGTTCGGTTATCCGGAATTTTTGATGAACCGGCACCACGTCGGTCCCGTCCGTGCCGGATAAAAAAAAGTTTCCTGTATATGCTAGTTGTTGTTGCTTTGTTGTTCAGATTCGCAGTTTTTCCCTCTTCATTTTTGGTCTTAGAACAGTTTTATGTCATAATTGGGCGTGACATCCAGTGACCAGTTCTGCAAATTTCTACAATTGGTATATGTAGTGTGATTTGCTGCCGAAGTGCCAAATACCATAATTAAAGTCCCAGAGGCAGAGAAATTATAGGTTTCTGAATGAATAACTAACCACTTACCCTACCCACAGATAAACTCATTAAAATTTTGGTCAGTTTTCTAGATAATCTATAATAAACATATTCTCACTTACTTCAGTGAGGAGGATCAGAGGGGAATCTTTATAGCCCTGAATTCTCCCAGAGTATATAGCAGCATGATTTGTGTGTGACTTGCAACTCCAGTAGAGTACACCACATAATCATTTGAGGCTTTGCAGCAAAGAACAAATTACATTTTTAAATAGCAAAATTCTGCAGATGCTGGAATATATTTTATTCTTTTTCTGATTATATTAATATGCCTGTCTGCCTCTTACTGTTCAATTTTCAAGAAGAGTCCATACTTGAGATGTTAAATTGTCTGTTCTCGCCACAGCTGCTGACTGACCTGCCAAGTGTTTCCAGCATTTTCTGTTTTTGTTTCATATTTCCAACATCTGCAGATTTTTGTTTTTTTAAAAAATAAATAATTAGGTCTTTCTTTCTCCCTTCCCTCAGAAATGGGCTGAATTTGTTGTTTTTAATCATACGGATATACACAACAGTGACAGACAGGAAAAGACCCTCTGGTCCATCCAGCCTTTGTGCATCACAGTATATCCACTCCCCACCCCACCTGATACGATGGGATCTCCTGGGAGAGACGTAAAATCGGATAAAAACCCAGGCCAATTTGGGGGGGGGGGGGCGGAATCTGAGAAATTCCTCTGATTCCCGTCAGACAATCGAAGCTAGTCCCAGGGATCACTCTGATCCTGATAGTTCTATGTAGTGCCTTCCTTTTGTACAAGGTGATCTCTGCCCCAGCCAGAAACTGGTCCAGCTCTCACTTGAAGGAATTCATCCTGTTCTAGAGGTCCACTGTTCTCTGGGATCCACCGATGTAAAAAAGATAAGTGCCATGATAAAGCTGCGTCAGAATTTTCAAACCAGCAAAAATTGTGCCCAAGTGCAATTTAATGCCTAGTTTAATATTTCCTGCATGATGTTGAGCGAGGTTAAAATTACCACCAGTTGAGTTATCACCCCCATATATACATGTGCCTTTGTGTGAGCTGTCTTATCAAACTGAGGGTAGTTCAACCAAATTAAAGGATCAGACCGTGCAGGTCAAATCTCTTGTTATTTTATTCTGCCTTCCACTTGACTTGATTGTGCTCAAAACTATTGTCGCTGTTTTATATATTGGCTTTGTTTGCTATTATGTTCATTTTGAAGAAATAACAAATGCTATACCATCTCCTACCTGTGAAATAATCCTGTGTGACATCGTCCTCATCTCCTAAATTGAGATCAGCTGTCTTACATAGAACATAGAATGTACGGCACAGAAACTAGCCATTCGGCCCAACTGGTCCATGCCGATGTTTATGCTCCACATGAGCTGCCTCCCAACCCTCTTCATCTTGCCTTATCAGCATACCCGTCTATTCTTTTCTAGAGTAAAAAGTTAACTTTTCACTAGAAAGCATGCAGTCATTATTTTGATGCTGCCAAGAGCAATGGTTTCATTACTCTGTGCAGCGTCACTGTCATTCCTTGCTTATATGTCTACAGCAAAGTTTTAGAGATGTCTTGTTTCCCTATGTTTTCTCCTTCATCTTCTGAAGGATTCCTGGAATATGCTGCCTTTTGATGGGGTACGGGTTCATGGGTGCCAGCTGCCCGCCGATAAATAACCCAGGAACCCATTCTTCATGAGTCTGAACATTGACAGTGGGCACCCCAGGTTAATCACCTTTGTAATGGATCCCAGCCAAGTCTGATCCTGTCCTCACTCAACAAACACACACACACACATACACACATGCACACTCACTTTCCTTCAGAGATTACTGGATGGCAAACTGGAGCAATAACTTTTTTTTTATTCATTGATGGGATGTGGGCGTCGCTGGCTAGGCCTGCATTTAGTGCCCATCCCTAATTGCCCTTGTGAAGATGGTGGTGAGCCGCCTTCTTGAACCGCTGCAGTCCATATGGTGTAGGTACACCCACAATGCTGTTAGGAAGGGAGTTCCAGGATTTTGGCCCAGCGACAGTGAAGGAACGGCGATACAGGTCCAAGTCAGGATGGTGTGTGGCTTGGAGGGGAACTTGTAGGTGGTGATGTTCCCATGCGTCTGCTGCCCTTGCCCTTCTAAGTGGTAGAGGTCGCGGGTTTGGAAGGTGCTGTTGAAGGAGCTTTGGCGAGTTGCTGCAGTGCATCTTGTAGATGGTACACACTGCAGCCACAGTGCGCCGGTGGTGGAGGGAGTGAATGTTGAAGGTGGATGGAGTGCCAATCAAGCGGGCTGCTTTATCCTGAATGGTGTCGAGCTTCTTGAGTGTTGTCGGAGCTGCACTCACCCAGGCAAGTGGAGAGTATTCCATCACACTCCTGACTTGTGCCTTGTAGATGGTGGAAAGGCTTTGGGGAGTCAGGAGGTGAGACACTCGCCGCAGAATTCCCAGCCTCTGGCCTGCTCTTGTAGCCACAGTATTTATATGGCTGGTCCAGTTCAGTTTCTGATCAATGGTAACTTGGGCTGATTTTTTTCCCCCCTAGTGTTGAGAAAAAAAATACTTGCATTTATATAGCGCCTTTCACAACCACCGGATGTTCCAAAGCGCTTTACAGCCAATGAAGTACTTTTTGAAGTGTAGTCACTGTTGTAATGTAGAAAACGCGGCAGCCAATTTGCACACAGCCAGGTCCCACAAACAGCAATGTGATAATGAGCAGATAAGCTGTTTTTGTGATGTTGATTGAGGGATAAATATTGGCCAGGATAACTCCCCTGCTCCTCTTCGAAATAGTGCTCTGGGATCTTTTACGTCCACCTGAGAGGGCAGACGGGGCCTTAGCTTAACGTCTCATCTGAAAGACGGCACCTCCGGCAGTGCAGCACTCCCTCAGCACTGCACTGGAGTGTCGGCCTAAATTTTTGTGCTCAGGTCTCTGGAGTGGGATTTAAAACCACAACCTTCTGACTCAGAGGCGAGGGTGCTCCCCACTGAGCACAGCTGTAGCACCACTATTTATGAGTCAGCAGATTGGGAACCTTCCTGGTCTGCCTGGCTTGGAACCACACCATGCAGTGCATTAGGTAAGATTTTTCAAGGTATCAATGGAAAAAGTAATGTCTCAATTTGTTTAATGGCTTTTTTCTTAACGAAGGAGCCATGAACCGTCTGTTTTCGTAAACAGTGGGGTAGATCTTGACTTTGTGCAATAATGTAAAACTGGTGATAGTGAGCCGGCAGCCCGTTTTACATTTCTTCTGTTTCAGGAGAGGTGTAAAACGGACGGCCGACTCACTATCCTCTGTTTTACATTATCTCACAAAGTCAAGCTCTACCCCCATGCGTCTTAATAGACATTGGGGTCATTTTAACTTTAAATAGTTGGCCTAAAAACGGGCGACAGCGAATTGGCAGCCCATTTAATGTCACCTGATTTTTATTTTTTTTTCCCCCACACCATCTTCCCCACTTTTGAGCTGGCTCATAAAGAGCTGCATCTGGGGAGTCAGGAATACAAAACCATGTCTTTCATCCTTTCACAAAGTATGTTGGAGCATCAGTGTGTGCTTCACTGTGCTGCCTTCGCAGTTCATGCTTTGAGCATTTCACCACATTTTATACTAAACTTACCAACTTAGTCTACTATTCACATTTTGGGTTCTCTTCAAAAGTGGCATTACTGAAAATCGGTTGCATACTGTACTTTTTTACATTGAGGAACCAAGCTGAAGGGGCATGGTCCTTGTCGTACAAGACGCCAGCAAGGTTGAAAAGAGTAACAGAGAAAACAAGGCAAATCAGGAAGCAGTGATTAGGTGATGTCAAGCTTGGCACTAAAAGCGGACTGATTTTAGGAATCGGGAATGATTGTGAGAGGTAACTTCCACAACTTTCAGGTGCTCAGAAAGAATGAGCTGATTATCAAATCTGTATGCCTGTAAATGCTAGTGTCACTGGAGATAAGGAATACTGGGAATCAAAAAGAAAGATCTTTTGAAAAGACTCTGTCCTCCAATCTGTATGAATTTGTATAATTGGGAATAATTTACAACCAAACAGGAGCTGGGAAAGATTAAGGGGAGAGTAAAAGCACGGTCAAAGAGAGAATTTTTAAGATGCTTTTGAAGGAGCAACTGTGTTTAAAATTGGAGAACTGTGTCAGGTCAGCAGCAACATCAATCTGCTATCAGATTTCAGGTCATGTTGACAGGGCACATGAGAAGGAAAGTGCGGGTAGAAAAGAAGAATGGAATCATTGAGATGCCCCATCCTATTTGTTACAGTCGACATAAAATTGGCATTCTCTAAAGCTGATAATCTGCCCAGTGATGGGACATTGTTGGGCTTCTTACATACTGGGAGTCCTGGACATATTGTAGGAACTCCATTCCCTTATTCCATTTACCTATCTCTTCCGGCCAATTAATTTCAGGGTAGTTGAAATCCCTCATGATTTTAATTCTATGTTTGTTACTCATTTCGTTACAATCCTACAGACTCACAGTCCCTGTACGTACAGCACACTCCTACAGACTCACAGACCCTGTAATTACAGCACACTCCTACAGACTCACACTCCCTGTAATTACAACACACTCCTACAAAATCACAGTCCCTGTACGTACAGCACACTCCTACAGAATCACAGTCCCTGTAATTACAGCACCCTCCTACAGGCTCACAGCCCCTGTAATTACAGCACACTCCTACAGACTCACAATCCCTGTAATTACAGCACACTCCTACAGACTTACATCCCTGTAATTACAGCACACACCAACAGGCTCACAGTCCCTGTAATTACAGCACTCTCCTACATACTCACAGTCCTTGTGAGTACAGCACACGCCTACAGAATCACAGTCCCTGTAATTACAGCACCCTCCTACAGACTCACAGTCCTTCTAAGTACAGCACACACCTACAGACTCTCAGTCCTTGTAAGTACAGCACACACCTGCAGACTCACAGTCTTGTAAGTACAGCACACACCTACAGAATCACAGTCCCTGTAATTACAGCACACTCCTACAGGCTCACGGTCCCTGCAGTTACAGCACACTCCTACAGACTCACTGTCCCTGTACGTACAGCACACTCTTACAGACTCACAGTCCCTGTAATTACAGCACACTCCTACAGACTCACAGTCCGTGTATGTACAGCACACTCTTACAGACTCTCAGTCCCTGTAATTACAGCACACTCCTACAAACTCACAGTCACTGTAGTTACAGCATTCTCCTACAGACTCACAATCCCTGTACGTACAGCACACTCCTACAGACTCACAGACCCTGTAATTACAGCACACTCCGACAGACTCACAGTCACTGTAGTTACAGCACTCTCCTACAGACTCACAATCCCTGTACGTACAGCACACTCCTACAGACTCACAGTCCCTGTAATTACAGCACCCTCTTACAGGCTCACAGTCCCTGTAGTTACAGCACACTCCCACAGCCTCACAGTTCCTGTAATTATAGCAGACACCTACAGACTCACAGTCCCTGTAATTATAGCACACACCTACAGACTCACAGTCCCTTAATAACAGTACACATCTACAGGCTCACAGTCCTACAGACTCACAGTCCCTTAATTACAGCACACTCCTAAAGACTCACAGTCCCTGTAGTTACAGCACACTCCTACAGACTCACAGTCCCTGTAATTACAGCACACTCCTACAGACTCTCAGTCCCTGTCATTACAGCACACTCCAACATACTCACAGGCCCTGTAATTACAGCACACTCCTACAGGCTCACAGACCCTGTAGTTACAGCACACTCCTGCAGACTCACAGTGCCTGTACGTACAGCACACTGCTACAGACTCAGACGCTGTAATTACAGCACACTCCTACAGACTCTCACTTCCTGTAAGTATGTCAGACTTCTACAGACTCACAGTCCCTGTAATTACAGCACACTCCTACAGACTCACAGTCCCTGTACGTACAGCACACTCCTACAGCCTCACAGTCCCTGTAATTACAGCACACACCTACAGACTCACAGTCCCTGTAATTATAGCACACACCTACAGACTCACAGTCCTTGTAGTTACAGCACTCTCCTACAGACTCACAATCCCTGTACGTACAGCACACTCCTACAGACTCACAGTCCCTGTAATTACAGCACACTCCTACAGACTCACAGTCGCTGTACGTACAGCACACTCCTACAGACTCACAGTCACTCTAGTTACAGTACACTCCTACAGGCTCACAGTCACTGTAGTTACAGCACTCTCCTACAGACTTACAATCCCTGTATGTACAGCACACTCCTACAGACTCTCAGTCCCTGTACATACAGCACACTCTTACAGACTCACAGTCCCTGTAATTACAGCACACTCCTACAGACTCACAGTCCCTGTAATTACAGCACACACCTACAAACTCTCAGTCCCTGTCATTACAGCACACTCCAACATACTCACAGGCCCTGTAATTACAGCACACTCCTACAGGCTCACAGTCCCTGTAGTTACAGCACACTCCTGCAGACTCACAGTGCCTGTACGTACAGCACACTGCTACAGACTCAGACGCTGTAATTACAGCACACTCCTACAGACTCTCACTTCCTGTAAGTATGTCAGACTTCTACAGACTCACAGTCCCTGTAATTACAGCACACTCCTACAGACTCACAGTCCCTGTACGTACAGCACACTCCTACAGACTCACAGTCCCTGTAATTACAGCACACACCTACAGACTCACAGTCCCTGTAATTATAGCACACACCTACAGACTCACAGTCCCTGTAATTACAGCACACACCTACAAACTCTCGGTCCCTGTAATTACAGCACACTCCTACATACTCACAGGCCCTGTAATGACAGCACACTCCTACAGGCTCACAGTCCCTGCAGTTACAGCACACTCCTGCAGACTCACAGTGCCTGTATGTACAGCACACTGCTACAGACTCACAGACGCTGTAATTACAGCACACTCCTACAGACTCTCACTTCCTGTAAGTATGTCAGACTTCTACAGACTCACAGTCCTTGTAAGTACAGCACACTCCTACAGGTCCACAGTCCCTGTAAGTACAGCACATTCTGACAGGCTCACAGTCTCTAAGTACAGCACACACCTACAGACTCACAGTCCCTGTAATTACAGCACACTCCTACAGACTCACAGTCCCTGTAATTACAGCACACACCTACAGACTCACAGTCCCTGTAATTACAGCACACACCTACAAACTCTCAGTCCCTGTAATTACAGCACACTCCTACAGACTCTCACTTCCTGTAAGTATGTCAGACTTCTACAGACTCACAGTCCTTGTAAGTACAGCACACTCCTATAGGCCCACAGTCCCTGTAAGTACAGCACATTCTGACAGGCTCACAGTCTCTGTAAGTACAGCACACTCCTACAGACTCACAGTCCCTCTAATTACAGCACACTCCTCCAGACTCTCAGTCCCTGTAATTACAGCACCCTCCTACAGACTCACAGTCCTTCTAAGTACAGCACACACCCACAGACTCACAGTCCTTGTAAGTACAGCACACACCTACAGACTCACAGTCCTTGTAAGTACAGCACATACCTACAGACTCACAGTCCCTATAATTACAGCACACTCCTACAGACTCATAGTCCCTGTAGTTACAGCACACTCCTACAGGCTCACAGTCACTGTAGTTACAGCACTCTCCTACTGAACGGCAGAGGCGGGTGACCTAATTTATATAATTGAGGTTGTTGTCAGATCCTTACACCTCCTTTTAACCCTACCTTTGGAATTTCACTGCATGCCCATGGAGTTGAGGAACCACGTCTGTGAAGCTGAGGCGGAAGTTCAGTGGCCATTGATGGAACTCATTACTACAGAGCATGGAAAGCACAATAAATACTCCCACCTAACAACTGGTTACTTTCCTAAGGCAGATACTATTGCTGAGTGCATTGCCAGCACAGATTTAGGTTTCTGGAGGCTGGAAGTGTTTTCAGCAAATTCTGGAACCACTGTCATCTCATTTCTACAACCTATCACACCACTGACAGATTGCTTCTCTCATCTCTACTTCACTTGCCATCTACTACATCAGCATGAGTGCCATTTATACTGTCTCACCCTAGTCCTCAGAATCGGACCACGATGAGCCCCAACACTAGCAGCAGCAGGCACACCAGAAGCACCAACAACACCTCCAACCTTCTCAACCACCTGATGCTCCACAGGACAGAGGGCATCAGATCAGGGCTGCACTGCACCGGAGGCGACACCCCTAACTGCATTTCTTATGTATGCAGCACTCCAATGCTGCAGTGCACTGACAGCACTATGTTCAATTAAACTTCAAATCTAATGTGGCCATGGTCCCTTTAAATATCCTGGCTGAAAATGCATCATGAATGATGTCACCAGACCCGCTCCGTCTAATTGGACCGGGTAATACGGAGGGCGGGCTAAATAGGCCCCATTAAGGTAAGTTCATTTTCAACAGTGGGATGGAGCAAGCAGCGGGGTCGGGACCTGACATGGACACCTCCCGTACCGGACCCGCCGAGGTAGGCAAAATGTGAGTCTGTAGGTGTGTGCTGTAATTCCAGGGACGGAGTCTGTATGTGTGTGCTGTAACTACAGGGACTGTGAGTCTGTAGGGGTGTGCTGTAATTACAGGGACTGTTAGGGAGGGTTTAAACTAAAATGGCAGGGGGTTGGCAACTTGTGCAGGGAGACAGAGGAAAGGGAAGCAAGGATAGAAACAAAAGACCGGAAGGAGAAAAACAGAAGTGGAAGGCAGAGAAATCAAGTGTGTAAATCAAACAGGCCACAGTAAATAATAATTCTAAAAGGACTAAGAGTGTTAAAAAATTAAGCCTGAAGGCTTTGTGTCTTAATGCGAGGAGCATTCGTAATAAGGTGGATGAATTAGCTGCGCCAATAGATGTAAACGGATATGATATAATTGGAATTACGGAGACATGGCTCCAGGATGACCAAGTCAGGGAATTCAACATCCAGGGGTATTCAATATTCAGGAAGGACAGGAAAAAAGGAAAATGAGGTGGGGTAGCATTGCTGGTTAAAGAGGAGATTAACACAATAGTAAGGAAGGATATTAGCTCTGATGATGTGGAATCTGTATGGGCAGAGCTGAGAAATACCAAGGGGCAGAAAACGTTAGTGGGAGATGTTAACAGACCCCCAAAACAGTAATGCTGAGGTTGGGGATGGCATTAAACGGGAAATTAGAGACATGTGCAATAAGGGCACAGCAGTTATCATGGGTGACTTTAATCTACATATAGATTGGGCTAACCAAATTAGTAACAATACTGTGGAGGAGGAATTCCTAGACCAATATGTCAAGGAACCAACTAGAGATCAGGCCATCTTAGACTGGGTATTATGTAATGAGAAAGGATTAATTAGCAATCTTGTGCGAGGCCCCTTGGGGAGGAGCGATCATAATATGATAGACCTCTTCATTAAGATGAAGAGTGAAGTAGGTGACTCAGAGACTAGGGTCCTGAATTTAAATAAAGAAAACTATGATGGTATGAGGCGCAAGTTGGTTAGGATGGATTGGGGAACGTTACTTAAAGGGTTGACGGTGGATAGGCAATGGCAAACATTTAAAGATCGCATGGATGAACTACAGAATTTCTTCATCCCTGTTTGGCATAAAAATAAAACAAAAAAGGTGACTCAACCGTGGCTAACAAGGGAAATTAGGGATAGCATAAGATCCAAGGAGAGGACATATAATTTGGCCAGAAAAAGCAGTAAACCTGAGGATTAGGAGCAGTTTAGGATTCAGCAAAGGAGGACAAAGGGATTAATTAAGAGGGGGAAAATAGAGTATGAGAGTAAGCTTGCAGGGAACATAAAAACTGACTGTAAAAGCTTCTATAGATATGTGAAGAGAAAAAGATTGGTGAAGTCAAGAGTAGGTCCCTTGCAGTCAGATCAGATAATTTATAATGGGGAACAAAGAAATGGCAGACCAATTAAATACATACTTTGGTTCTGTCTTCACAAAGGAGGACACAAATAACTTCCCAGAGATGTTGGGGAACATAGGGTCTAATGAGAGGGAGGAATTGAATGAAATCAGTATTTGTAGCGAAATGGTGTTCGGGAAATTGAAGGGATTGAAGGCTGATAAATCCCCAGGGCCTGATAATCTACATCCTAGGGTACTTAAGGAAGTGGCCCTAGAAATAGTAGCTGCATTGCTGGTCATCTTCCAAAGTTCTATAGACACTGGAACAGTTCCCATGGATTGGAGGGTAGCTAATGTAACCCCACTATTTAAAAAAGGTGATAGAAAACGGAATTATAGACCGGTAAGTCTGACATCGGTAGTGGGGAAAATGCTAGAGTCCATTATTATAAAATATGTAATAGCAGAGCACTTGGAAAACAGTGACCGGATCGGACAAAGTCAACATGGATTTACAAAAGGTAAATCATGCTTGACTAATCTATTGGAATTTTTTGAGGATGTAACTGGTAGAATTGATAAGGGAGAACCAGTGGATGTGGTGTATTTGGACTTTCAGAAGGCTTTCGATAAGGTCCCGCATAAGAGATTAGCGTGCAAAGTTAAAGCACACGGGATTGGGGGCAAGGTACTGTCTTGGATAGAGAACTGGTTGGCAGACAGGAAGCAAAGAGTTGGAACAAACGGGTCTTTTTCCGAGTGACGGGCAGTGACTAGTGGGGTACCGCAGGGATCGGTGCTAGGACCCCAGCTATTCACAATATATATAAATGATCTAGACAAGGGAACTGGATGTAATATCTCCAAGTTTGCAGACGACACAAAGCTGGGTGGGCGTGTGTGCTGTGAGGAGGATGCCGAGAAACTCCAGTATGATTTGGACAGGTTGGGTGATTGGGCAGAAGCATGGCAGATGCAATATAACGTGGATAAATGCGAGGTTATCCACTGGTGTCAAAAACAGGAAGGCAGATTATTATCTGAATGGCAATAGATTGGGAGAAGGGGAAGTGCAACGAGACCTGGGTGTCCTTGTGCACCAGTCGCTGAAGGTAAGCATGCAGGTGCAGCAGGCGGTTAAGAAGGCAAATGGAATGTTGGCCTTCATTGCAAGAGGATTTGAGTACAGGAGCAAGGATGCCTTGCTGCAGTTGTACAGGGCCTTGGTGAGACCACACCTTGAGGATTGTGTGCAGTTTTGGTCACCTTATCTGAGGAAGGATGTTCTTGCCATGGAGAGAGTGCAGCAAAGATTCACCAGCCTGATACCTGCGATGGCAGGAATGACGTATGAGGAGAGATTGGGTCGATTAGGCTTATATTCGCTGGAGTTTAGAAGAATGAGAGGGGATCTCATTGAAACTTATAAAATTCTAACAGGACGAGACAGACTAGATGCATGACGGATGTTCCTGATGGCAGGGGGAGTCCGGAACCAGTGGTCGAAGGATAAGGGGTAAGCCATTTAGGACTGAGATGAGGAATTTCTTCACCCAGAGAGTGGTGAACCTGTGGAATTCTCTACCACACAAGGCAGTTGAGGCCAATTCATTTAATATATTCAAGAAGGAGTTAGATATATTTCTTAAGGCTAAAGGGATCAGGGTACTGAATTTGGATGATCAGCCATGATCTCATTAAATGGCGAAACAGGCTCGAGGGGCCGAATGGCCTACTCCTGCTCCTATCTTCTATGTTACTATGAGTCTGTAGGTGTGCGATATACTTACAGGGACTGTGGGCTTGAATTTCATCGGGCCGTTGAAGCGGGATTGGAGGCGTGTGGGGGGTAAAAATTGAAAAAACTGGCGGGCGGGCCCAACTCCGCCACCAAGCAATTTTCATTAAATCGTGTCTTCTGGTCCCGTCTCCGTCCCGCCTCTAAGAGGCGGGATAGGCCGTTAAGGCCCTTAACAAGCACTAAATCGCCTCTCTAATGCCATTTTGATAGGCCTTTGTGATTTTAACCCTTTTCCCACGTGAAGCATGCCTGTTCTGAAACACGACGGTGAAACCTGGCGGTAGCACAATTGGATTCCTGACTATCAGCTGCAGCTCAACCATTAAATAGGAGATTTGATCAGCCATCATTTGCAGGGGCAGGACTTTGTTGTCTCAGGTCTGGGGGAACTTTTAGAAGAGCCTGACACCCATCTCCAGTGTGACCTCCTGGGAAACGCCTCTCGCCACCTTGACTAAGCGCTTCCTCAACTGAGGCATATACCAGAAGCATGGGAGCCATTTATTTCCTTCTCTTCTGGCCTTCAGATGAGGACGAAGACCAGCCACGGCACCAGCAGAACCATGAACAACAGCAGCAGCAACAGGAGCGCCAAGCTGCTGCTCATCCACCTGAAGCTGCACAGGCCAGAAGGGGCCAGTGCATGGAAGCCTGTCAGCGCAGGAGATACCCCCCAAACAGGGTCCACAGACACGGGGTCAGCCACCTCAACATGTCTGAGCAGCAGTGCCAAAGGCGGCTCCGACTTTCTTGAGAGGTAGTGGGTGACACCTGTGCAATGCTGCAACAAGACCTGGAACCCAGAGGACCAGGTGGACAACCCTTACCAGTGGACATCAAAGTCACCACCGCACTCAACTTTTTTGCCTCAGGCTCACTCCAGGGATCAGCAGCAGACATCAGCAGCATCTCCCAGGCGGCCGCACACACTTGCATCACGCAGGTAACCGATGCCTTCTTTGCCATCGCGCACAATCACATCCATTTCTCCAAGGATCAAGCAAGTGTCACGGCGTGTGCGGTTGGATTAGCTAATCTGGCTGGCTTTCCAAGGGTGCAGGGCATTGTTGACTGCACACATGTGGCCCTTAAGGCACCCCATCGCAATCCAGGTATTTTTGTCAACCGCAAGGGCTTCCACTCCCTTAATGTTCAGCTGGTGTGTGACCACAAGAAGGAAATTTTGCATGTTTGTGCCAAGTACCCTGGCAGTTGCCATGACTCCTTCATACTGCGCCAGTCTAGTGTGCCTCCGCTATTCAGTCCGCCAGACCAACTTAACGGATGGCTACTTGGAGACAAGGGCTATCCCCTGAAGACGTGGCTAATGACGCCGTTGAGGAGCCCATCCAACGAAGCTGAGGAGAGCTACAACTCCAGCCATATGTCCACCAGTGCCATAATCGTGCAAACCATCGGTTTGCTGAAGATGCACTTCAGATGCCTGGATAGATCAGGTGGAGCCCTGCAGTACTCAGCAGCCAGAATCGTCGTGGTTTGCTGTGCACTTCACAACATAGCACAGCGTCATGGCTTGCAGATTCCTGAGGACCAAGTGGCTCGTCACATATCCTCCTCAGATGAGGAGGAGGAGAGCGAAAACTAACATCTTGCAGAGGCCCATCAACCAGCGACAGCAGTACGCGAGAACATTGCTGCCCGGGATGCAAGGAACGCACTCATCTTGTCCAGATTTGCTTAGCCTAGCCAATCAAGCACTTTTGCCTCGCAGCTTCTTACCTGAGCATCGACAATGGCCAAGAACCAGCGGATTCTTAGCAATTTGACCACCATACTGACAATTGCAAGTAATCCTAAGCCCTCAATGTGGAAGTCCCATTTGCGAAATGACACACGCCACAACTACAGCAGTAGCCATCAGATTTTTTATTTACAATAATCATCTGATGGCTTTTTAACATAAAACATCAAATTTCATCCAAGTGACTACCCTTGTGACTATTTGTGCACTATCTTTCTCTTACGTGTGCTCCTACGTGGTGCTTCCCCTGTGGCTTCAGCAGATGTGGAGGCCCCTTGCTCACTTGCTGTTCCTGTCTCGACACCTTTGGCGGGCGTCCTTTTGGGTTGCGAACCTGTGAGGGTTTGCCAACAGTCTGCTGCTCCAGCGGCTGTGCAGAGGTTGAGACGCCAATCTCAGTTGGGTGTGGACTCTGGTGGGGCTCTGACCGAGGACTTGTCAGTGGCATGGAAGTGTGAGAGCTTGGAGAGAAGCCCCCACTTCCTTGTTCTCTGCAAACAATATCCCTCTCATGGGTCAGGTCCACCTCCACGCTTGCAAGTGGATTGAGAGCACCTTGCTGCACATCAGGGGGGCCATGGGGACCCGTATCTGCACTGGAAGTCCTATTCAGAAGGACTTCCATGAAGGTCGGGTTTCTGTGTTCAATAGATGACCATCGCTCCTCCAGAGATGTCATTCTATTCTGAACACTCACCATGTTTTCCATACCCTGGCGACTTATCTCCTCCATGGCCGCAGCCATCCTCTCGTCTACTGTAGCCATCCTTTTGACGGAGGTTGTCATCATTTGCACGGAGGTTGCCATCCTTTCCGTGGTGATGCATTCATGCACCAATGAGTCCACAAAGGCTCTGCTCATATTTGCAATGGACTCCTCCATTCGCTCCACACTCGCAGCGACCCTGGAGACTAAACCTGCCAGAGACTCCTGCATCTGTTCCTGGTGTTCCAGCACCGCTGATCTTATGGATGGACCCAGAGACAGAGGGTCGACATGCAGCTGAGCCGAGCTGGGAGAGTCCTGCGCCCTCCAATTAGGACTCTCCACTGCTGTCCCTGTCTCCACAATCTGCTGATGTTCACTTGTGAGCTGTGATACACCAGGTGACAACACTACTCTATCTCGCGATGTTCCCTCCGAGGTGCGAGTGTCTGCGCTGGTGCTGGGTGCAGTGAATTCTGCTGATGCTGCGCCTTCAGAGGTTGCAGCTTCCTCTGAGGAGTCTTGAGGCTCATGCTCTTCCTCCTGGATAGTGGGGACAGGTGCTTGCGATGGTCCTGTGGGGGAGTAAAGGAAAGAGTCAGAGATGTGAGGCCAAGGTTACATGCACATTGCATATTGCAGATGGACTTATGATCATCTGTTGGAGCTTCAGAATCATTATCAGCGACATGCAATGTCATTGAGAGAGATGGAAAACTATTCTATCACCAGCTTGCTGTGATGCGCCCGTCTGTCCGTCCCCCACTTGGGAATCTTCCTCCACTCCCATGATCTCCAGGACCGCATCCTCCCAGGGAGTGAGCTGGGCTACTGAGGGTGGCCCTCCTCCTGTCCTCGTTCTTTCCCTCTTATTGTGAGCTCTCTTTTCCTGCAATGAGGGAGACAAGTGGAGTTTGAGTGAGAATGAAGGAGTGAGTGTAGAGAATCCATAGCATAGATGCTTAGAAGGAGACAAAGATGGAGTGAGGTAGCAAGACCAAGGGCCCTCCCTGTGTGTTGTAAGTTGTAATTGCATCACAGTGATAGGGAGTGTGAGGGCTGCATAGTCGAATAGTTAGCTGAATGTGACCATAGAGAGAGAGAGAGGGAATGGGTAAGGGTGCATGGATGTCAGTGTCAAGTGGGATGTGGAGGAAGAGATTGCTAAAGCTGAGTGCTGGTGAGGAGAGGCAATGGGGATCAGGTTGATGGTGATGGGAAATTCATACTCACTTTTCCAGTGCGCAGGTCATGAAACCTCTTCCTGCACTGAAGCCAGGTTCTGCGGGTTATTGACAGAGTTGACCTCCTCTGCCACCTGGATCCACACAGCCTTGGTTTGCTGGGGAGGCTTCTTCCTCCCTGAAGAAGGGAAGAGCACCTCTTTATTTGCTCTTGCTCCCTCTACTAAAGCCTGCAGGGCAACGTCATCAAAGCGGGGGGCAGACCTAGGTCTCTGGCGGGCCATTCTTCCTGCGGGTGCCTCTAACATGCAAGGGCGAAACCTTGGCAGTCTGCAGAAGAAGCAAGGCTTGATGCAGACCTTAAATGCAGCAGCAATGATGATGTCATCGGAGGCGACTTTCAGACTGGAAAAACTCATTGGCCATGGGTTCCCACACGTTGGAACTCAATTGGCCAATTAAGTTAAAAGGGCATCATTTTCACACATTGATTTAGAATCGGGTGGCTAACACGAAATGCGGATTACACAACCGCAGCCCGTCCCAGTATCAAAATCCAGCCCTTTGAGTCTGTATGTGTGTGCTGTAATTCCAGGGACTGAGAGTCTGTATGTGTGTGCTGTAACTGCAGGGACTGTGAGCCTGTGGGAGTGTGCTGTAACTACAGGAACGGTGAGTCTATGTGTGTACTGTAATTCCAGGGTCTGTGAGTCTGTATGTGTGTGCTGCAACTACAGGGACTGTGAGTCTGTAGGTGTGTGCTATAATTACAGGGACTGTGAGTCTGTGGGAGTGTGCTGTAATTACAGGGACTGTGAGTCTGTATGTGTGTGCTGTAATTACAGGGATTGTGAGTCTAGGTATGTGCTGTAATTACAGGGACTGTGAGTATGTAGGAGTGTGCTGTAATTACAGGGACTGTGAGTCTGTATGTGTGTGCTGTAATTACAGGGACTGGGCTCGATTTTTAACTCAGCCGTCAGGCGGGCTTTGAGGCGTGTGGGGGGTTAAAATCGCAAAACTTGGGGGTCGGGACCCCCCTCCCCCGCCGCCTGGTTCCCGACACCTATCCATTTTAACCTAGGCGTGTCTGATGGTCCCGAATCAGTACCGCCTGCAACAGGCGGGACTGGTCTTTAGGGCCTTTAACAGCACTCATTGGCCTTTATAATCCCATTTTAACAGGCCCTTGCCTGTTTAACCCATTTCCCACGTAAAACATGCCTAGTGGGGATCACACCTGTGAAACCTGGCGTGAGCACCATTGGCTTGCTGACTATCAGCTGCAGGTCAACCATTAAAGAGGGGATTTGATCAGTCATCATTTGCAGGTGGCAGGACTTTGTTGTCTCAGGCCTGGGGCAACTTTGACCAGGCTTAACCATATCTGTGCAAGGTTGGAGCCTCACACAGTTCTCCAGTGTGACCTCCTGCCAAACCCCTCTCGCCACCCTCACTCAGCGCTTCCTCAACTGAGGCATCTACCAGAAGCATGGGAGGCCTTTTTTTCCTTCCCTTCTTGGCATTAGAGGACCTCCAGCCCCATTTGCGAAATGACACACGCCACAACTGCAGAAGTTGCCATCAGAATTTTCATGCAAAACAAACAACTGATGGCATTTTTACAGAATACACAACATTTTACCCAAGTGACTACCCTTGTGACTATTTGTGCTTTATTTTCCTCTTACGCTTGCTCCTACGTAGTGGTTCCCCTGTGGCTTCAGCAGATGTGGAGGCCCCTTGCTCACTTTTCTGCTGCTCCTGTCTCGACATCTCTGGGGTGGCGAGCCTGTGAGGGCTCGTCAGCAGTCTGCTGCTCCTGTGGCTGTGCAGGAGTTGAGACGTCTATCTCAGTTGGGTATGGACTCCAGCGGGGCTCTGACCGAGGGCTCTGCAGTGGCATGGAAGTGTGAGCGCTTGGAGAGGAGCCCCCACTTCCTTGAGGTCTGCCACCAACCTCCCTCTCATGGGTCAGGTCCTCCTCAGTGCCTGCAAGTGGCTTGAGAGCACCTTGCTGCACATCAGGGGGGCCATGGGGACCCGTATCTGCAATGGCAGTCCTACTCAGAAGGACTTCCATGAAGGTCTGGTTTCTCTGTTCAATAGATGCCCATCGCTCCTCAAGAGATGTCATTCTATTCTGAACACTCACTATGTTTTCCATACCCTGGTGACTAACCTCCTCCATGGCCGTAGCCCTCCTCTCCTCTACCGTAGCCAGCCTTACCACGGAGGCAGCAATCATTTCCACGTCGGTAGCCATCCTTTCCGTTTTGATGCGTTCATGCGCCAATGACTCCACAAAGGCTCTGCTCATGTTCGCTATGGACTCCTCCATTCGCTCCACACTCGCAGCGACCCTAGAGACAAAACCTGCCAGAGACTCCTGCATCTGTGCATGGAGTTCCATCACCTCTGATCTTATGGATGGACCCAGAGGCAGAGGGTCGACATGCAGCTGAGCCGAGCTGGCAGAGTCCTGCGCCCTCCGACGAGGACTCTCCACTGCTGTCCCTGTCTCCACAATCTGCTGATGCTCACTTTTGAGATGTGATACACCAGGTGACAACTTTACTCTATGTCCCGAAGGTCCCACCGAGGTGTGAGTGTCTGCGCTGGTGCTGGGTGCGCTTATTTCTGCTGACGCTGCGCTCTCCGATTTTGCAGATTCCTCTGAGGAGTCTGGCTGCTCAGGCTCTTCCTCCTGCATAGTGGGGACGGGGGCTCTCGATGGTCCTGTGGGGGAGTCAAGGAAAAAGTTAGAGATGTGATGCCAAGGTTACATGCACATTGCATTTTGCAGATGATCATAAGTCCATATGATGTAGCTTCAGAATCATTATCAGCGACTCATGCCAATGAGAGAGATGGAAAGCTATTCTGTCACCAGTTTGCGGGGATGCACCTGTCTCTCCTTCCCCAACTCCCGCATCTATGTCAGCCCCGACAATCTCCAGGACGGCTTCCTCCCAGGGGGTGAGCTGGGCTAATGAGGGCGGCCCTCCTCCTGTCCTGGCTTTCTCTCTCCTGTTCTGAGCTCTCTTTTCGTGCAATGAGGGAGACAAGTGGAGGTTGAGTGAGAATGAAGGAGTGAGTGCAGAGATTGCATAGCATAGATACTAGGAAGGAGACAAAGATGGAGTGAGGTTGCAAGACCAAGGGCCCTCCCTGTGTGTTGTCAGTTGTGTTCAAAGCATCAGAGTGAGAGGGAGTGTGAGGGCTGCATGGTGGAATAGTTATGTGAATGTGAGCATATAGAAAGAGAGGGAATGGCTAAGGGTGCATGGATGTGAGTGTCTGGTGGGATGTGGAGGAAGAGAGTGCTGGTGAGGAAAGACAATGGGGATCAGATTGAGGGTGATGGAAACTTCATACAGTACTTACTTTTCCAGTGCGATGAAGGTCATGGAATCTTTTTCTGCACTGCATCCAGGTGCGCCGTGTGAGTCCCTGCCACCTGTAGCCACACAGCCTTGGTCTGACTGGGAGGCCTCTTCCTCCCTGAAGAAGGGAACAGGACCTCCCTGTGGGCCCTAGCACCATCCAGCAATGCCTGGAGTGAAGCCTCATCAAATTTGGAGGCAGCTCTTGCCCTCCCGCTGGCCGTTGCTCCTGCAGGCTCCTGTGCCATCTCAATGGTGAAGTTTGGAAACCTGCAGAAGAAGCAAGGCTTGCTGTGGGCCTTAAAAGCAGCAGCAATGATGACGTCATATTCTGCGACTTTCTGACTGGAAATACTCAATTGCCAAGGCTTCCCACACGTTGGAAATCAATTGGCCAATTGAGTGAAAATTGCATCAATCTCACAGAGCCATTTAGATTCGTGTGGGAAACACCAAATTCGGGGAACCCGACAATTCCCCGCACCTGAGTTAAAATCGACCCCTGTGAGTCTGTAGGAGTGTACTTTAATTACAGGGACTGTGAGTCTGTAGGAGTGTACTTTAATTACAGGGACTGTGAGTCTGTAGGAGTGTACTTTAATTACAGGGACTGTGAGTCTGTAGGAGTGTACTTTAATTACAGGGACTGTGAGTCTGTAGGAGTGTACTTTAATTACAGGGACTGTGAGTCTGTAGGAGTGTACTTTAATTACAGGGACTGTGAGTCTGTAGGAGTGTACTTTAATTACAGGGACTGTGAGTCTGTAGGAGTGTACTTTAATTACAGGGACTGTGAGTCTGTAGGAGTGTACTTTAATTACAGGGACTGAGAGTCTGTAGGAGTGTGCTGTAATTACAGGGACTGTGAGTCTGTTGGAGTGTGCTGTAATTACAGGGACTGTGAGTCTGTAGGAGTGTGCTGTAATTACAGGGACTGTGAGTCTGTAGGAGTGTGCTGTAATTACAGGGACTGTGAGTCTGTAGGAGTGTGCTGTAATTACAGGGACTGTGAGTCTGTAGGAGTGTGCTGTAATTACAGGGACTGTGAGTCTGTAGGAGTGTGCTGTAATTACAGGGACTGTGAGTCTGTAGGAGTGTGCTGTAACTACAGGGACTGTGAGTCTTTAGGAGTGTGCTGTAATTAAGGGACTGTGAGTCTGTAGGACTGTGAGCCTGTAGATGTGTGCTGTTATTAAGGGACTGAGAGCCTGTAGGTGTGTGCTGTAATTAACGGATTGTGGGCCTGCAGGAATGTGCTCTGCTCCAACTTTTAAAAACGCACAGACATGGTTGCCACACTAATGACGCAGTGTCTCAGAATTCCTGTAGAAGCTGTTGAACTTACAGTATTTCTGTTTTCTTCTGAGAACTTCAATGAAACATTCTACACGCATTAGTTCCCCTCAGGTCAGGCTTTATTTTAAAATGTAGTTTGCACAGTAATATAACTCCTATACTAACTGAGTACAAAATATTTATGAAAAAGAGATTCTGCACAGTAATAGTATAATATTCATGGAGTATTACTGTTGTATAGTAAAGTTCTTCATCTAACAAGCTGTGTTTGGCAGCAAAACACATTGATAGTTGCGACAACTGAGAGGCACCAGAAGGTGTTCCACCTTAACTGTAGCTGTCAGCTTTCTTAACCCAGGGATACAGATTCTCAAGTGAGCTACTAACTGCCCCTCTACTTAAGGCCTGATAAGTACAGCCTATGTGATTCTTGTTACATCTGTCTGTTCGATCATTATGCTGAAGGAAAGTTACAGAACAAACAACCTCAAATGGTGAAATTAATGGACTAAGAAAGTCCCTTTATCCAACTGCAAGGAGTATTGTCACCTAACTGCATTCCTTTCACAGATGTGACCTGGCAGGTTTGTCTTTGGAACTGAAGGTTCCTTTGTATTCTTTCATCCCATGATTGGGTGTTGTCCTTCACTAATTCATTGGAACTATAAACTTCTTACATTGATAGTTAAGAGATATGACTTGCCCTTTGACAAGACAGCAGAGTGATGTTTAGGTACCTGCACAAGCTTTTTGCTTCATCACCCTGTGATGACACTGAGCCATCATAAAAATGCCACACATTTCCTGCCTCGCTGTGAGGCTGGAATGATGGATAGGGTGGGAGCAGCCATGCTGTCTCACACTCACTCGCTCATTCACACTCGGGTCCTGGATGTCAGAGGATTGCTCATATCAAAAGGAGTAATTTAACTGCTAGTGTTATAAGATCAGCTACAAGTCAAGATTTTCTGGTCAGCATAGTATTTTAATTGAGAATCTAATAGCCCCTACCTTAAACATACATGTACATAAACTAAAGCAAGTCTGTATTGTGATTACACTTGCATTCAATATCTAATATACTCTTGTAACTACACTTCCATTCTTAATCTAGCAGTGCACTTAGAGCACAAATTAGGTGCAAAACCTTTCCTTTTTTCCCCTCCTTCTACAAGTGCTGATTCTTGTAATACAGTTCCATGGTACTGACCACCCTCCCTTACCCTACCCAAATCACCGTTATGCCTGTGTTAGTCCAGAAAGTGAATGTTGGAAGGCTATTTGACCTTAGAAGGTACCACACAGACTCAATCCTGTCCTCACCCAACAGCCACACACATGCGCTTTCTGGTAGGAGCCACGCATCACAATCAGGAGCAGAAATCATGGCTAATTTTTCACCTGAACACAGGAACAATGCAGCCGAATGTAGCACCTAACTGCTGCCTGGTTGACGATAGCTAACATCAGCAGCTACTGGAAATGAAACATGGGGCCCTCTAATCTGTATGACCCGTATCAAATTGGGTGATATCAGCAACAACTTGCATTTATATAGCGTCGTTAGTAAAATATCCCAAAGCACTTCACAGGAGCGAAATCAGACAAAAAATGACACCGAGCCAAAGATGGAGAATTTAAGACCTGTGACCAAAAGCTTGCTCAAAGAGGTAGATTTTAAGGAGTGTCTTAAAGTAGGAGAGAGAGGCAGAGAGGTTTAGGGAGGGAATTCCAGAGCTTAGGGTCTAGACAGCTAAAGGCACAGCCGCCAGTGGTGGGGCAAAGTAAGTGGGGGTGCATAAGAGGCCAGTGTTGGAGGAGCGCAGAGATCTCGAAGGGTTGTGGGGCTGGAGGACATTACAGAGATAGGGAGGGGTGTGGCCATGGAAGGATTTGAACATGAGGATGAGCGTTCTAAAATTGAGGTGTTGCAGGACCGGGAGCCATTCTAGGTCAGCGAGTATTGGGGTGATGGGTGAGTTAGGATAAGGGAAGCAGAGCTTTGAATGAGCTTAAGTTTACGGAGGATGGTAGATGGGAGGCCAGGAGAGCATTGGCATAGTCAAGTCTAGAGGTAACAAAAACATGGATGGGGGTTTCAGCAGCAGATGGGCTGAGGCAGGGCTGGAGACGGACGATATTTTAAAAATTTATTTATGGGATGTGGGCGTCGCTGACAAGGCCAGCATTTATTGCCCATCCCAAATTGCCCTTGAGAAGGTAGTGGGGAGCCGCCGCCTTGAACCACTGCCGTCCGTGTGGTGAAGGTACTCCCACAGTGCTGTTAGGTAGGGAGTTCCAGGATTTTGACCCAGCGATGATGAAGGATCGGCGATATACTTCTAAGTCAGGATGGTGTGTGACTTGGAGGGGAACTTGGAGGTGGTGGTGTTCCCATGCGCCTGCTGCCCTTGTCCTTCTAGGTGGAAGAGGTCCCTGGTTTGGAAGGTGCTGCCGAAGAAGCCTTGCAGAGTTGCTGCAGTGCATCTTGTAGATGGTACACACTGCAGCCACAGTGCACCGGTGGTGGAGGGAGTGAATGTTTAAGGTGGTGGATGGGGTGCCAGTCATGCGGGCTGCTTTGTCCTGGATGGTGTTGAGCTTCTTGAGTGTTGTTGGAGCTGCACTCATCCTAGCAAGTGGAGAGTATTCCATCACACTCCTTACTTGTGCCTTGTAGATGGTAGAAAGGCTTTGGGGAGTCAGGAGGTGAGACACTCGCTGCAGAATACCTTGCCTCTGACCTGCTCTTGTTACCACAGTATTTATGTGGCTGGTCCAGTTAAGTTTCTGGTCAGTGGTGACCCCCAGGATGTTGATGGTGGGGGATTCGGCGATGGTAATGCCATTGAATGTCAAGGGGCGGCGGTTAGACTCTTGCTTGTTGGAGATAGTCATTGCCTGGCACTTCTGTGCCGTGAATGTTACCTGCCACTTATCAGCCCAAGATTGAACGTTGTCCAGATCTTGTTGCATGCGTGCATGGACTGCTTCATTATCTGAGGAGTTATGAATGGTACTGAACACTGTGCAGTCATCAGCAAACATCCCCATTTCTGACCTTATGTTGGAGGGAAAGCCATTGATAAAGCAGCTGAAAATGGTTGGGCCTAGGACACTGCCCTGAGGAACTCCTGCAGCGATGTCCTGGGGCTGTGATGATTGACCTTCAATCACCAAAACCATCTTCCTTTGTGCTAGGTATGACTCCAGCCAGTGGAGAGTTTTCCCCCCGATTCCCATTGACTTCAGTTTTACTAGGCCTCCTTCATGCCACACTTGGTTAAATGCTGCCTTGATGTCTAGGGCAGTCACTCTCACCTCACATCTGGAGTTCAGCTCCTTTGACCATACTTAATGAAGGCTATAATAAGGTCGGGAGCAGAGTGGTCTTGGCGGAACCCAAACTTGGCATCAGTGAGTAGGTGCCACTTGATAGCACTGTCGATGACACCTTCCATCACTTTGCTGATGATTGAGAGTAGACTGATGGGGCGGTAATTGGCCAGATTGGATTTGTCCTGCTTTTTGTGGACAGGACATACCTGGGCAGTTTTCCACATTGTCGGATAGATGCCAGTGTTGTATCTGTACTGGAACAGCTTGGCTAGAGGTGCGGCTAGTTCTGGAGCACAAGTCTTCAGCACGATAGCCGGGATGTTGTCTGGGCCCATAGTCTTTGCTGTATCCAGTGTGCTGAGCCGTTTCATGATATCACGTGGAGTGAATCGAATTGGCTGAAGACTGGCTTCTGTGATGGTGGGGACCTTCGGAGCAGACCGATATGGATCATCCACTCGGCACTTCTGGCTGCGAACGCTTCAGCCTTGTCTTTTGCACTCACGTGCTGGGCGCCACCATCATTGAGGATGGGAATGTTCATGGAGCCTCCTCCCGTTAGTTGTTCAATCCCACCACCATTCACGACTGGATGTGGCAGGACTGCAGAGCTTTGATCTGGTCCGTTGATTGTGGGATCGCTTAGCACTGTCTATAGCAGGCTGCTTCCGCTTTTTAGCATGCATGTAGTCCAGTGTTGCAGCTTCCCCAGGTTGGCACCTCATTTTTAGGTATGCCCTGGGCTGCTCCTGATATGCTCTTCTACACTCCTTATTGAACAAGGGTTGGTCCCCTGGCTTGATGGTAATGGTAGAGTGTGGGTATGAGGTTACAGATTGTGGTGGAGTAGAATTCTGCTGCTGACCCACCGCACCTCATGGATGCCCAGTTTTGAGCTGCTAGATCTGTTCTAAATCTATCCCATTTAGCATGGTGGTAGTGCCACACAACAAGCTGGAGGGTGTTCTCAGTGTGAAGACGGGACTTCATCTCCACAATGACTGTGCGGTGGTCACTGCTTCCAATACGGTCATGGACAGATGCATCTGCAACAGGTATATTGGTGAGGACGAGGTCAAGTAGGTTTTTCCCCTCGTGTTGGTTCTCTCACCACCTGTCTCAGGCCCAGTCCTTCAGGACTCGGCCAGCTCGATCAGTAGTGGTGCTACCGAGCCACTTTTGGTGATGGACATTGAAGTCCCCCACCCAGAGTACATTCTGTGCCCTTGCTACTCTCAGTGCTTCTTCCAAGTGGCATTCAACATGGAGGAGTACTGATTCATCAGCTGAGGGAGGGCGGTAGGTGGTAATCAGCAGGAGGTTTCCTTGCCCATGCTTGACCTGAAGCCATGAGACTTCATGGGTTCCAGAGTCAATGTTGAGGACTGTCCTTCCCAACTGTATACCACTGTGCCGCCACCCCTCATGGGTCTGTCCTGCCGGTGGGACAGGGCATACCCAGGTGGTGATGGAGGAGTTTGGGACATTGGCTGAAAGGTATGATTCTGTGAGTATGACTATGTCAGGCCATTTCAGAGGGCAGTTAAGAGTCAACCACATTGCTGTGGGTCTGGAGTCACATATAGGCCAGACCAGGTAAGGACAGCAGATTTCCTTCCCTAAAGGATATTAGTGAACCAGATGGGTTTTTACGACAATTCGATAGTTTCATGGATACTAGCTTTTTTTTAAATTCTAGATTTATTTACTTAACTGAATTTAAATTCCTCAGCTGCTAGTGGTGGGATTTGAACTCACGTCTCTGGATCATTAGTCCAGGCCTCTAGGATTACTAGCCCAGTGACATTACCACTATGCTACCGTTCCCGCTATGACGGAGGTGGAAATAGGCAGTCTTTCTGATGGAGGGGCTATGGGGTCCGAAGTTCAGATAGGATGCTGAGATTGCGAACAGTCTGGTTCAGCCTGAGACAGTGGCCAGGTAGGGGGATGGAATTAGTGGCAAGGGAACAGGGTTTGTTGCGTAAGCCAAAGACAATGGTTTCATTCTTCCCAATTTGAGGAAATTTGATTTATCCAGGATGTTGGACAAAAAGTCTGACAACATAGAGGCAGTTGAGAGGTCAAGAAATGTGGTGGTGAGGTAGAGCTGGGTGTTGTCAGCGTACACATGGAACCCGATGTTGTATTTGCTCACTGACTCATCGCAGAAGCTTGGTGGGAGGTATTTCTATGTTAAATTTTACTTTTCTTTATTTTGCGTGAACCCAGCATTTGGAGTCTCCCCTTTGCAGAGAGCCATTTACAAGGATCACAAGAGAGCTTGGTGATCGCGGTCACTTCAGGTGTTGGAGCCAAGGACATCAGTATTGGCTGTGAGCGCAGCAGCAGCAAAATTATCAAATCTGCGATTATTTTACTATTGCACTTTGAAAATGAAGCATTATCTCTTCCAGCAGCAGCTTGCATCACATCAGGAATTTTATCTATCTCAAATGAATGCCAGTTGTTGCTCATTCTAACATCCATTTAAAAGTACTGCCTCATATCACAAAGCATTTAGTTGCAGCATTCCACTTAAATCCTGCTTTGTGCCATTATAGAGAACTGTTTCTCTGCGAGATCGTAGTATAACACATCTCATTGGCCCAGAAATTCGGGTCGGGGGCTTCCCGCGGGTGCAAGCCCCCGACCTGCACTTATCTTGCGCGCCGGCCATTGAGCTGTAGGGCCCCGTGGAATTCCGATCCGGGGCCTGGTCCAGCTGCCGGCGCGCAGTGCTTGCGTATCCCAGGGACGCAGTTAGTTCGATGCATCCCCTGGGATCACGTGGGCCATGGGCAGCCAATCGGAGCAGGGAATGCTCCATTCCTAAGTCTTGACTGGAAGTGCTGTCAAGACTTATAAATACTACGGCCCCAAAATAGCACTAAACCTTCAAATACATTTTTTAAAAACATCACATTTTTTAAATAAACTATAAATTACATGAAATAACTATTATGAACAATAATTTAAATTTTTGAAAAAAATAATTTTATTTTCTAACGGGGCTAAAAATAAACTTACCTTGCTTTAAAGTATTTAAAAATAATAAACCTGTGGAAAAAATGTTTTAATTTTAATTAATTCACCACTTACCTTGTAAAAAGCAGGCCTTGCGCCTGCTTTTTAAATTTCTAACTTCTGGAGACTTAGCCTCACGGAAAAACCTGTAAAAAAAACAAAAACCTAAGTTTGATGCGCACGCGCAGCCTCCCCCGCACACGCGTTCGACCTCTGAACCCCTGCTTTCAGAGGAACGGAAGTGCCGGTTTCCCGCACATGCGCAGTGCATGCAGGAAACCGGCACTTCCTTTGGGCCTACGGGTGAGTACCCCGTGCGTACTCACCCGTGGAGACCCGAATTTCTGGGCCAGTGTCTTTCTAGATGAGATTTGTTTTTTGCCTTATTTACCCTCTCTTTCTTCACCTCCTCCTCTTGAAGGTCTTAACATTTATTGGGTGCAGTTTCATGGGCACCATCTGCCATTTGGTACCGAGTGGCTATTCCTCATGTGTGAGCCTAGACAGTCGGCTATTTATCACGGAGAGGAACACATCCATACCCAACCTACACATAAACACTGTCCATCAGGAATCACTGGATAGCATCACAACAGGAGCCATGGTTGCTTTTAGCCTGTAAAGGCCAATGCAATTGAAGCCAATTATTGCACTCAAAATGGCTTTGGTCAAGTAATTCAGCACAGGCAGGAATAAAATCTACAACCTTCGTAGTTTTATGTGGCTTCCTACCACACCAAGCAGTGCGCTTACTCAGATGGGTAAGTTGACAAGAATACTTCTACTTAACCATAAGTTGGTTAAAGTAGGTTTTACAAACAGTTTTTAAAAATGTGAATGGGTCACCCAGTAGCCACAATAGCATAAGTATTCCAGTTATATTGCTCCACTTTGTGTGTTTTTGAGAGCAATGCAAATGGGTATCTGTGGTTATGCAGTGTGTTCCTCGAGCTCCAGGAGTGGCGAAAGTTGACGGTACTGATGGTGTTTATGGTACTTCTTAATGGCTCAGCAAGTTTACACTGTGAGCAGCAGAGGGATACAGACCAGGAAAGTCCCAGGTTTGAAATTTGGTTGATCTCAGCCAGTGAGGCGGTAGGTGCATGATGGTCGGCTGGGTTTCAGGAGGACAAAATCTGCTGGGGTTCTTTCTCCTTCTCCCACCACCCCCCTTTTCTTCCACACTCCCAGCATGTACAATACAAATGGCCCAAACCCCTTCAATTAATTTCCAATGTGTAGAATCTCAATTGACCAATGCCCCTGCCAAGCCTAAAAGTGTTTCCCAATTAATTTGTGTCTTCATTGTTCAGCAATGGGAATATTGTCCTTCTGACATATTCCATATGAACTGCAATAAAAACAGCGAGAAAGTTCTGACAAGGTGTGTTGAATGACTTCCATAGCCATCAGTAAAATGCCTGAAGGGAATCTCTAACTGGACACTAGGAAAGCTCCCTGCTTTTCATCAAGTAGTGGCCTGAGGTCTTTTACATCCACCTCTAAATCTGTCTTGCAGGCCCATTGCTCAAGTGGGTACAATCCACATCTTGTGTGATTATAAATAGCATTCCATCGTTATTGGCCCAGAAATAGCATTCCACAGTCATTGTGTCTACAGCTGGCTGCAAGAAATGTAGATTGCCTTAATATTTAATGGCCCAGAAATTCGGGTCGGGGGCTTCCCGCGGGTGCAAGCTCCCGACCTGCACTTACCTTGCGCGCCGGCCGTTGAGCTGTGGGCCCCCGTGGAATTCCAATCCGGGGCCTGGTCCAGCTGCCAGCGCGCAGTGCTTGCGTATCCCAGGGGCGCAGTTAGTTCGATGGGTCCCCTGGGATCACGTGGGCCATGGGGAGCCAATCGGAGCAGGGAATGCTCCATTCATAAGTCTGACAGGAAGTGCTGTCAAGACTTATAAATACTACAGCCCCAAAACAGCACTAAATCTTCAAATACATTTTAAAAAAACATCACATTTTTTAAATAATCTATAAATTACATGAAATAACTATTTTAAACAATAATTTAAATTTTTGAAAAAAATAATTTTATTTTCTAACGGGGCTAAAAATAAACTTACCTTGCTTTAAAGTATTTAAAAATAATAAACCTGTGGAAAAAATGTTTTAATTTTAATTAATTCACCACTTACCTTGTGAAAAGAAGGCCTTACGCCTGCTTTTTACATGTCTAACTCCTGCAGACTTACCCTCCCGGGAAAACCTGTTTAAAAAAAAAACGAAGTTCGATGCGCACGCGTTCGACCTCTTAGCCCCTCCTTTCAGGGGAACGGAAGTGCCGGTTTCCCGCGCATGCGCAGTGCATACAGGAAACCGGTACTTCCATTGGGCCTACGGATGAGTACCCCGTGCGTACTCACCCGTGGAGACCCGAATTTCTGGGCCAATGTGTTTTAATTGCAAAGCTATCAGTGTTGTTTGCACCAGAAGCAATTCCTGATAACCTTCTGCCAGCACATTGGATATAATTTTACCCTAACCCGTTGGGTGGCAACGGGTGGTTTTGGGTAGGTTGCCCGTTTAACAGGCCGCCGATTTTGCTCTCCATTGACTTCAAAATCGGGCCAGGTGTAAAGCAGATAGCCGACCCAAACACGTCCATTTCCCACCAGGTGGGTTGAGTTATAAATAGCCCCATTATTTCTGTTACAGTATTATTTTCCTTTAGGTTGCTGACAATGTATTGGGAAGGGACAAGTTAGGATAGAGGCTCCCAAGAGAGTAGCCATATTTTCAAAGGTCCCCTATACAAAAAAAAGTTTGGAAGACAGAGTTCTGGGTAATGATTAAGTCAAATTTCTTTTTTTTTTACACAGAATGATAAAATTTGTGCCAATGTTTTGGAGATTTCATTCCACAATTCTATTTTTTTTTTAGTGATTATGTGCAAATAGGCTGCTGTATTTTTAACAGCAAGGACACACCAAGTTATGATGACCGATTCTGTTTTTATTACAAAGGATTACAGGATTTGTGCTGTTGTTTTAGAGAACGCATTTACAGCATCATAGAATTTACAGCACAGAAACAGGCCATTCAGCCCAAGTGGTCCGTGCCGATGTTTATGCTCCACATGATCCTCCCACCTTACTTCTTCTAACCCTATCAGCATATCCTTCTATTCCTTTCTCCTTCATGCACTTATCTAACTTCCCCTTAAATGCATCTATGCTATTTGCCTCAACCATTTAATATGGTGTTCAATTTTTTTTGAGATAACAAAAATTATTGACCTTAACAGGACACTTAAGAGGTATAGTGATCAGCAATGGGAAAGGTGGTGTGGGTAGATGGGTAAAACAGTACTGGGATTAGGTGGAGGACAAGTACAACATTCACAGTTATAATCACTTGGAAAGTATTCAGAAAACAAACTATCGACAATAAAAAAGATCATATAATAGTTTTGACTTTTGAAACTTAGAAGCTTCCTTAACTTGGCCCAGCTCAAAATGAGTGTTCAGACATTTTCGCAAAGAAAGGCATAATTTACAGCAATCAGCTTTGGAATTTAGGGAATTCCTGAACCGAGGATGGTCAGCAGACAAATGATGTATGCCATTCAAGAAGAATTAGCAACATAAGCCTCATTGACTTCACTGGGCTGCTCTCCACGGTAGCTCTGACTTTGGTGAATGGACTTTAAAGTAAATGAGGTGGGGCAGCTGGCTCGAGAAATGCTGAGGCCCACCGACAGACCCTGGAGACCGCATTGCCCAGGGCAGCAATATCTTCCACAGCTGTTGGGGAAAAATACGGTGGCCAGAAAATGAAGTTGCAAACTGTTGAATTATGTGCATTCTGAAGCATCTCCACCCATTCTGTTGTGCCAATTACCAACTGTGAATTTTCTGTTTGTATTTCACATGCCCACCATTTGCAGTTTCCCTCTGCAGCTGCATTTATAGTCAGCTCCTGACACATTGTCCTGCACAGTTGGAGGCATCTCCAAACTAGCTGTGGCAGCATCGCTAAGGCCGCTGGCCATAGTAAATCCAGTAAGTTTACTTTGGTATAAAAACAGAAAATGCTGGAAGCATTCAGCAGGCCAGGCAGCATCTGTGGAGAGAGAAACCAGAGTTAACGTCCAGGATATTAACAGGGGCGGGTTACGTAGGTGGGGAGTGGTGTGGAGTTTCGAACAGTGTGCGTCTTTTGTACTTGACAGACTCCCTGCCCGGAAGTCAGCCTGATTGACAGGTTTGGCTTCCAGTTGGGCAGGGAGGACTCCGGAGCAGGTAGGTCCGATCCCAACCCGGTGGGGGGGAGGTGTTGTAAAGTCCGCGCCTCAATAATACACGGACTTCGGGAGAACAGTTTAACAGGTACTTTACTGAACAAGAGGCAGCTTGAAACTGAAACTACAGAAGCCTGCTAGGGCCTTTTATACAGGAGTGGTCACTGCCGGTACTGCAGTCTAAGACCAGTTATTCCCTTAAAGGTACATACACAACAATTCCTCCCCTTTTAGATAAACAGTACATAACATTCATTTAACAACTAAATAATAACTAATTACAATTACAATTTTCTCAGTAATATATACATCAACTGAAATAGTCATTTATAAGTTCAGTCTTTGAGGAGGCTTCCTGATCCGGACTGGATAGCGCCTTTCTCGAGTATCCTGTTCTGGCGGTGGAGTCAATTCTGGCTCATTGTCATTGGTTGGTTCGTCAGCTTCCAATACCCCTGCTTCTGAGGTAGACGCAATCTGTACTTCGGGCTCATTACCAGGTGCACATGCTTGTGGTACAGGTTTGGCTTGTTCCTGTGACTCTAGAATCTGGTCAGCATGGCGTCTCACGATGCTCTCTCCAACGTCCACTGTGTACATTAGTGGTCCCTGCTGCGTGCATACCGTGCCTGGCTGCCATTTTTCTGTTCGGTAATCGCGGGCCAAGACTGGTTGCCCTATCTTGAAGCTCCTGGTTGGCTTCTCATTTATGTGCTGGAACTGCTTATCCTCAACATCTCGTCTTATGTTTGGTTTGAGCAAATCCAAGCGACATCTTAGTCTCCGGTTGAAAAACAGTATGGCTGGAGTTTGGTTGGTGACTGCATGTGTCGCATTCCAGTAAGCAAACAGGAAGCTATCCACCTTGTGTTGCAGTGGTATGTCGTCATTATACATTGCCTTTATGGCCTTTTTAAAGGTCTGAACAAACCTCTCAGCCAATCCATTTGTGGCTGGATGATATGGGGCAGATGTGTAATGTTTCACCCCATTATTCTTCAGGAACCTCCAGAAATCCTCAGACACAAACTGTGGGCCATTGTCGGAACAGATCTGTTCTGGCAACCCATTCCTGGCGAAGATGGTCCTTAGGACTGCGATAGTTTTCTCCGTGGTTGTGGAGGACATTTTAATGACCTCTGGCCATTTCGAATGGGCGTCCACAGCGATTAGAAACATTGAGTCCATAAATGGACCAGCGAAATCAATGTGTACCCGTTGCCATGGAGATGAGGGCCACTCCCATGGATGTAGCGGGGCCTGTGGTGGAGCGTTTTGGACCTTCTGGCATCCTGTGCATCTCTTGGTCATATCCTCAATTTCTTTATCGGTTCCCGGCCACCACACAAACGCCCTGGCTAGGCTCTTCATTTTTACCCCTCCCAGATGACCCTCGTGTAGCTCATTGAGTATTCTATCTCTCAACTTGGGTGGAATTACCACTCGGGATCCACACATCAAGGTTCCCCGGCACACTGACAGCTGTTCCCTCCTTGGCGAGAATGCTGGCAACAGTGAGTCGCCATATGCTGGCCATCCCTTCACCGTCAAATCATAGACCCGAGAGAGTGTCGGGTCATTTCGGGTTTCCTTCTCAATACTTGCGTTTGTAACAGGCAAACATTCGACTATGGTCGCATGGAGTATCTCCACCGGGTCCACTGCAGGTGCTTCTTCCGCCGTAGGCAACGGTAGGCGCGACAGCCCATCAGCGTTTCCATGTTGTTTCGTACCTTTGTACTCTATGTCATACTGATGTGCCCCTAGAAAAAGTGACCATCTTTGCAGCCGTTGCGCCGTCATCACCGGAACGCCCTTCTTTGGGTTAAAAATTGAGACCAGGGGTTGATGATCAGTCAGTAGGGTGAATTTCTGCCCGTGCAGATAGTGATTGAACTTCTTCACCCCCCACACCAGGCTGAGGGCCTCCCTGTCAATCTGGGCATAGTTACGCTCGGCTGAGGTTAGCGAGCGCGATGCAAAGGCTATTGGCCTCTCTGAACCGTCACGGAATTTGTGTGACAGCACTGCTCCAATGCCGTAAGGTGACGGATCACATGCCAACCGAATCGGTAGTGTTGGGTTGTAGTGGGCCAATACTTCTTTTGAAGTGATTTGGCATTTACATTCCTGAAAGGCACGCTTACACTCATCACTCCATTTCAATGTTACACCAGTTTGAAGGAGGGCGTTCAGTGGGTGCAGAATTGTAGATAAATTCGGCAAGAACTTATGGTAGTAGTTCACCAACCCGAGGAACGACCTCAGTTGCGACACATTTTCTAGTGCTGGAGCCTTGACTACAGCCTCAATCTTGTCCGGCGACTTATGCAACCCTTCCTCATCAATCCTGTGGCCACAATACGAGATTTGTCTCCTGAAGAACTCGCATTTGGGACGGTTGGCTCGTAGCCCATATTCCTGCAATCTCGTGAGCACCTGTTCCAGGTTGGCAAGGTGTTCATTGTCATTTTCGCCCGTAACCAGGATGTCGTCCAAATAACACTGGGTCCCCAGGATCCCTTGCAGGACTTGTTCCATTGCCCTCTGCCACATAGCCGGGGCTGATGCTACCCCAAATACCAGTCGATTGTACTGGTAAAGGCCTTTGTGAGTGTTTATCATGAGGTATTTCCTAGATGCTTCTTCCACCTCCATTTGTAGATATGCTTGAGCCAGGTCAATCTTTGTAAAACGTTTCCCTCCAGATAGTGAGGCGAAAATATCTTCTATCCGCGGAAGCGGATACTGTACTGTGTGCAGGACTGGGTTCACAGTCACCTTGAAGTCCCCACAGATGCGAACCTTCCTTGGCTCCCCAGGCGTGCTGCTCAATGCTTTCTTCATTACAGGAACGATGGGTGTGGCCCACTCGCTCCAGTCCACCTTAGACAGCACCCCCGAACGCTCCAGACTCTCCAGTTCAGCTTCCACAGCTGGGCGTATCGCGTATGGCACCGGTCTGGCCTTGAAAAATTTTGGGGTTGCGTTATCCTCAATCTTTATGGCTGCCTTTACTCCTTTTAGAGTCCCAAGTCCTTGTTGGAACACCTCTTCCGCGTCAGATAGAATTTGTGACAGACGTCCAGGTGCGACGTCATCATCTTTTTTGTCAGTCACAGTTAGTGCCAGAATGGAATGCCAATCCAATTGTCGTCTTCGGATCCATTCACGTCCCAATAATGGTGGTCCTCCATCTCGTAGTATATACATGTATAGTTTCTGTGTTTCCTTTCCGTTATATTCAACTGGCACCCTTATTTTTCCTCTGGGGTAGACCTTTTGCCCCGTGTATGTCTTCAATACAATGGACGTGTCCTTTAAGGGTATGTGTGAGAATAACCGCTCATAGTCTCGTCGATTCATGACAGTTAGGGCTGATCCTGTGTCCAATTCCATCTTCACTGGGGACCCTGCTATCATGAGGGTGACCCAAATGGTTCGGTGATCTTCTTTTGCGATCACGTTGTGTAACTTTAAACTGTAACTTAGTCGCCTGCTCCCGGAGTCCTTATCACACTCCTGATCTTCTGAACTACTATCTGTCAGTTTCTTTACTTTCCTGTACTGTTCCTTAGTAGTTCTTGTCATGTTGGTCTTCTTTCCCGACCTGCAGACTCTTGCTATATGTCCCATTTTCCCGCAATGCCTGCATATTTTGTCTTTAAACCAGCAGTCCTTCTGCTCATGGGTTGTTCTGCCGCAGCGATAGCACTTTTCGGCTCCATACGCCATTTCGTTAGCGCTGTATTCTTGTGGTTTCTGTTGTATTTCCGCAGCTCCCCGTGCTGCTGCTTCATAGGATACTGCCACGCTGAAAGCCTGTTCTAGCGTCAGGTCGTTTTTGAAAGTAGTCGTTTCTGGGTTCCTTCACTCTGGAGCCCACAGACAAACTTATCCCGTAAGGTGTCTGCCAGTCCTGCTCCGAACTGGCAGTGCTTCGATAACTTGCGTAGTTCCGTAAGATAGTCAGCATTGCTCTCATCTTTGTGCTGGTTTCTTTTATGGAACTTGAATCTTTCTGCTATCAGCAGTGGTGTAGGGCTTAGATGTTCCTGTAAGATATGAACAATCTCCTCAAAACTTTTCTCCATTGGTTTAGCTGGGGTAATTAAATTCCGCAATAGGCCGTACGTACTCGCACCCACCAGATTTAATAATACCGACGCCCTCTTTCCATCAGCCACCTCATTTGCCTTGCAGTACACTTCAATTCTTTCCACATACATGGTCCAGTCTTCCACCTTGTTGTCGAAAGCAGTGATACTGCCACTTTTCGGCATCTTGGGCGATTTAAAATGGCGCCTCCCGCGCTTTTGCTTCTTCCCCAATGGAATAAAATGGCGCCTCCCGCGCTTTTGCTTCTTCCCCAACGGGATAAAATGGCGCCTCCCGCGCTTTTGCTTCTTCCCCTTACTGCCACGCTGCTCCTAGTGTTCTACGGGGTAATGGCGGCGACCCGCAGCTTCGGCGCGTCTCGCTTTCCTTCCCCCCCCCTGTTTAGTTTCTCTCCGCTGTCCTGTTCTCGAGCACCGACCGCACCCTGTGCGCTCCACCCTCTCTCTCTTGTTTTCTTTTCCCGGTGATGCTGCGCGGCCTGATTTGTAGAGCCGCTCGATCGAGCTTGAGCCCGCTGCAGTCCGGAAGGGTCAGTGCGCTACCTGCTACCAGCACGATTCGCTGGAACCACAGTCTCTCCCGCAATTCTCCAAACACCGATGGATTCTTCGGGCGGTTGCCCTCGGTCGACGCCCGTTGCTCAGACTACGACCTTCCAGGACCTTCCTTTCAGGCGAGATCCCCGTGAGATGATGCCACACTGCAGGTGAGTTCGAACTTACTCGTCGCCACTGTAAAGTCCGCGCCTCAATAATACACGGACTTCGGGAGAACAGTTTAACAGGTACTTTACTGAACAAGAGGCAGCTTGAAACTGAAACTACAGAAGCCTGCTAGGGCCTTTTATACAGGGGTGGTCACTGCTGGTACTGCAGTCTAAGACCAGTTATTCCCTTAAAGGTACATACACAACAGGTGTGATCCCTGAGCCTAGGGGACGGGGGTGGGTGTCTGATCTCCGACCCCAGGGTGTGGCTCTGATCCCCGACCTCAGAAGTCTTTGAATGGGGGGGAGGGGGGGGAGCTTGGGGGTCTGATCCCCAACAGCTGAGGTGGGGGGGAGGTGTGGTGGTGTCCGATCCCCGGGCACGAGGGGGGGTCCAATACCCGACCCAGGGGGGTGTCCGAACACAGGGGTGGGGTCCAAACCCCAGAGCTCGGGCGGGGGGTGCGGTCTGATCCATGGCCCTGGGGGGGTCGATCCCTGACCCCGGGGGGAATCCGATTCCTGACCTCAGGAGTCATTGTATGGGGGGGGGCGCGGTCTAATGGAGGAGGGAGCTTGCGGGTCCGGGGGGAAGCTCTCCTGCTCTTGCTGGCCCAAAAGCAGTGCTGTATAGGCACTTAACTTTTCCCCGAAGCTGTCCTCATCTCCCTTTCGTGGCTGAGTTTCCCAAGGCCTGGGAATCCCATCTGGCCACTGTTAATGCTGCAAAATCAAGTTAAATCAGAGGCTTAAATAAAAACAGAAAATGCTGGAAATACTCAGCAGGTCAGGCAGCATCTGTGGAGAGAGAAATAGAGTTAACGTTTCAGGTCAATGACCTTTCGTCGGAACTGGAAAAAGTTAGAGATGTAACAGATTTTAAGCAAGTGCAGGGGCTGGGAAAGTGGGGAGGGGAGGAAAGAACAAAAGTGAAGGTCTGTGATAGGGTGGAAGGCAGGAGAGATTAATTGACAAAAGGGATGACTTTATGAAGCAAAAGGAGATAGTAATGGGACAAGTAAAGAAATAAAAGATGGGTCTAGAAGAGATGGAAATGGAAATGGCAAAATCATCAACAGCTGACGTGGAAAAAATAGGGGTAAAAGTTATGGTCTGAAATTGTTGCACTCGATGTTGAATCCAGAAGGCTGTAAAGTGCCTAATCGAAAGATGAGGTGCTGTTCCTCGAGCTTACGTTGAGCTTTGTTCGAACAGTGTAAGAGGCTGAGGACAGAGAAGTCAGAGTGGGGGTGGAGCGGTGAATTAAAGTGACAGGTGACTGGAAGCTCGGGGTCACGCTTGCAGACTGAATAGAGATGTTACGCAAAGCGGTCACCCAATCTGCGTTTGGTCTCTCCACGAGGAGACCACATCGTGAGCAGCAAATACAGTATACTAAATTGCAAGAAGTACAAGTAAATTGCTGTTTCACCTGGAAGGAGTGTCTGGGGCCCTGGACGGTGGGAAGGGAGGAGGTAAAAGGGCAGGTGTTGCATCTCTGGTGCTTGCATGGGAAGGTGCTGTGGGAAAGGGAGGGTGTGTTGGGGGTGATTGAAGAGTGGACCAGGGTGTCGCGGAGGGAGTGGTGCCTTGAGAATGCTGAAAGGGGAGGGGAGGGGGGAGGTTGTGTTTGGCGGTGGGATCACGCTGGAGGTGGCGGAAATGGCGGAGGATGATCCGTTGAATGTGGAGGCTGGTGGGGTGAAAGGTGAGGACAAGGGGAACCCTATCGTGGTTCTGGGAGAGAGGAGAAGGGCTGAGAGCGGAAGTGCGGGAAATAGAATGGACACGGTCCGCTTTACTATATTGTCTATATATGGTAGAGTCTAAAGCCTGAGGCGGTCATGTTCAAGTTGCATAGTGCTCTGTTCAGACCACACCTTGAGTACTTGGTCCAACTCGATGACTGAGGCATAAGGGAAACATCCAAGTTCTTGAAGTGGTGTAGAGAAGGGTCACAGAACTGATCCCTGATTGAAAGGTGAATAAAGCCAGGATTCTTTATCCTTGATGGGAGGCAAATGAGAAGGGACCTTATTGAGGTATATAAGATGCTAAGTAAAATAAAACAGGTTAATCTGGAGCATTATTTCAAGCTTAACTCGATTGCAGATAAGGGCATATAGATAAAGATTGGTTAAAGACAAATTCAAGGCTGATGTCAGGAGCACTTCTTCACACAAAGAGTAATCAATACCTGGAGCAGGTTTGTGGATGCAAAAATTCTAGAGTCGTGCAGGAAGCAGTTAAGTGCTATCATGGGGGATTGTACGTTTTTAAGGAAGGAAGCTGACCCCAGCTAGGGTACAGTTTCTTGGGTTCCAGCAGCCCTCCTACAATTTAAAATACACAAAATGCAACTGGTCACATTCCTGTACCATTCCCAAATGGCCATTCTTCATATTTGATTTTATATGGTGAGTGTTGGTAGGCTACTCAACTGTGGAGGCCTTGGAGTTGAACCCAATGCTGTCCTCACCCAACATGTGTGGTGTAACACTAAGCCATATGACCAGAAGGATCCCAGTTTGTGGCCCCAAGTCTGCGCTGATCTAGCTGATCTCTGCCAGCGCAGCAATGGAAGACAATTATTGGCCTCAATGGTACTGTGCTCGTGAGAGGAGGCAGAATTCCCACTCCTGATCACTATCCAGTTGGAAGGTGCACTGTGGGTGTCAGATGAGGACAAGTTAGGCAGAATTGAATTTGGTTGTATATTGCCCACCATAGTCAAATAGCCTGCCATCACTCCATTGCCTAGGCTCCCATGTAGCCAGCTGGGTGAGGGTGACTGACAAAGATTCACTGCCCGTTGCACTTTTTTAGGTGCATCGTGTTGCTGCAGACCATTGTATGCAGAGAAGACTGAATAGGCTGGCTCATTTTCCAGAGTGTGTTTTGCCTTCAAAAGATATTTTTAAAAGTGTAGTCTCCAAAGAATGTTCCAGTAAATACTATATTTATTTGCATCTAGATTACCCCTCTTCTTCCACATATAGGCCATAGCCCAAATGTGAGCGCGATGCACAGGAAAAATTAATGATAATAAATTTCATATAGTCTAATGAAGGCCCACACTAAAACTTTGTGCTAAAGAGGTGCTGCCTATAGTTCAGTGCATATGCTCACTTTTTTTAAAAGTGCAATAATCCTGGGGAATTATTTAATTAAAACAAATTTTCCTATTTTAATTGGCAGTGTAAAGCCCTCTAAGGAATTGAAAGTGTTAAGCATTTTTTCTTCAATTTTATCTCCCTATCAGAAGCTGAGTGTCACAACAGGTATAGCAGGTTTTACATCACTGCCATTTGAGTTTCAGTACATTTTTATATCCAGGAAGCAATGGAAAAAATGCCAAAGTGTGTGTGTACATAAAAGTTTGTAACTACTTTGAGCCAAAGACATTTGCAGAATAAAACCTTCAATGACGCCAATCATTATGTAACACTGATTTGACACCAGCCCTACCATTTGGAGCCTCCCGCTAACGCCCTCTTTTGAGCTGGCACAGCTGAACACCCGTTCAACAGCAGGAAGGACCCCTACCAACGTTATTTAAAGGCATAATCAACTACTTTCAGGTTAATTGCTGATTGATTTCTACTGGCTCTTCCTTTGATTGTACAAGTGTTTGGTGCTTTCTAGAGTTGTTTGAAGTTGCTAAAGTCTACAGGGACTGGTGTGACAGGTGCTGAAGGACTTTCTTCTGAGTTCAAGGCTTCTGTACAAACCATTTGCTCCTGGACATGGGTGCAGTAATAGGCATTTCCCCTTGGACTATAGCATGACAGGAAGAATGAACAGAGACGACACCGAGCAGGGCAAGCTGCTCGAAGAGAGATGAGGAGGAGGGGTGAAAGGCTCTCAGCAGGAGGCCACATCTGCCCAAGGTGTTCAGGGAGCAATTCTCCTACCTGAATATCACTGAAATCTGCCACCTGCTGCAGCCACAACTGCAACCTCAGAGCAGGGCGAGGATCGTATTGCCAGTGGTTGTGAAGGTGACCGTGGCCATGAACTTTTATGCGTCTGCCTTCTTCCAGGCTGAAGCTGGAGATATTTGCAACATCACGCAGTTTGCCGTCCACTATTGTGTAAGGGAGGTCACTGAGGCTCTCTCTTCCAAGAGAGCTGACTACAATTCATTCTCTCTTGCCAGAGAGCAGCAAGTGAAGCGAGCACACAGATTCGCTAGGATTACAGGCTTCCCCATGGTACAGGATGCCATTGACTGCACGCACATCACTTTGCGGGCGCCGCATGTCAACTCTGCCATATACTGGGACCGAACGGGATTCCACTCCCTCAACGTTCAGCTGGTGTGTGACCATAGGCAGCGAATCATGCAGGTCAATGCCCGGTATCCTGGCAGCAGTCATGATGCCTTCATTCTGCGGCAGTCCGCTGTGCCAGCTGCATTTGAGCCACCACGACAAACCAAAGGCTGGCTACAGGGCGACGAGGGCTATCCGCTGACAACATGGCCCATGACTCCGGTGTGCATCCCAAGCATATGTGGGCAGCATGCATACAACGAAAGCCATGCTGTCATATGAAATGTCATAGAGCACACCATTGGCTTGCTGAAAAAATGCTTCGGCTGCCTAGACCGCTCTGGAGGAGCCCTGCAGTACTCGGCAGAGCGGATGTCAAAAATCGTGGTGGTCTGCTGCATGCTCCACAACCTCACCATCTTGAGGGCACAGCCCTTGCCACCAGCTATAACGTGACCAACTGAGGAGCAGGAGGAGGAAGAGACAGGGAGGAGGAAACCTAGACAGCCCCTGTCCGTGAACAACTCATCCGAGTGCAATACCAGTAAACACAACCCCAATCCCCATTTTTTTTTAAAAATTCGTTTTATGGGATGTGGGTATCGCTGGCAAGGCCAGCATTTATTGCCCTTCCCTAATTGCCCTTGAGAAGGTGGCGGTGAGCCATTGAAACATACAAGATTCTGAAGGGGATTGACAGGGTAGATGCTGAGCAGTTGTTTCCCTTGGCTGGAGTGTCCAGAACAAGGGGGCATAGTCTCCGGATAAGGGGTAGGCTATTTAAGACCGAGATGAGGAGGAATTTCTTCACTCGGAGGGTTGTGAATCTTTGGAATTCTCTGCCCCAGAGGGCTGTGAATGCTGAGTCTTTGAGTATATTCAAGGCTGAGATAGATAGATTTTTGGACTCTAGGGGATTCAAGGGATATGGAGATCGGGCGAGAAAGTGGAGTTGAGGTCAATGATCAGCCATGATCTTATTGAATGACGGAGCAGGCTTGAGGGGCCGTATGGCCTACTCCTGCTCTTATTTCTTATATTCTTATGTTCTTGAACCGCTGCCGTCTGTTGGTGAAGGTAGTCCCATTGTGCTGTTGGGTTGGGAGTTCCTGGATTTTGACCCAGCGACGATGGATCGGCGATATACTTCTAAATCAGGATGGTGTGTGACTTGGAGGAGAACTTGGAGGTGGTGGTGTTCTCATGCACCTGCTACCCTTGTCCTTCTAGGTGGAAGAGGTCACGGGTTTTGGAGGTGCTGCCGAAGAAGCCTTGGCGAGTTGCTGCAGTGCATCTTGTAGATGGTACACACTGCAGCCACGGTACGCTGGTGGTGGATGGGGTGCCAATCAAGCGGGCTGCTTTGTCCTGGATGGTGTCGAGCTTCTTGAATGTTGTTGGAGCTGCACTCATCCAGGCAAGTGGAGAGTATTCCATCACACTCCTTACTTGTGCCTTGCAGATGGTGGAAAGGCTTTGAGGAGTCAGGAGGTGAGACACTCGCTGCAGAATACCTAGCCTCTGACCTGCTCTTGCTGCCACAGTATTTATGTGAATGGTGCAGTTGAGTTTCTGGTCAATGGTGACCCCCCAGGATGTTGATGGTGGTGGATTCGGCGATGGTAATGCCGTTGAATGTCAAGGGGAGGTGGTTAGACTCTCGCTTGTTGGAGATAGTCATTGCCTGGCACTTCTGTGACGGTGTTTCTTCATCATCACATATCTCCTTGCTCCTGCACCTGTTGGTCTTCCACCACTGCCTGGCCAGATTGCAGTTCTTGGGTATCTGAAAGGTGAAAGGCACAAGGGTAGAGTTGTGGTGAGGGGAGGGGGGGGAAGTAAGAGATGCATGCTTACACCATCTGCAGCTTGTAAATCAGAAGAGTTCTTGGGATGAGGGGGAAGTGGGATGTGAGAAGGAGGATTATGTATAAGGATACCGTCATCTTCTATAGTTTCAGCCCCGTCACTGGCCATGGCCTCAGCAATGGCCGCTCCAAAGGTGGCAAGCACCGTATCCTCTATGGGAGTAAGGACATACAGGCGCGACTGTCCCCTGCTGGTTAGGTCTTGCTGCCGCCGGTTGTGTCCCACCTTGCCCTGCAAGAGAGAGGGAAGTGTATCAGTGTGTGTGGTGCAATCTGTTTGGGTGACGTTGCTGTCATGGTTGAATAGCTGGCAGTGTGCACAAGCTGTGAGATGTGGCTGTGAGGTTGCATCAGTGCTAATTTTGTGAGGGTGAGGTGAAGCTATGAATGTTTGAATGTGATTGATGGAGATTGTTGGTAGGTGAATGATGGGGGTGTGATGCATTGAGCAGTGTGTGAGGCTAGTGGTGCAGTTGGTGGGATATGGCATTTGAAGATACATTCACTGACCTTGACCACACGTGTGAGGTCATTGAACTTTTTACGGCACTGCATCATGGTCTTCGAGGCTTGACTCTTGGCATTGACCGCCACGGCTATCTGCTCCCATTGCCTTCTCATAGTTTGTTTGCCGGGCCTCCTGGCCCCCTGTGGATACAGAACATCTCTCCTCCTCTCCACCTCATCCACCGGGGCCTCCAGTGCAGCGTCAGAAAATCTTGGAGCCTGCTCTCTGCCATGTTGTGAAAATCTTGGAGCCTGCTCTCGGCCATGTTGTGCCATTATTCACTCTTCCCCAGGTCAGAATCTCTTCAACCACGACTCCCAGTACCTGCTCTAGTTTTAAGTAGTGCTAACCTCTCACGATTCTGGGTCCCCCTGCTGATGCGTGCAGCCAATGAACAACATGGTTAGCAATGGCTGCATGCTACAATCATTTAAATCAGCAGGCAGCTCGAAGTTGACGTACTGTCTGCATCCGACTCAACGGGCGCATGTTAATCGTGCATCCCCGCGCCCGTTTTTGGGGGTTATTGAATTTGGCGGCCTCCGTGTCTGACAATGCCGTTCCAGTAGCCTAACTTAATGGAGTGAAATACTGCGGATGCTGGGAATCTTAAATAAAGACAGAAAACGCTGGAAATACTCAGCAGGTCAGGGAGCACCTGTGGAGAGAGATGAAAGGGCATCAACCTGAAACGTTAACTCTGTTTCGTGCTCCACAGATGCTGCCTAGCCTGCTGAGTATTTTCAGAATTTTCTGTTTTTATAACTGAAAAGATTGCTGAATTGAAGAAGCTTCCCCCTTGATCAGATGTCACACCGTTTTGTGTGTGTATATCCTGGGTCAGATTTTAGTGTGAGTTATCTTTGATACTGCTGCCAAGTTAATTTGGTTGAATAATATGAGACTGAACAACATGAACATGCAAAGCAGAGGACGCGCTACCAATTTAAGGACCACTCTTTCAACTATATGTTTACCAAGTGAGTACTGTTTTCTGTTTTGGAGGGTACTTAACCAGTTTTCCATCAGATTTGCCCCCCGCCGCCCCCCCCCCCCCCAATCACAGCAATGCAATGGCAGCTACCAGCGGATGAGCAAGAGTTACCCACTGGAAACCTCCCATTTGACCACCCCCCCCCCCCCCCACAAACTTCTGATGTAGGAGGTGTTTGGCTCTCCAGAGGCAGAGATGGGGAGCTCAGCGGAGTAGGAGATTCTACCAGTCAGTGGCACTGTCATTAGTCCTACAACACACCAACTCAGCAAGTGGTACAGGAAACCCAGCCTAATATGGTCAAATCCAATGCCTGAAGGCTTTGTGTCGTAATGCGAGGAGCATTCGTAATAAGGTGGATGAATTAGCTGCGCAAATAGAGGTAAACGATTATGATTTGCTTGGGATTACGGAAACATGGCTCCAGGGTGGCCAAGGCTGGGAACTCAACATCCAGGGGTATTCAATATTCAGGAAAGATAGGCAAAAAGGAAAGGGAGGTGAGGTAGCATTGCTGGTTAAAGAAGGGATTAACACAATTGTAAGGATGGATATTAGCTCTGATGATGTGGAATCTGTATGGGTAGAACTGAGAAATACCAAGGGGCAGAAAACGTTAGTGGGAGTGGTATATAGACCTCCAAACAGTAATGCGTAGGTTGGGGATGGCATTAAAAGGGAAATTAGAGAAGCGTGCAATAAGGGCACAGCAGTCATCATGGGTGACTTTAATCTACATATAAATTCGGCTAACCAAATTAATAACAATATTGTGGAGGAGGAATTCCTGGAGTGTTTATGGGATGGTTTCCTGGACCAATATGTCGAGGAACCAACCAGAGATCAGGCCATCTTAGACTGGGTATTATGTAACGAGAAAGGATTAATTAACAATCTTGTTGTACAATGCCCCTTGGGTCGGAGTGATCATAATATGATAGAATTCTTCATTAAGATGGAGAATGAAGTTGTTGACTCAGAGACTAGGGTCCTGAATTTAAACAAAGGAAACTACGATGGTCTGAGGCGCGAGTTGGGTAGGATTGATTGGGGAATTTCACTCAAAGGGTTGACGGTGGATAGGCAATGGCAAACATTCAAAGACCACATGGATGAACTACAGAATTTGTTCATCCCAGTTTGGCATAAAAATAAAACAAAAAAGGTGACTCAACCGTGGCTAACAAGGGAAATTAGGGATAGCATAAGATCCAAGGAGAGGACATATATATTGGCCAGAAAAAGCAGTAAACCTGAGGATTGGGAGCAGTTCAGGATTCAACAAAGGAGGACAAAGGGATTAATTAAGAAAGGGAAAATAGAATATGAGAGTAAGCTTGCAGGGAACATTAAAACTGACTTTAAAGCTTTTATAGATATGTGAAGAGAAAAAGATTGGTGAAGTCAAGCGTAGGTCCCTTGCAGTCAGAATCAGGGGAATTTATAATGGGGAACAAAGAAATGGCTGACCAATTTAATACATATTTTGGTTCTGTCTTCACAAAGGAGGACACAAATAACCTCCCAGAGATGTCGGGGAACATAGGGTCTGATGAAAGGGAGGAACTGAAAGAAATCAGTATTTGTAGGGAAATGGTGTTAAGGAAATTGATGGGATTGAAGGCCGATAAATCCCCAGGGCCTGATAATCTACATCCTAGGGTACTTAAGGAAGTGGCCCTAGAAATAGTAGATGCATTGCTGATCATCTTCCAACATTCGATGGAATCTGGAACAGTACCCATGGATTGGAGGGTAGCTAATGTTACCCCACTATTCAAAAAAGGTGGTAGAGAGAAAACGGGGAATTACAGACCAGTAAGCCTGACATCGGTAGTGGGGAAAATGCTAGAGTCCATCATAAAAGATGTAATAGTAGAGCACTTGGAAAACAGCGACAGGATCGGACAAAGTCAACATGGATTTACAAAGGGTAAATCGTGCTTGACGAATCTACTGGAATTTTTTGCGGATGTAACTGGTAAAATAGATAAGGGAGAACCAGTGGATGTGGTGTATTTGGACTTTCAGAAGGCTTTCGATAAGGTCCCGCATAAGAGATTAGCATGTAAAGTTAAGGCACATGGGATTGGGGGCAAGGTACTGACTTGGATAGAGAACTGGTTGGCAGACAGAAAGCAAAGAGTTGGAATAAACGGGTCTTTTTCCGAGCGGCAGGCAGTGACTAGTGGGGTACCGCAAGGATCGGTCCTTGGACCCCAGCTATTCACAATATATATTAATGACCTAGACAAGGGAACTAGATGTAATATCTCCAAATTTGCAGACGACACAAAGCTGGGTGGGCGTGTGTGCTGTGAGGAGGATGCCGAGAAACTCCAGGATGATTTGGACAGTTTGGGTGATTGGGCAGAAGCATGGCAGATGCAATATAACGTGGATAAATGTGAGGTTATCCACTTTGGTAGCAAAAACAGGAAGGCAGATTATTATCCGAATGGCAATAGATTGGGAGAAGGGGAAGTGCAACGAGACCTGGATGTCCTTGTGCACCAGTCGCTGAAGGTAAGCATGCAGGTGCAGCAGGCGGTTAAGAAGGCAAATGGTATGTTGGCCTTCGTAGCAAGAGGGTTTGAGTACAGGAACAAGAATGTCTTGCTGCAGTTGTACAGGGCCTTGGTGAGACCACACCTTGAGTATTGTGTGCAGTTTTGGTCGCCTTATCTGAGGAAGGATGTTCTTGCCATGGAAGGAGTTCAGCGAAGATTCACCAGCCTGATACCTGTGATGGCAGGAATGACGTATGAGGAGAGATTGGGTCGATTGGGCTTGTACTCGCTGGAGTTTAGAAGAATGAGAGGGGATCTCATTGAAACTTATAAAATTCTGACAGGACTGGACAGACTAGATGCAGGAAGGATGTTCCCGATGGTCGGGGAGTCCAGAACCAGGGGTCATAGCCTAAGGATAAGGGGTAGGCCATTTAGGACAGAAATGAGGAATTTCTTCACCCAGAGAGTGGTGAACCTGTGGAATTCTCTACCACAGAAGGCAGTAGAGGCCAATTCATTAAATATATTCAAGAAGGAGTTGGATATATTTCTCAAGGCTAAAGGGATCAAGGGGTATGGGGAGAAAGCAGGGACCAGGTACTGAATTTGGATGATCAGCCATGATCGCATTGAATGGCGGAGCAGGCTCGAGGGGCTGAATGGCCTACTCCTGCTCCTATCTTCTGTGTTTCTACGTGTGAAATTGTGTATCAGCAATTCAGTTTAATCCTGCAACTGGTTAGTAACATTACAGGAAAAATAAATTTCATACAGTTGGCCAGATGGCTCAGTTGGTGAAAGCAATGTAAAATTGAGCCCTACATGTCAGTACGTCCCAGGATTAATGCATAGTTTGTGTTGAGTTAGCTGATCTCGGTCATGGTAGAACGAGAAAAAAATCTCTCAGCGCCTGACTCCTGAGGGTTATCCAGTGATTCCTGCTGGAAACTCTGCCTAAATGCTGGGTGAGGGCAGGAACAAACTCGGGTATGATGATTCCCACAGTCAGATAGGCTACCAACAACATTCAGTGTAGAATGGGTTCTTGGGTGGGGTACTAGATAGTATCCACCAGCAAAGCAACCAAACACCAGCCATAATCAACACCTTCAGGAGATGGCAGTTGAGAAAATTGGCAAAAACTAAATATGACAGGCAGGACTGTAGGAGGGGCCAGGAATCGGGACTTCTAATTTCCTTGGTTTTCTCTGTTAACAAGCATATCCAATGAAGAAGCTCAGTACACCCAACCTAAGAGGGACTACACACCCCAGTTATTGTCAAAGCTTCCTTTGTGCCTCAGTGAACTACGGGGAAGGAGAGAGGAGAGAATGGCAAGACCAAGATTAGTTCTGATTCAGTATGGTTTCAAAAAGAACCAGTGACATTGAACTGTCAGAATAATCCCCCTTACTCTGGCGCACAGCTTCTGTATTTTAAATAGCCCAGTAACTGGTTGCAGATTCACAGACAATAAATCCAGTTGGCTTGCACAAACCCTTTTTTAAGCCCTCCTGTACATGGGATTTCTTCTGGACCTGGCCCCACTGTGTGCTTATCCCTCAGTGCTAATCCTATGGGAGGAATTTTCTGTTCATGCTCCAAAAAAAAATATTTTCTGAAATGCTGACTGTTGTTATTGGGTCCTGTCAGGGTTGTGGATTTTCCAGGCTGTAGGCTTGAATCAGTTTCTCAATTAAAGTTTTATTAAAATCAAAAGGAATGGTCCTCCTCCGATGGCTCAGACGGTGAGATGGATGAGAAAGGAAGTCCCAGGTTCAGCTCCCAGTTGGTGCCGGGTTAGCGGATCTCAGGGTCGTCGTCGGGGAGCTCCAATTGATTTCTGTGCCCCTGAGAAAGGAAGGGGAAAAGTCAGCCAAGGTCCCTGCTCCTAACTGAAGTCCAGTGAGTGCTGCTGGAAAGCGCATACGTGTGGGGTGAGGACATGACTGAGCCTGGCTGCTCTGCCCGCCACAGATAAATAGCTTGCCAGTACTCACTGTCTTGGCTCACACATGAAGAGTGGCGGTCCTGGTGAGGTAAAGGAATCTGTCGGCATGAAAGAAAACATAACCCAGCATGAACCAGCGCTGGTGGAGGGGGAACGACGGTGGGTGGTGGGGGGGTGGGGGGTGGAGAAGAGAGAAAATTGGCAAAAATTAAAATGAAAACAGAAAAGGAGGTATTTGACAAATCGCTGGTTATTGTAAACCCTCCAGTCACCCAGAGGAGTACTTACAATTCTGATTGATTCCTGATAGAGTTCACATGTAATATAAGACATTCCTCTATTTGCAGGTCCTGGATTCCAAAGTAGTTGGAAGTGTTGGAGCAGAAGCAGAGGATCATTGCCTTACTGGTATGTTTGCAAATGAGACATAAAATACAGATTTAAACTAAGGGAGCTGCATGCTTTTGTTTCACTTTGAATCCCCTTCTAGTGAGGATTTGTGCTTGAAATGGGAGCGATGAATTTTCCCGTTGTGGAGGAGCCACAAGAGACTCAGTGTACTTTAGTATAATCCCCTTAACTGTATTATAGTGCAGCCGGGGACTGCACCTTTAAACTGATTGTTACCTTTACAGTGTGTGTTTGCCTTTATCCTGCGTGGTGACGTCATGACACCGATCACGTGACTGCCAGTGGCGTGAAGAACGTGGGGACGTCATGACGTCAGCTTAGAGAACTTTCCAGCAGTCTTCGACTACCTGGCATCTTGAACGAACGTGTTTTGATTTCCTCCTTGTAACATCCAGCAAACTTCGTTGTTATTAAATTCCAGTCTTTTAATCCATCGAGTTGAGCTGAATTATTTAGTTAGGAACCTCCGTTCCTACATTGGTGACCCCGATCTCGTCGAACAAACTTCGAAGAGAATTCAACATGAGCACAAATGCCGTCGCCCTCAAATTGCCTCAGTTCTGGGAGCAGCAACCAGAAGCTTGGTTCCTACAGACGGAAGCACAGTTTCACCTGCGGGAGATCGTAGCGGATTCGACCCGTTATTTTTACGTGGTCTCCGCTCTCGACAGCGCCACGGCCTCGAGGGTCGTCAGCCTACTGAGCAGTCCACCAGATGAGGGCAAGTATGAGGCTCTCAAAGCTCGTTTACTGCAAATATTTGGCCTTAACAAATCAGAATGCGCACGCAGGCTCATTGCCATGCCAGGCATCGGGGACTCAAAGCCTTCGGAATTAGTGAGCCAAATGCTCACCCTACTTGGTTCGGAAGACCTATGTTTTTTATTCCGAGAACTTTTCCTCTGCCAGCTACCTGACGCGGTGCAGACAGCTTTGGCCAGCTCTGGGATCACCGACTGTGTTAAGCTCACGGCAGAGGCAGACAAAATTTTTACAGTCTCACAGCAGTGCTGTGCAGCCACGAGGCGCCCTTCTCCTGCGCGTGCGAAGCCCAGCCCTCCTCCAGCAGGCTGGTGCACGTACCACGCCCGTTTTGGCGCCAAAGCTCGATGCTGCAAGCCTCCCTGCAGTTTCTCCCCCCAAAAAAATCCTTCAGCAAGCCATCGCCCTTCGAAAAGGACGACAAGCCCTGAAAAGCACATTCAATTTACCATGGCGGTCGGTTCAACGGGGAAATTACTTTATGTTACGGATTCCACAACGGGGAGGCGATTCCTCTACGACACTGGGTCCCAGTGCAGCATTTTGCCAGCTTCCAGGCTGGATCTACAATCCGGCGGCCGCGGCCCTGCACTCGAGGCAGCCAATGGCGTGGCGATTCGCACTTTTGGGAAACGGACGGTTACCGTTACTTTCGGCGGTCAGCAGTTCCTCTGGCAATTTATCACTGCCACAGTGTCACAGGCCATACTAGGAGCCGACTTCTTTTGTGCAAATGGTTTTCTAGTCGACGTCAAAAACTGCCGCCTTATTCACGCGTCCACTTACCACGCAGTGCCCTGCCACCGCAGCACCGCCGTGTCCTGGTCGGTTGCCTGTGTGGTACCAGTTCAAGACGGGTTTACTCGCCTACTCAGCGAGTTTCCAGAGCTCACCCGGCCTACCTTCTCGGCAGCAGTCACGAAACATGGTGTGGCAGACCATATCACCACGAATGGATCAGCGGTTTACGCCCGGGCGCGCAGGTTAGAACCCAGCAAACTCGCGGCAGCTAAAGCCGAATTTCAAACAATGGAGCGCCTCGGGATCGTCCAACGCTCCGACAGTCCTTGGTCCTCTCCACTGCATATCGTCCCCAAACCAGGTGGAGGGTGGCGGCCTTGCGGTGACTACAGACGACTAAACGATGCCACGACTCCTGATGGGTATCCCATACCTCATATCCAGGATTTCTCAGCACATTTGGCTGGAAACTCAATATTTTCAAAGGTGGATCTCGTCCGCGGGTATCACCAGGTCCCGGTGCACCCCCAAGATGTTCCCAAGACGGCGGTCATCACACCTTTTGGCCTTTTTGAATTTCTCAGAATGCCTTTCGGGTTAAAAAATGCAGCGCAGGCTTTCCAGCGGCTCATGGACTCTGTTTTACGGGATTTGCCTTTCCTTTTCGTATGTCTGGATGATATACTCGTCGCTAGCAAGAACCCCAAGGAACACTTGTTACATCTACGCCAGCTCTTCACTCGGTTAAGCCAGCATGGCCTCACTGTCAACCCGGCCAAATGCCAATTCGGTCTCACCAGCATCGATTTCCTGGGGCACAGGATAACATCGGACGGCGCCATTCCACTAGCCACCAAGATCGAGGCTGTTACAGCTTTTCCACGTCCCCTCGCTGTTAAGTCCTTGCAGGAATTCCTGGGGATGGTTAATTTTACCATCGTTTTGTCCCCAAGGCAGCGCAGTTGATGCAACTGCTGTATGAAGCACTGAAAGGGAAATCTGGCAAAGATCTCATCAACTGGACTCCCCAGATGGACCAGGCCTTCCTGGATACCAAAGCAGCACTGGCAGATGCAACCATGCTGGCACACCCTATTCCAGGTGCAACCATCGCTCTCACGACGGATGCTTTGGACTACGCCATTGGAGCGGTGCAGGAGCAGTGGGTAGACGGGACTTGGCAGCCGCTGGCCTTTTTCAGCCGCCAACTACGCAAGAACGAACGCAAGTACAGCACGTTCAATAGGGAGTTGCTCGCCCTGTTTTTGGCTATTCGACATTTTGGCTTTCTGCTAGAAGGACACCTGTTCACCGTGTTTGTGGACCACAAACCACTCACGTTTGCCATGGCCAAAACGTCTGAACCTTGGTCAGCGCGGCAACAGCGCCACCTCACCTTCATTTCGGAATTCACCACCGATCTACGACACGTCTCGGGCAAGGACAATCTCGTGGTCGATTGCCTCTCCCGCGCTCTTGTCCTGGCAGTTAACCTGTGCGTCGATTTCGCTGGCTTAGCGGAAGAGCAGTTGGCTGACCCCGAAGTTCAAGCGTACCGGACCACGCCTTCCAGTTCACAAGTCGCTGACGTTCAGTTCCACTCAGCAGGAACCACCCTTTTGTGCGACACGTCCATGGGAGTGCCTCGTCCCATAGTGCTGGTCGAGTGGCGCAAGAAAGTCTTTCGGGCGATACACGGGTTGTCGCACCCAGGGATGCGAGCTTCGCAACGTCTCATGTCCCGCAAGTTCGTGTGGAAGGGCATGCACTTAGATGTCCGAGATTGGACAAACAATTGTATTGATTGTCAAAAAGCGAAAGTCAACCGCCATGTTAAAACCCCTTTGGCTGAGTTTCCAGTGCCAGAACGACGGTTTGACCATGTGTACGTGGATCTAGTGGGTCCTCTCCCCGGTTCACGGGGTTTCACGCATCTCCTCACAATAGTGGACCGCACCACCAGGTGGCCAGAGGCGATTCCGTTGGTCGCTACCACTACAGCTGATATTGCCAGGGCATTCCTGTCGTCGTGGGTGGCTCGCTTCGGCATCCCATCCGACATATCATCGGACCCAGGTCCACAATTCACTTCCGAATTATGGAACACCGTTGCACACTGCTTAGGTACCAAGCTACACCGTATCACCGCCTACCATCCGCAGGTGAATGGCCTGTGCGAAAGGTTCCATCGGTCGCTTAAGGCACCCCTTCGTGCCAGCCTGCGCGGATCCAACTGGGTAGACAGATTGCCTTGGGTGATGCTAGGGCTAAGGACGGCTCCCAAGGAAGACCTTCAGTCTTCATCAGCTGAGTTAGTTTATGGGCAAACCTTGAGGGTCCCTGGTGACTTCCTGCCTCTGCATACAGAACCGTGGTCTGCAACTCAGCAGCTTACCCAGCATCGCGAGGCGGCCAAGAACTTCCTGCCCATTCCGACCTCGCATCATGGCTTACAGAGGCCTCACGTTCCTGCGGACCTCATGTCCGCCGATTATGTCTTCATCAGGCACGACGCGCACAGAGACCCACTTAAACCACCATACGCCGGCCCATTTCGTGTCATATCTGCCGGTGAGAAATATTTCACCGTCAACGTAGGCGGCAGACCGGACACCGTCTCCATCGACCGTCTGAAAGCCGCTCACCTCGATCGCACTGAAACAATAGTGCTTGCCCAGCCACCTCGCCGAGGACGACCGCCGTTGCACGCCGATTCATCATTACAACAGCCAGCCATTGAACCGCCTACAAATGCCTCATCGTCGTTTTCACAGTCAGACACTGCGTTCGCCGCACCTGACACGCCGCAACAACCACAGCCAGGCTCCATGCTTTCTCCCGACGTTCCACTTCCGCCGCCTGAGGGTCGTCGACGCTCTGAGAGAACCATCAAGCCCCCTGTTCGTTTGACACTGGCCATTAACGGGGATTCTGGGAGGGCGCCTGTGGAGGAGCCACAAGAGACTCAGTGTACTTTAGTATAATCCCCTTAATTGTATTATAGTGCAGCCGGGGACTGCACCTTTAAACTGATTGTTACCTTTACAGTGTGTGTTTGCCTTTATCCTGCATGGTGACGTCATGACGCCGATCACGTGACCGCCAGTGGCGCAAAGAATGTGGGGACGTCATGACGTCAGCTTAGAGAACTTTCCAGCAGTCTTCGACTACCTGGCATCTTGAACGAACGTGTTTTGATTCCCTCCTTGTAACATCCAGCAAACTTCGTTGTTATTAAATTCCAGTCTTTTAATCCATCGAGTTGAGCTGAATTATTTAGTTAGGAACCTCCGTTCCTACACCGTTATAATTTATTTTTACCATTTTGAACAACAAAGTTACAATGTAAGCAAAACATTAAGCAAAAATCCTTCCTGGTTTATTCTAACGTATTGTCTGCAAAGAAAACAAATGTAATCTGGGCGCACACCATCTTTCCAAACGTCAGATCGCTATCACGCAGATGTAGCAGTAATAGGAACAGCAGTAACTGTCACAATTGTATCCAAGTGGCAACCTGAGTGTTGGCAGATTCAACTGTACAGGGTCAGAGGACTGAGCAATGTGCTGTGTATGGATAAGGCAGCGATGTTTGGCAGGTAGTTTATAGAGGAACACGTAGGAGTGTTAAGATGGTTGCAATGAGGAGCAGTGTGAAAATTCAAAGTCCAAACACTCACACTGTTTGCACATTTGTTCATCCACACTCTGCAGTGGGGAGTTGCAGAAGATGTGCTCACTTCAAGAGTTAGAAAAAACAGATAATCTTTTATTGATAAAGCAAGGCAAATGGCCAAGGCCCATTGTGCAGAATGCTCTTTGCAGAATCAATCCCAATTTGGAAGAACAAAGTCTGAATATTTTTCACAATTCAATGCAAGTGCTGGCAGAATGAAAGTTCCATCCATCCACCCTCACGAGCAAGGTTGGTCATGAAGGACAGCTAGGAAGAGGTCAAGCCTACATGTAGATGTTTTTATCACACAGCTTGCTATGTTATAACAACTGTTCTACTTTGTATGAAGTTGAAATTTGCATATGCAAAGTGGAGTTTTTCATTTATTTACTGTATATGTATTTGCATTGTCCTGTTGTCAATGTTCAACTTTAGTGCTTCATTTTGTCGGATGAAATTCTCCTCCCCATTGCTTTGTTCCAGATCCCATATGTCATAAAATTATGTTAATGACAAAAGAACTCCTAGCAGTCTTAACTTTCGCGCCATGCCCCCAATCATTTTGGAAATTAATGCAAATCTGGTGTGCCACGATCTTTTTACATAGCTGTGATGTATAACTAAAATTAATTTATCTGCACATTGGATCCTGCTCAGCAACTGCAGTTAAAGCACAGCAAACTGAAGGAAAAACATTAATAAAATGCTAGAATCTCAAGTTTACCATTACTGCATCTGCACGATCAGTGGATCTTTTTGCTGTGCTGCCTTGAGATTTATATAAATGTTATATAAAACTATCGGGCCAGAAATTCAGGTTGGAGGCTTCCCGCGGGCGCAAGCCCCCGACCTGCACTTATATAGCGCCCCTGCCGTTGTGCTGTGGGCCCGTGTGGGTTTCCGATCCTGGGCCTCCTCCAGCTGCCGGTGTGCAGTGCTCGTGTATCCCAGTGGCGAAGTTAGTTCGCAGTGTCCCCTGGGATCACGTGGGCCATGGCGAGCCAATCGGAGCAGGGTATCTCCATTCATAGATTTGACAGGAAGACCTGTCAAATCTATGAATAGAGATCGGCCCCAAAGCCTAAGTAAAACTTCAAATAATTTTTTTTTAAATCACATTTTTAAAAGAACTATAAATTACATAAATTAACTATTTTAAACAAAAATTTAAATTTTTGAAAAAATTAATTAAAGTTTTTAACGGGGCTAAAAATAAACTTACCCTTTCTTTAAAGTATTTTAAAATGATAAACCTGTGGAAAAAATGTTTTAATTTTACTTAATTAACCTCTTACCTTGTTATAAGCAGGCCTTGCGCCTGCTTTTTTCATGCGCAGCTGCTCGGGACTTGCCTGCACGGAGAAACCTGTAAAAAAAAATTGGAAGTTCCAGGTCTACGCGCTGCCTCTCCGGCGCATGCGTTTGACCTCCGAACCCCTTCCTTTAAGGGAACGGAATTTCCGGTTTCCAGCACATGCGCAGTGCATGCGCAAAACCGGCACTTCCATTGGCCTTACGGGTGAGTACACAGCGCGTACTCACCCATGGGGACCCGAATTTCTGGCCCAGAGTATTGGAATTTTTTTAAATAAAAGCTTATTGTAAAATGTGCCAAAATCCAAAATGTCTTTTGCTTCAAGCTGTTTTATTTAAGATAATTTTGCTTGTTAATTAGTTTCTCCTAGTGGAATGAAAGTAAACATAATATTGAGAGTGACTTTTTCTGGAGTATAACGCAATGCACTTTAGCACATAATCTAGGCTGACAATTCAGTGTGGTACTGAGAGGGTGCTGCTTTGTCAGAGGTGTAGGCTTTTGGTGAGACGTTAAAGCTAGGGTTGCCAACCCTGGTTTGATGTATTCCTAGAGGTTTCATCACATGACCTCCCGCCCCCACACTCCCGCCATTAGTCGCCTGACACGTCCATCCTCACGGCACAAGGTCTTCCCGCGCCAATTGGAAAATGAACAGATTCTGTTACCAGATTGGATGATTCTTAACTGTCAGTCGAACAACCTATTTTCCCATTTCCAATATTTTTATAACTAACAAATGAAAGTATTCAAAGTAAATTTTTAAAAAAAGCCAATTTTTTAATGCCCCAATAATTTTTCTCCCTGGGTTGCTGGCAACAGTGTCCTGGAGATTAATCTTTAATTCCTGGAGTCTCCAGGGCAATCCTGGAGGGTTGGCAACCCTAGTTAAAGCAGCAAGGTCCATCCACCTGTTCAAGTGGAATTTAAAGATCCCTTGACACTATTGCAGATTGTGAGAAAAAAGTATACAGTGAACGGAATAGACTGAGCAGAGGAAGTCTCAAAAAGGAACCTGAGTAATAGTCACATCACTTTCAATATCTAGACCATATGAAGAATCAATTAAAAACAGCTAACGGATTGTTGGGATATACAGTGAAGACATTAGAGTACAAGTCCACTGAGCCTTTGCTAAGGATTTATAATGTACTGGTCAGACCACACCTGGAGTACGGCATTCAGTTTTGGTCAAAGTAAATCTTTCTGGATAATAATGGTACTGCCTGTCAGAGCAGCAATGCAAGTCACCACAGAGGGGTGGTGGGGCATGAGTTAATTTCTGTGATTCCCCCACATCCCAGGCTCATTCTTATGTGGTAAGGGAATGTGGCAAGCAAGGTTGAGCAGCTCCCCTCGAGCACTCTCTAACGTCTCGTGCAGTGGGGCCGAGCAGGAGGTCAGGCAGCACGTCACCTGCCCACCATCTGGACACCGCTGGTGTATAGTCCAGGGGGAGCAGGAAATGGAAAGGAAAGTATGACTCATACCCTCAAATGTAAAAGAAAACATTTTTAATGTTTTCCTAGTTCTTCCCCCACATACATAAACTTTCACTTAGTCAGCAGTATCCTCCATTTTTCAGAAATGATGACTAAGCTGCTTCCTTCACTTTCAACACTGTTTTTCATTTTGATATAAAAATTTCAGTTATTGTCATCAGGGTTTCAGTGAAGAGTGGGAGTGTGAAATTTTCATAATTTGTCTATCTGAATTGTGAAAATCACGATGCAACCATCTTCAGCCAGAAGTGCCGAGTGGATGATCCATATCGGCCTCCTCCTGAGGTCCCCACCATCCCAGAAGCCAGTCTTCAGCCAATTCGATTCACTCCACGTGATATCAAGAAACGGCTGAGCGCACGGGATACAGCAAAGGCTATGGGCCCCGACAAATCCCGCCTGTCGTGCTGGAGACTTGTGCTCCAGAACTAGCCGCGTCTCTAGCCAAGCTGTTCCAGTACTGCTACAACATTGGCATCTATCCAACAATGTGGAAAACTGCCCAGGTATGTTCTGTCAACAAAAAGCAGGATAAATCCAATCCAGCCAATTACCGCCCATCAGTCTACTCTCAATCATCAGCAAAGTGATGTAAGACGCTATCAAGCGGCACTTACTCACCAATAACCTGCTCACTGATGCCCAGTTTGGGTTCCGTCAGGACCACACAGCTCCAGACCTCATTACAGCCTTGATCCAAACATGGACAAAGGAGCTGAATTCCAGAGGTGAGGTGAGAGTGACTGCCCTTGACCTCAAGGCAGCATTTGACCAAGTGTGGCATCAAGGAGCCCGAGTGAAACTGAAGTCAATGGGAATCAGGGGGCAAACGCTCCACTGGCTGGAGTCATACCTAGCACAAAGGACGATGGTTGTGGTGGCTGTAGGTCAATCATCTCAGCCTCAGGACATCGCTGCAGGAGTTACTCAGGGCAGTGTCCTTGGCCCAACCATCTTCAGCTGCTTCATCGATGACCTTCCTGCCAACATAAGGTCAGAACTGGGGATGTTCGCTGATGACTGCACAGTGTTCAGTGCCATTCACAACTCCTCAGATAATGAAGCAGTCTATGCCCGCATGCAACAAGATCTGGACGACATTCAGGCTTGGGCTGATAAGTGGCAGGTAACATTCGCGCCACACAAATACCAGGCAATGACTATCTCCAACAAGCGAGAGTCTATCCACTGCCCCTTGACATTCAATGGCATTACCATCGCCGAATCCCCCACCATCAATATCCTAAGAGTTACCATTGACCAGAAACTTAACTGGACCAGCCCACATAAATACTGTGACAACAAGAGCAGGTCAGAGGCTGGGTATTCTGTGGCGAGTGTCTCACCTCCTAACTACCCAAAGCCTTTCCACCATCTACAAGGCACAAGTAAAAGGTGTGATTGAATACTCTCCACTTGCCTGGATGAGTGCAGCTCCAAAAGCACTCGAAGCTCGACACCATCCAGGACAATGCAGCCCACTTGATTGGCACCCCATCGACCACCTTAAACATTCACTCCCTCCACCACCGGCGTACTGTAGCTGCAATGTGTACCATCTACAAGATGCACTGCGGCAACTCGCCAAGGCTTCTTCGGCAGCACCTCCCAAACCCGCGACCTCTACCACCTAGAAGGACAAGGGCAGCAAGCGCATGGGAACACCACCACCTCCAAGTTTCCCTCCAAGTCACACACCATCCTGACTTAGAAGTATATCGCCGATCCTTCATTGTCGCAGGGTCAAAATCCTGGAACTCCCTACCTAACAGCACTGTGGGAGTACCTTCACCACACGGATTGCAGTGGTTCAAGAAGGCAGCTCATCACCACCTTCTCGAGGGCATCTAGAGATGGGCAATAAATGCTGGCCTTGCCAGTGACGCTCAGGTCCCATGAATGAATTTTAAAAATCGTGCCACAAAAGAGGTTGTTACACAAAATTAGGGCTGATGGGGTTGGGTTTAATATATTAGCTTGGATTGTGGATTGGTTAACGGACAGAAACAGAGAGTAGGAATAAACATGTCATTTTTGGTTTGGCAGATTGTAACTAGTGGGGTACCTCAAGGATCAGTGCTTGAGCTTCAGCTATTTACAAACTATATAAGGGACTTAAATGAGGGGACCAAGTGTAATGTATCCAAGATTGCTGATGATACAAAGCTAGGTGGGAAAGTGTGCTGCGAGGAGCACGTAACGAGGCTGCAAAGGGATATAGACAGGTTAAGTGAATGGGCAAGAAGGTGGCAGATGGAATATAATGTGGAGAAATGTGAGGTTATTCACTTTGGTATGAAGAATAGAAAAGCAGAATATTTTTAAAAGTTGAGAGACTTCTAAATGTTGGTGTGCAGAGGGACCTGGGTATCCTTGTACACCAGTCACAGAAAGTTAACATGTAGGTACAGCAAGCAATTAGGAAGACAAATAGTGTTTTGGCCTTTATTGCAAGGGGATTGGAGTATGAGAGTAAGGAATTCTTGCTGCAGTTATATAGGGCTTTGGTGAGACCACAACTGGAGTATTGTGTACAGTTTTGGTCTCTTTACCTAAGGAAGGATATATTTGCCTTAGCGGGGTGCAACAAAGGTTCACTAGATTGATTCTTGGGATGAGACGGTTGTCCTCTGAAGAGAGATGGAGTAGAATGGGCATTTCTTCTCTGGAGTTTAGAAGAATGAGAGGTGATCTCATTGAAATGTATATAATTCTTACAGGACTTGACAGGACAGAGGCTGAGAGGCTGTTTCTACTGGCTGGAGAGTCTAGAACAAGGGGTCATAGTCTCAGGATAAGGAGTCGGCCATTTAGGACTGGGATGAGGAAAAATTTATTCATTGAGAGGGTTGTGAATCTTCGGAATTCTCTACCCCAGAGGGCTGTAGATGCTCAGTCATTGAGTATATTCAAGACTCAGATTGATAGATAGGGAATCGAGGGATATGAGGATCGGGTGGGAATCGAGGGATATGAGGATCGGGTGGGAAAGTGGAGCTGAGGTAGAAGATCAGCCATGACCTTATTGAATGGTGAAGCAGGCTCGATGGGCCGTATAGCTTATTCCTGCTCCTAATTCTTATGATCTTAGAGTCAAATAGATACCAAGGTTGCGCACCATCAAGTTCAGCCTGAGCAAACTGGGGAGACTATAGAATTAAGATAGGGTGTGAAGTTTCTGCTGGGAGCTGAACCAGATGGCTTCAGTATTACTAGTGTTAATTTGGAGAAAGTTCTTACTAATTCTTGGCTTGAAGTTAGAAAAGAGTTGGCCAACACAGTGGTGGTTGAGGAGTCAGCGGTGGTGGTGGAGAGGTAGGGCTAGGTGTTGTCAGCGTATGTATGACCCCATGCCTACAGATGATGTTGCCAAGGTGTGGCATGTAGATGAGGACAAAAGGAGGACAGGATGAGCTGGTGAGAAGGAGAAGGAGGAAAAGGCTGAGGCAACTAAATGGATAGTCTTGATTTTTGAGATGAAAATAATCAATGAGCTGTGCACAATTGACGTTGGAACAGAAGATTGGAGAGAGCAGAGGAAGGAGGTCAGAGGAGGGGGTTGTCCTTTATCCAGGATAATCCTGGGGTAGTGAAACGATTAGAACTTGGAAAAGGAGACATAATATGGCTTAAGGTGATTCAGCCATATCTGGCGGTAAACGACCAGGCAAGTCTTTTGCCAGCTGTGCTATGACCCTCAGATTTAAGGGTGCGGAGATGGAGATTTTACTGGAAGGCTGGTGGGACAGGAGAATGTGAGGGACTTGAAGAGGATGAGGGCATCAAAGCCAGAGGAAAGGGAGCTATTGAGCAGGACAGTAGCAGTAATCATGTTATCAGGGAGAGAGAATTGGAGTTGGGAGGTCATTTTTTTGCAGGGAGAGTGGTAAGGTGGTTTTAGAAGGGTTGATGACAGGAAGATTTGGATGTTAGGAAGAGCACAAATTTATATAGCTCGTTACTACATCTCTCAAAAATGTTCCAAAGTGCTTCACATGCAATGAATACATTTTGAGGTGTGGTCAGTGTTAATGTGTAAACAAATGAAACAGTCAATTTACAAACAGCAAGATCCCACAAACAGAAATCAAATGACTCAGCAGTTAGTATGTGTGGTGGTATTGGTTGAGGGAAGAATGTTGGTCAGGATAGAGGCTAAAATGTCCAATTCACCGAACAATGGCACAGCAGGGAAACTGATGTCTCGATAGCATTCAGAAGCAGGAACCCTGGTTGATGCCTTGGCCCAAACAAGATACACGAGAGCAGCCCAGTATGAGTCTCTCCATTTTCACCTCATCACCCACATTGGGTAATAGTGCTTTTGCCTCCCTGCAGTGGCACAGTCATGATTGAGAACACAGCATGTAGGGAATCACAAGCCATTCCCTCATCCTGTGATTCTAAGGTGGAACCAGTCAGAACTTCAATGCAATATATCACCACTGGTAGGACTTTTAGTTACAACCTCTGAAGCTGGACACCAAAATATTTCATGTTCTATTGTATGGCTTTTTAGGACATTCGCTATAGTATACACCTCATTTTAATACGCAAGATGCTTGGCTTCTAAACAGTGTTATAAGATTCCACTGACTCAAACTCCTTCTGATTCCCTTTCATTGTAGGTACTCCTAATGTGCCAAATCCCTTGCCATTCACTTTTATTGTAGGGAATCCCAGTGATAGAAACCTGTTTTCATTCACTTCGAATTTAGAGAATTCCAATTGAGCTAACCACTTTCACATTCCCTCCCATTATACAGAATTCAAATTGAACAAACCCCTTCCCATTCGGTCCCATTGTAGGTAATCCCAATTAAAGAAATTCCTTTCCGTTCACTTACAATGTAAGAAGTTCCAATGGACCAAACTCCTTGCCATTCCTGTCTGCTATATGGCATTTCTGATCGAAGCACATATCCTAAGGTCAATGTAAGATCGCCCAAGCACTCAATGTTGCTCAATTATTCACCATTTTTGCTGCCAAATGTTACACAGATGGTTGCATTTTTGCAATTGGATCGTTTTTTTGTTTAAAATGAAATTTGTGTGTTCTCTGTTAGTACTGAATGAATGATAGCTGGGCTGTGGAAAAATGATTAGGATTAGGTCCATTTTTATTTACATTTTACAAAACTAAACTAAGCAGAAAGAACATTTCTTGGCAAACTAGCATGGTTTGGAGCACATGTTGGAGGGGAAATGTGAGGATGGACTTTTCATAAGGTTTTGTTGTATTCCCCAGTCTTAAAGTGCTGACGATATCATTGATGATAAAGCTGAGTGGCTAGAATTTTGCCGACCTTGGTGGGTCTGGTGTGGGCAGTGTCTGTGGCGGGTCGCCACCCCGCTGCTGGCTCCATTCCACTACAGAAAATTAACTTACCTTAATGGGATCTATTAAGCCCACCCAGCATGTTACCCGGCCCAATTAGATGGAGCGGGTCTGGTGACGTCATTCATGATGCATTTTCAACCGGGATCCTTAAAGGGACCCTGGCCACATAATATTTTAAATTTAATCTAACAAAGTAGGTGTTGAATCTTTACTCTACAATAATATAATAAAAGTTATATATGAGTGACAAAGAAATATTTAAAGAATATTATCATTAAGTAATATGACGCCATCTACAAATACGATCTAGAACATAATTAAAAAGTACATTAATTGGGAAGTTATTGGTGCTTTAGTCACAAAGCTATAGACTTTTGTATCAGTAACTGGTACAAATAAAAGATGTGTGTGTATAGGTAATATATAAAATTAAGCAGATTTTAAATGTAATTGTGAAGACGTGGATTTACAATCTTATGCAAGTTCAGCGGAAGAGCTGCGAATACCCTGACAAACAGTGTAAATGGTGCTTACAATCTGTTTCTGGGATTTCTGCAGCTCTTCCGTTGAAGTTAACAATGGACAAGTGAGAGAACCTTCGCAGAAATTCACCCCCAAAGCCTCAGACTGAAAAATTAAATTAGTTATATTCAGGGACTGAAAGCAAATTGAACCAGTGGAATGAGTGATGAGAATGAAATTGTTACAGTTGATGACTTGATTTAATGTGTAACTGGACAATCACAGTATACTGTGAGAAGAACCTGACCAGAAACAACACAAACATTTTATAGTGCAGATCAATTCACTGTAATTGCTGTTGAGTTGGAAGGCAACAGCTGAGAATGGCCAATTAAAGAAATATTTCCATCACCCTCCAGGGTAGCACTGACATCCTTTCAGGAATTTCTGAATTAACATTTACCAGTAGCTTTTCAAGTAGTACAGAATCTCCATCAATCTGTTAGCTGATGTAATCAACATGTTTTTATCTTGGTTTGTTTTTCATGCTGTCAAGTAATCGCTGGAGCAATGGCCACGGAACTCCCGCCTCAGATTGACAGACGTATTTCCCGAGCTGCGTGAATCCCGTGGCCATGCAGGGAAATTTAAAAAGTAAGTAAAATAAAAGTTCTTAAGTGCCTGTCAACTACCTGATAATGATCTCAATTGGATCCCCTGCCGCTGCCGGTCGGGTCGGCTCCACAATGACAGACGTGCCTGTGGGAAAGGCACGTGGGAGCGAGATGACAGTGGATTGCCGACCCGCTGTCAAAAATAACTTTCCCACCGGACCCGCCACCGATCTCACCCGCTACCACCCCAGAAAATTCAGCCCAGTAAGTTTAAGATCAAATCTGTATTGAGATTTAACCCCGGGCAATTTTAGCTCGACTAACAGCACCATTACATTATAGATAAGCATCTGAAATGTTCAGTATTCGCTATTAAATAATAGGAACAGGAAAATTGTTAGGAATAGGAAAAGGCCATTAGAGCCAAATTCCCAGATTGAATTTAGCTGTGATTCCCCCAAAGCCTGCAAGTACTCACTGGTGAGGCTCACACGTGCACGGGGTAAAGAAAAAGGAACAACAAATGCTTGTCCCTTTTTGATAATCAACCCCACCAACCCACCTTCTCACCATATCCCTTAGCCCCAGTGACCACCTCCTCCCTGCTGCCTCTTGATGCGCTATTGTCCCGAGTGCTGACAGCCCTTTGGTAACCGAACCAGCTGACCTTGCACCACATGTGAGCTGGACAGTCAGGCTATTCTATCACCGAGGATGGCAGCAACACAGAGCCTGATCCTGTCCTTACCTGATGTCCATATTAATGCACTTTTCAGCAGGGGTCACTGGATAGCAGGCAGGAGCAGGAATTCTGGCTGGTTTAAATTTTTTCCCCTCTCCCTAGGCCAGGGAATTGAGGCACATTGTAGCACCTGCTCAGCGCAGGCCAGAGATCAAACCTAGAAACACTCCTGACCCATTCCAGGTAATACATTTACTCACTAGGCTATTAGAGGAACTTAAATGGTGGCCCGGATTTTACAATGGGGATGCCACTTGCATATGGGAGATGGGCTTCCCGGCTTCTGCCAGGTGTTGCGGCAGACTGGGGCTGGAGACTTGCTGTGAATGGCCACGGGAAGAAGAAGGCACCTACTGAGCTGTCTGTTTAAAATTTTTGGTGGTGTTGCTGGGGCTTGTGCACGGCTGCCATCTGAGAACACTGAGAGAGGCAGCTGACAATTTTTCCTCTGAGGCTCCAACTGCCAAGCTTTGCATATTGGAAGACAGGAATAACAGGCTTTAATCAGGGAAAACGGCAGAGACTATGAGGAATGGGATTAAACTACGTATTTCTCTCATTTTAATCTAATATTTCTGCGCCTGCCAATATATTGGCACAAGCACACTTTAGGCCACCAGGTCTGCCCACTGGGAAATGGTGGAAGGTAGCAACATGGTGGAGTGAATCCCTGAGCAAGCTTCCGACTGTGCCAGCCTCTGATCCACTACAAGACCAGCAGGAGACGGGCAGAAAATCTAGTCCAGTGCCTTTTATTCAACAACAGCTTGAAAATTGATTGTAAATTCAGTGAAGGTTGCATTGAAAGATTCCCCGTTCCTTCTACTTACTCCTACATACAAGTTCTTTAAATTAAAAACAGAAAAACGAGGTGTGAAGATGAAGCTTTCAGCTGGAAAGAGGAGATCAATCTGGTCAGACCTGCAATGCATTGCAATTCAAATACATGATTTGAACTGTTCAATTCTTACATTGCATTAATTCAAGGAAAGTGATTCAAATGTTACTGCAGTAGCGTAATCATTGAACATTTCTTTGATTATTATATCAGTTGAGGACACAGAGGGATGAGTTGGTCGATGATGAATTTATAAAAGTGACCTTCAATTGATAAAAAGGTCAATGAGAAAAAGGATAATTCAGCATTTGCATGTTCTAGCTATTTTACCTCTGTCAGTTTCCTTTTAAAGAGTCATTTACACTTTATTGCAATAATCTAATTCCTGGTGATTTAACTTTTAGATAACAGGAATAACAGATTTATCAATTCTGAATGTGTGAAACCGACCTGAAATTGACAAATAGGTTACAACAACAATAACAACATCTTGCATTTATATGGCATCTTTGACATAGAAAAATGTCCCAAAGCACTTCACAGAGGCATAATCAAAAAATGTACACTGAGCCAAAAGAGATAGTAGGAGGGGTGAGGTGAGTTTTAAGAATGGTCTGAACAAAGGAAAGTGAGGCGGAGGATTCAGAGCATAGGACCTAGGCGACTGAAGACACAGCTGCCAATGATGGGGCAAAGAGAGGGGAGATGCACAAGAGGCCAGAGTTAGAGGAACAGAGAGAGCTTGTGGGGGTTTGTAGGAATAGAGGAGGTTACAGATTTGGGAGGAATGAAGCAGAGGCAGTTAAACCGATGGTCTCCGTCTTGGTGAGGAAGAAGTCCATGAGTTCCTCCTACTTGTCAGTGGAAAAGCATTAAAGCTTCCAGAATGTTAAAAGTAGGGCATTCACCTACCTGATGGCTGACTGGCTATGGCAGTGAGTAGCTTAGCCATGCAGATCAAGAAGGTCCCACGTTGAATCTGTGCTGAATTAGCTGTAGGAGTGCTACAACTGGCCTCAATAACTCTGGATTAGGAAGGGGAAAATTGGCCAGAGTTCCTAATTATGACCGCTGGCCAATGAATCTATTGTAAACAGGATCACGCTTAGTTGTGAGGATCCTGCAGTTGATTAGCCTGCCCATAGTCACTGTCTAGGCTTACACTGTGAAGAATGGCCATTGGGACAAGGAACCAGAGGGCTCCTGGTGCCACTAGAAAGCAACAAACGATCTTGTCAGTTTTGACAACAACAACTTGTATTTATATAGCACCTTTAACATAGCAAAATGTCCCAAGGCACTTCACAGGAGCGTTCACAAACAAAATTTGACACTGTGCCACATAAGGAGATATTCGGACAGGTGAAGAGGTAGATTTTAATGAACATTTTAAAGGAGGAGCGAGAGATAGAAAGGTTTAGGGATGGAATTCCAGAGCTTAGGGCCTTGGCAGCAAAAGGCATGGCTACCAATGGTGGAACAATGAAAATCGGGGATGCGCAAGAGGCATTGGAGGAGTGCAGAGATCTTGGAGGGTTGTAGGCTGGAAGAGGTTACAGAGGTAGGGAAGAGTTGTCTCTTGGAGGGATTTGAAAACAGGGATGAGTATTTATCTCCTCCTCCTCCCTACCCATTCCATTAAATGTGCGGGGTTAAAATGCAGTTATTTTTCAAGAACTAGTACTGCCGTCAATGTATACCTATGTGTGTGATTGAAAGAATGGCCATCTGGTCACCATAAAGCTATGTTTTGGTTTCCAGTGGTATTTTTTAATCTTGTATAGTTAACATAAATTGCAATCTACATGAATTTGTATGAATTAAGATTACTTGAAACAGATTTAGTTAAAATCAGACTAACTCAATCTCATTACAATCCTAAATAAAAATAGAAAATGCTGGATATACACAGCAGATCTATCAGTATCTGAAAAAATGTTTGAGGTGATTAACAACATAGAAACATAGAAGATAGGAGCAGGAGTAGGCCTTTCGGCCCCTCGAGCCTTCTGTCTGCCAACCAGTTCTCTATCCAAGTCAATACCTTGCCCCCAATCCCATGTGCCTTAACTTTACACGCTAATCTCTTATGCGGGACCTCATCGAAAGCCTTTTGAAAGTCCAAATACACCACATCCACTGGTTCTCCCTTATCTATTTTACCAGTTACATCCTCAAAAAATTCCAGTAGATTAGTCAAGCACGATTTACCTTTTGTAAATCCATGTTGACTTTGTCCGATCCTGTCATTGTTTTCCAAGTGCTCTGTTATTACATCTTTTATAATGGACTCTAGCATTTTCCCCACTACTGATGTCAGGCTTACCGGTCTGTAATTCCCCGTTTTCTCTCTACCACCTTTTTTGAATAGTGGGGTAACATTAGCTACCCTCCAATCCATGGGTACTGTTCCAGATTCCATTGAATGTTGGAAGATGATCAGCAATGCATCTACTATTTCTAGGGCCACTTCCTTAAGTACCCTAGGATGTAGATTATCAGGCCCTGGGGCTTTATCGGCCTTAAATCCATGGGTACTGTTCCAGATTCCATTCAATGCGATCATGGCTGATCATCCAAATTCAGTACCCTGTCCCTGCTTTCTCCCCATATCCCTTGATCCCTTTAGCCTTAAGAAATATATCCAACTCCTTCTTGAATATATTTAATGAATTGGCCTCTACTGCCTTCTGTGGTAGAGAATTCCACAGGTTCACCACTCTCTGGGTGAAGAAATTCCTCCTAATTTCTGTCCTAAATGGCTTACCCCTTATCCTTAGACTGTGGCCCCTGGTTCTGGACTCCCTGACCATCGGGAACATCCTTCCTGCATCTAGTCTGTCTAGTCCTGCCAGAATTTTATAAGTTTCAATGAGATCCCCTCTCATTCTTCTAAACTCCAGCGAGTATAAGCCCAATCGACCCAATCTCTCCTCATACGTCATTCCTGCCATCCCAGGTATCAGCCTGGTGAATCTTCGCTGAACTCCCTCCATGGCAAGAACATCCTTCCTCAGATAAGGCGACCAAAACTGCACACAATACTCAAGATGTGGTCTCACCAAGGCCCTGTACAACTGCTGCAAGACATCCTTGTTCCTGTACTCAAACCCTCTCGCTACGAAGGCCAACATACCATTTGCCTTCTTAACCGCCTGCTGCACCTGCATGCTTACCTTCAGCGACTGGTGCACAAGGACACCCAGGTCTCGTTGCACTTCCCCTTCTCCCAATCTATTGCCATTCAGATAATAATCTGCCTTCCTGTTTTTGACACCAGTGGATAACCTCGCATTTATCCACGTTATATTGCATCTGCCATGCTTCTGCCCAATCACCCAACCTGTCCAAATCATACTGGAGTTTCTCGGCATCCTCCTCACAGCACACACGCCCACCCAGCTTTGTGTCGTCTGCAAACTTGGAGATATTACATCTAGTTCCCTTGTCTAGATCATTAGTATACAGGAAACTTTTGATTTGCCGGCACCTAAATAACCGGAAATCTTGGTTAACCGGCAAAACTCAGGAGTAGGTTCAGGTAAGTTTTACTTCACATTGTACTTGCTTGCCTCGATCTGTTGCTGTGCAAGGGTGTGGCTGCAGCTGTTGCTAAGCTACAGAGACGCTTGGAACTTGTGGCCATTGTTCCTCACCTGTTGCTAAGCAACAGGGTTTGTTGCTTTATACGGAGCTCTCAGCTCTCCGTATCTTTTACTATAGCTCTCGGTTATCCGGAATTTTTGATGAACCGGCACCACGTCGGTCCCGTCGGTGCCGGATAAAAAAAAGTTTTCTGTATATTGTGAATAGCTGGGGTCCTAGCACCGATCCCTGCGGTACCCCACTAGTCACTGCCTGTCACTCGGAAAAAGACCCGTTTATTCCAACTCTTTGCTTTCTGTCTGCCAACCAGTTCTCTATCCAAGTCAATACCTTGCCCCCAATCCCATGTGCCTTAACTTTACACGCTAATCTCTTATGCGGGACCTCATCGAAAGCCTTTTGAAAGTCCAAATACACCACATCCACTGGTTCTCCCTTATCTATTTTACCAGTTACATCCTCAAAAAATTCCAGTAGATTAGTCAAGCACGATTTACCTTTTGTAAATCCATGTTGACTTTGTCCGATCCTGTCACTGTTTTCCAAGTGCTCTGTTATTACATCTTTTATAATGGACTCGAGCATTTTCCCCACTACTGATGTCAGGCTTACCGGTCTGTAATTCCCCGTTTTCTCTCTACCACCTTTTTTGAATAGTGGGGTAACATTAGCTACCCTCCAATCCATGGGTACTGTTCCAGATTCCATTGAATGTTGGAAGATGATCAGCAATGCATCTACTATTTCTAGGGCCACTTCCTTAAGTACCCTAGGATGTAGATTATCAGGCCCTGGGGCTTTATCGGCCTTAAATCCCGTCAATTTCCCTAACACCATTTCCCTACAAATACTGATTTCTTTCAGTTCCTCCCTTTCATCAGACCCTATGTTCCCCGACATCTCTGGGAGGTTATTTGTGTCCTCCTTTGTGAAGACAGAACCAAAATATATATTTAATTGGTCTGCCATTTCTTTGTTCCCCATTATAAATTCCCCCGGTTCTGACTGCAAGGGACCTACGCTTGACTTCACCAATCTTTTTCTCTTCACATATCTATAAAAGCTTTTACAGTCAGTTTTTATATTCCCTGCAAGCTTACTCTTATTCTATTTTCCCCTTCTTAATTAATCCCTTTGTCCTCCTTTGTTGAATCCTAAACTGCTCCCAATCCTCAGGTTTACTGCTTTTTCTGGCCAATTTATATGTCCTCTCCTTGGATCTTATGCTATCCCTAATTTCCCTTGTTAGCCACGGTTGAGTCACCTTTTTTGTTTTATTTTTATGCCAAACTGGGATGAACAAATTCTGTAGTTCATCCATGCGATCTTTGAATGTTTGCCATTGCCTATCCACCGTCAACCCTTTGAGTGAAATTCCCCAATCAATCCTACCCAACTCGCGCCTCATACCATCGTAGTTTCCTTTATTTAAATTCAGGACCCTAGTTTCTGAATCAACTACTTCACTCTCCATCTTAATGAAGAATTCGATCATATTATGATCAGTCCGATCCAAGGGGCCTCGTACAACAAGATTGCTAATTAATCCTTTCTCATTACATAATACCCAGTCTAAGATGGCCTGATCTCTAGTTGGTTCCTCGAAATATTGGTCCAGGAAACCATCCCGTAAACACTCCAGGAATTCCTCCTCCACAGTATTGTTACTAATTTGGTTAGCCCAATCTATATGTAGATTAAAGTCACCTGTTAGGTGCAGTAGGTCATAGCAGAGGACACACCTATTCGCACAGGACAGTGTTGATCAACAGTGCCTCAGATTTCTGTTTGTAATATATAGTGGCTTCTGTGCAAACTCATTGCATTGTAGTCCATTTGCACTATTATTGAAATCTTTGTGAACTAGCAGTGGTATCTGTAATGAATTGAGGTCACAGGACACACTACTGTTCAAATCAGTAGAAACACAATATATATGCTGTTCGTACCAGCATCCCCTCATCTGTGTGTTCACCACTCACCCCCACCTCTATGCACTTTCCAGCAAAATGGAACCATAGAAGTTGACACCACAGAAGGAGGCCAATTCAGCCCATTGTATCTGATCTCTACTGGAATAGACTGAAACTAATACCACTGCCCCACTCTCTTCTCAAAGCCCTGTATCTTCCTCTACTTCACATTTTTATCCACTCTTCCTTTAAAAGGTGCAAATAGTCTTTGCCTCAACTACTCTCTGCTTACCGTAATCTTTGAGTATCAATTTTAAATTGGTGATCCTAGTTACTTACTGCTTGAACAGAGGAAGCCTTGTCACTGTGTTAGTACTCTCGCCTCTGAGTCAGTGGGTTCAAGTCCCACTCCTGAGACTAGAGCACAAAATCCAGGCTGACACTCCAGTGCAGTTCTGAGGTAGTGCTGCACTGTCGGTGTTGTTTGGATGAGCCGTTAAACCGAGGCCTTGTCTGCCCTTTCAGGTGGATGTAAAAGACCCCATGGCATTAACCCTCAACCAACATCACTAAAACAGATTTTCTGGTTTGTGGGATATTTCTGTGCACAAATTGGCTGTCGTGTTTCCTACATTATAACAGTGACTACACTTCAAAAGTACTTCATTAGCTGTAAAGTGCTTTAGGATATGAATGGTGCTATATAAATGCAAGTCTTTCTTTCGGTTCCTTGCTTCCTTTCTTATTGTGTCTTTCTTTTTGTTTCTTTCCCTATTCACATTATCAAGACTCTATCATTTTAAAAATGTTAATTAAATTGCTTCTCAACCTTCTTTGCTTCAGTAGAAAGAGTCCCAGTATTTCAAGTCTCCTTATAAATGTATGTTCCCATTGCAGGTATTATTATTCTGCTTGTTAGATCCGTGTGTTAATGGAGACACGGAATGCAGGAGTTGATTTAACAAGTGTTTACTGAACAAAGTCTGGAGGTGAACTAACAACACAAGATGCTACACAGGCTTATATACCCGAGTGGTCACTACTGGTACTACAGTATACAGGGGCTTCAAAAACATAGTTCCTCTTAAAGGTGCATACACTACAATTCCTCCCCTTTTAGATAAATAGTACATAACATTTTAAGTAATCATTAAATAACATTTTTACAAGAACAATAATATACACATTTGCTGAAGTTAATCAATTACAAATTCAGTCTCTCTGGAGGCTTCCTGACTCGGTCCGGATAACGCCTCGGTGGTGTAGTAGGTTCTTTTGGCAAGGTCGATTCGGCTTCAATGCTAGTGTCGGGTTCATCTGGTTCCAGTATCACCGGATCGGAGGTAGATACTATGGGTATCTCTGCTTCATCACTAGGCGTATAGAGTTGTGGTGTAGGTTGTCCTTTTTCGGATGACTCTATGATCTGGTCAGCGTGGCGCCTTATTATGCTTTCTCCAATGTCCACAGTATACATCAGCGGTCCTAGTCATGTGCAAATAGTTCCAGGCTGCCATTTCTTGGTACGGTAGTCCCGGGCCAAAACTGGTTGACCTATCTGGAAGGTTCTAGTTGGCCTTTCATTCATGCTTTGAAATTGCCGGTTCTCTACGTCCCTTCTGACGTTTGGCTTGACCAAATCCAGCCGGCATCTTAGTCTTCTATTGAAAAACATCATGGCGGGGGTTTGGTTTGGAACCACATGTGTAGCACTCCTGTACGCAAACAAGAAGTTATCTACCTTATGTTGTAGATTTATGTCTTCATTACCCATGGCCTTTATGGCCTTCTTGAAGGTCTGGACAAACCTTTCAGCCAATCCATTGGTGGCGGGATGGTATGGGGCGGACGTGTAGTGCTTAACCCCATTGTTTTTTAAGAACTTCCTGAATTCTTCGGATACAAATTGCGGTCCATTATCAGAACAGATCTGTTCAGGCAGCCCATTCCTGGCGAATATGGTCCTTAATACTGTGATGGTTTTTTCTGTGGTGGTGGAGGACATCTTTATTACCTCCGGCCACTTGGAGTGTGCATCCACCGCGATTAAGAACATTGAGTCCATAAATGGACCAGCAAAGTCGATATGTACCCTTTGCCATGGAGATGAGGGCCACTCCCATGGATGTAGAGGGGCTTGTGGTGGGGCGTTTTGGACCTTCTGGCATCCTAGACAGCTCTTGGTCATTTCTTTGATGTCTCCATCGATACCTGGCCACCACACAAACGCTCTGGCTAAGTTCTTCATTTTCACTCCACCCAGATGCCCCTCGTGAAGCTCCTTTAGCACTTTATCCTTGAGTTTGGGTGGAATCACCACTCTGGATCCACACATCAAGGTTCCTCGGCACACTGACAGCTGTTCTCTTCTTTGCGAGAATGCTGGCAACAGTGGTTCGCCATGTGCTGGCCATCCCTTCACCATTAAATCGTAGACTCGAGAGAGAGTCGGGTCATTTCGCGTTTCCTTTTCAATGGTAGAATTTGTCACCGGTAGACATTCCACTATGGTCGAGTGGAATATCTCCACTGGGTCCACTGTAGGCGCCTCTTCCACCGTTGGCAACGGTAGGCGCGATAACCCGTCAGCATTCCCACGCTGTTTTGTTCCTTTGTACTCTATGTCATATTGGTGTGCCCCTAGGAAAAGGGACCACCTCTGTAGCCTTTGCGCTGTCATAATGGGAACGCCCTTTTTAGGGTTGAATATGGAGACGAGGGGTTGATGGTCAGTCAACAAGGTAAATTTTTGTCCGTGTAGGTAATGGTTGAATTTCTTCACCCCCCACACCAGGCTGAGTGCCTCCCTGTTGATCTGGGCATAGTTACGCTCAGCTGAGTTCAATGAGCGTGACGCAAAAGCTATCGGCCGCTCCGAGCTATCAGGGAATCTATGCGATAATACCGCTCCCACGCCGTAAGGGGATGCATCGCACGCCAGTCTGATTGGCAGTGATGGGTTGTAATGAGCCAACACTTCCCTGGACGTGATCAAGCCTTTGCATTTATGGAAGGCACGTTTACAGTCTTCGCTCCATTTCCAAACTACCCCCGTTTGTAGCAGTGCGTTAAGCGGGTGCAGAACCGTCGACAAGTTTGGTAAAAATTTATGATAGTAATTTACTAATCCCAGGAACGACCTTAATTGTGAGACATTTTCAGGCGCTGGGGCCTTTACGACCGCTTCAATTTTTTCAGGTGACTTATGCAACCCTTCTTCGTTAATGACATGGCCACAATATGATATTTGTTTCTGGAAAAATTCGCATTTGGGCCGATTTGCTCGTAGGCCCCGTTCTCTCAGCCTCGTGAGCACCTGCTCCAAGTTGGCAAGGTGCTCGTTGTCGTTTTCTCCTGTTACAAGGATGTCGTCTAGGTAGCATTGAGTCCCCGGAATCCCTTGCAGGACTTGCTCCATAGCTCTTTGCCAGATAGCCGGAGCTGATGCCACTCCGAAAACCAGTCGATTGTACTGGTACAGGCCTTTGTGTGTGTTTATCGTGAGATACTTTTTAGAGGCCTCCTCAACCTCCATCTGTAGATATGCCTGTGCTAAGTCAATTTTGGTGAAATGTTTCCCTCCGGATAGTGAGGTGAAAATATCTTCTAACCTCGGAAGAGGATACTGTACCGTGTGAAGAACCGGGTTTACAGTCACCTTGAAGTCCCCACAGATGCGAACTTTTCTCTGTTCTTCAGATTTATCATTATTCAACGTTTTCTTCATGACCGGGACGATGGGTGTTGCCCACTCGCTCCAATCTACCTTGGATAACACGCCTGCTTTTTCCAAATTCTCCAGCTCTGCCTTGACGGCTGGACGAATTGTGTATGGCACCGGCCTTGCCTTAAAAAACTTGGGAATTGCCGCATCTTCCACTTTTATTGAGGCGGTGGCGCCTTTCAGGGTTCCTAGTTCCTGTTGAAACACTTCTTTGGCGTTAGCCAAGATTTCTTTTAATCGTCCAGGTATGACGTCATCATCTCTTACTGGTCACCGTCAGTGCCTGAATGGAGTGCCAGTCTAAACGTATCTTTCTGATCCATTCACGTCCCAACAACGGTGGACCACCATCTTGCAGAACGTATAAATATAACTTCTGTATTTCCTTGCCGTTGTATACAACAGGCACCCTTATTTTCCCTCTGGGGTATACTTTCTGCCCCGTATATGTCTTCAAGACAATGGATGTGTCTTTCAAAGGTATATGCGGAAATGGCCGCTCGTAATCCCGTCGACTCATGACGGTCAGAGCTGATCCTGTATCTAGCTCCATTTTGACTGGGGACCCCGCTATCGTGAGGGTAACTCAAATGGTCTGGTAATCTTCTTTGGCAATTACATTATGTAATTTGAGACAGCTTAGTCTCTTGTTTCCGGAGTCGCTATCGCTCTTCTGGTCTTCGGAGCTACTGTCCGTCATCATTTGTACATTTCTGTACTTTTCCTTGTTGACCTTTTTACTGTCAGCGGATTTGTTTCCAGATCTGCATACACGTGCAATGTGTCCCATCTTTCCGCATTGCCTGCATGCTTTGTCCTTGAACCAGCAGTCCTTCTGGTCATGGGTGGATCTGCCGCAGCGATAACATCTCGAAACCCCGTGTCATTTCATGGGTGCCGAAGTCCTGTGGCTTTTGCTGTATCTCTGCAGCTCCTCTTGCTGCTGCTTCGTATGATACAGCCACACTGAAAGCCTTGTCCAGTGTCAAATCTTTCTCAGAAAGTAGTCTTTTCTGTGTTCCTTCGCTTAGGAGACCGCAGACGAATTTGTCTCATAGAGAATCTGCCAGTCCTGCCCCGAATTGGCAGTGCTTTGACAGCTTTCGTAATTCGGTGAGGTAATCAGCGTTACTTTCATTCTTGTGCTGAATCCTCCTGAAGAATTTGAATCGTTCCGCTATCAGCAGCGGTGTTGGGTTTAAGTGCTCCTGTAAGGTATCAACAATCTCCTTAAAATTCTTGTCCATCGGTTTGGCTGGAGTGATCAAGTTTCGTAACAGCCCGTATGTCCTTGCGCCCATCAGATTTAGAAGTACCGATGCCTTTTTATCATCCGCTTCTTCATTCGCCTTGCAATATACCTCCACTCTTTCCACATATGTGGTCCAATCTTCTATATCACTATCGAAAGCAGTAATATTGCCAGTCTTCGGCATCTTGAAAATCTAAAATGGCACGTTTTCTCCGTCCCCGATGGATCAAAATGGCGCCTCCCGCGCTTTTCTTTCTTCCCCGCCGAGTTAAGATGGCGCCTCCCGCGCTTTCCCGCCGCTGCCGCTGCTGCCAACGCTGTTCTCCGCGGTTCCCGTTGCGACCTGCAGCTTTTTGCGGTATTTCTATTTAAAAAAAAATTTAAATATATATTGCTTCAATAGTTTCTGCGTTACTTGGAGAACCGTTCCCGTCGTGGAGCGGACCCTCTGGGACTTTCCCCTCCCTCTGCTCGGTCCGAACGCCGACCTGCTTTGCAGCACCGGCCGCGCCCTGAGTGCTCCACCCTCTCTCTCTCTTTGCTTCTGCTTCCCGACTCGCTGCCCGGCCCCGTTGCAGAGCCACCCGATCGAGCTCTAGCCCGCCACAGCCCAGGAAGGATCAGTGCACTACCTGCCACCAGCCCGTTTAGCTGGGGAAACCACTGACTGGAGACCAAGGCTGGCCCTCGTTTTCGAGTTTCTTCAAGTTATTATTATTATTATTTTTTTTTTCTGGTTTCGACCTTCGTCTGAGGAATTGATCCCCTTGAGGTGCTGCCGAATTGCAGGTAAGTTCGTTTCTAACTCGTCGCCACTGTTAGATCCGTGTGTTAATGGAGACACGGAATGCAGGAGTTGATTTAACAAGTGTTTACTGAACAAAGTCTGGAGGTGAACTAAACTACACAAGACACTACACAGGCTTATATACCCGAGTGGTCACTACTGGTACTACAATATACAGGGGCTTCAAAAACATAGTTCCTCTTAAAGGTACATACACTACACTGCTGAATGTACATTGTAGAATGTACACTGTGGCTTTAAAGTCCTTTCTATAACGGGGCACCCAAAACGGCGCACAGTACTAAAAGCTATGGCCCAACCAATATTTTATACAGATTTATCATCATTTCTTTACTCTTGTTCTCTATTTATAAAATCCAGAATGCTGTTTGCCTATTTTATGGTTTTACCTGCAGTCACACTTTCAAGGAACATTATACTTGCACCCTAGGTTTCTCTGATCCTCCACACCCTTTCCATTGAGCGTATACTCCTATTCCATGTTTTGCCTCCCAAATTCCATTATATCACAATTCTTCGCATTTGCCACCTGTGCCCATTCCACTAACCTGCCTATGCCCTCCTGAAGACATTTACAGTATTTCTCGCTGTTTTCCAACCGCCCTACTTTTACATTATCAGCACATTTCAATATCATGTTCCCTACACCCGAACCTCCACCTTCTCTCCTTCTCTGTCTATCTGTCTCTCTCTTATATACAGATGTATTTATCACAGAACATGGAATAGAGTGTGTCTTTAAAATGTTCCACTTTCTCCCAAAGGCTCACTGAAAAAGTCCACTATATGGTGTAGTATTGGGCCATTTAGGAACATTAACATTTTCCCCCAGAAAGTTGTCTTTGGCCTTGGTATAGTTCAATGATCTGAGAACCATGTTCATTTACTGGATTGGCCGAAGATCAGTTTGCAAAGAACGAGCCAAGTATTTAGTTGAGCTTGTCTTTGACCTGTTTTTGCAGCTGGGCTGTTGGTGTGTAATGGATATGGATTTAATAATGAACTCTAACAAAAGTAACAGTACCAAGACACTCTATACGACGCGGATGAGCTGCTGATGATGGATTTTGTAATGATGCCACGCTGGGCTAAAGAGATGCTGTTCTTCCCCTTAACCCCACAGTGTATACATAATGCAAATATGACACTGCATTGTCACAGAATCTGATACTGGCAACAATGTTTTTCACCTGATCTGGTTTGAGGCTACTCAGTTTCTTTTATAGATCTATTGTTGGAAGGCAACTCCACCATAAAGCAATTTAATGCTTGCGCTATTTGTGGATATATGAAAAGAACAGATCAGTGCTCCTGTAGTTTAACTTCCTACTACCCGCCATTTTGTAGGGCTGTAGCTACCGAATACTAAGCTGTCGAGGCACACTTCAGAATATTGTGCAACATTCAGCTAACATCAAGCATCTGGTAACCTATTCTGCTAAAGTACATTTTGTGAACAACAGACATGCAAAACCATGCTGGATGGAGGCCTATTTCAAGAAGAGTAGGGCTTGGAAATTATTTTCTGTGTTAGATTTGTAGAGATATGGACATTGTTAGATTTGTAGAGATATGGGCACTGTTAGATTTATAGAGATATGGACAGTGTTAGATTTATAGAGATATGGACACTGTTAGATTTGTAGAGATATGGACACCGTTAGATTTGTAGAGATGTAGACACTGTTAGATTTGTAGAGATATGGACACTGTTAGATTTGTAGAGATATGGACACTGTTAGATTTGTAGAGATATGGACACTGTTAGATTTGTAGAGATGTAGACACTGTTAGATTTGTAGAGATATGGACACTGTTAGATTTATAGAGATATGGACACTGTTAGATTTGTAGAGATATGGACACTGTTAGATTTGTAGAGATATGGACACTGTTAGATTTGTAGAGATATGGACACTGTTAGATTTGTAGAGATATGGACACTGTTAGATTTGTAGAGATGTAGACACTGTTAGATTTGTAGAGATATGGACACTGTTAGATTTATAGAGATATGGACACTGTTAGATTTGTAGAGATATGGACACTGTTAGATTTGTAGAGATATGGACACTGTTAGATTTGTAAAGATATGGACAGTGTTAGATTTGTAGAGATACGGGCCCAGAAATTCGGGTCGGGGGCTTCCCGCGGGTGCAAGCCCCCGACCTACACTTGCATATCGCGCTGACATTTGAAGACTGGGCCTGCGTGGATTTCCGGTCTGTGGCCCGGTTCAGCTCCCGGCACGCTGTGCGTGCGTGATCCAGCGGCGTATTTAGTGCGATGAGCCGGCTGGGATCACGTGAGCACTGGGCAACCAATGGGAGTTTACAAAAGTCCATTCATGAGTTAGACATAAGACCTGTCAAACTCATGAAAAGTCCGGGCGCCCAAAACACTACTTAAACTTTAAATAAAAGTTAAAAAAACATTCCAATAATTAAATTAACTATTAATAACTTTAAAAAACTAATTTAAACAATTATTCAAATTTCTGCCAAAACTTTTTTTCAAGAAATCGGGTCCAAAAATACACTTACCTTACTGTAAATTCTTTAAAAATAATAAACCTGTGGAAAAAAAATTCTAACTTTAATTATTAGACCACTTACCTTATAAAACTAAGTCCTTACGTCTGCTTTTTACATTCGTAAAAAGTGGAGGCCGTCATGCACAGGCAAACCTGTCAAAAAAACTGAAGTTCAACGCGTACGCGCTGCCTCAAATGTCGCAAGGGAACCGCCTCTTAACCCCTTGGTTCAGAGGAGAGGAAATGCCGGTTTTCCGCGCATGCTGAAATCCGGCACTTCCAACGGGCCCACGCGTGAGTACCCCGTCCGTACTCACGCGTTGGGACTGGAATTACTGCGCCATGGACAGTGTTAGATTTGTAGAGATATGGACAGTGTCAGATTTGTAGACATATGGGGGGGAAAATTGAGTCGCGCCCCCTTTGGGGCGGTAACTTCGGATATTAGTGCCCCCGCAGCCGAAATTGATCGGTAGCGCCCCAAAAGGGGCGGGGCATTGTGCAGCGCCACCCGGGGCCCAACTGGGCCACTGGGGATCGGAGAAGTGCCGGGCTCATGGAGCGCAGCTGGCAACCCGCGGGGCGGGGGCGGGGGAGTGGGTCAGGAGGCCGGGGACGGCAGCGGAGGCAAGTGCTGGCAGGCGGCCAGCAACATAAATGGCTGCCCGGCACCTCGCCTTTAAATAGTGCCGCCCTGGCCGCAGGTAGGTCCCCCTGACCCCATCGGACATAGTGTCCGGCGGTAAGTGAGGGAGCGCTACTGAAGATTGCAAGCAGGGCGCTGTGCACAGCGATGACGTCATCGCTGGCGGGGCGCTAATGGTTACTGCCACCACTAACCTCCCGCTGAATTTTTGAGGAGGCATTGGCGCCGCCGTGCCCGGGCGCTAGTTGCTTTGCGCCCCTAACGGGAGGCGCAAAGCAACCGAATTTCTCCCTCGTGGACTCTGTTAGATTTGTCGAGATGTAGACACTGTTAGATTTGTACAGATGTAGACACTGTTAGATTTGTAGAGATATAGAGGGAGAAATTCGTTATCGCCCCGTTTGGGGCGCAAAGTTTAGCGCCTGGCGCTAATTATCGCCTTTTTTTTTTATTATGTGATGTGGGCATCGCTGGCAAGGCCAGCATTTATTGCCCATCCCTAATTGCCCTTGGGAAGGTGGTGGCGAGCCGCCGCCTTAAACCGCTGCAGTCCATGTGGTGAAGGTATTCCCACTGTGCTGTTAGGTAGGATGTTTCAGGATTTTGACCCAGCGACGATGAAGGATCGCCGATATACTTCTAAGTCAGGATGGTGTGTGACTTGGAGGGGAACTTGGAGGTGGTGGTGTTCCCATGTGCCTGCTGCCCTTGTCCTTCTAGGTGGAAGAGGTCACAGGTTTGGGAGTTGTTGCCGAAGAAGCTTTGGTGAGTTGCTGCAGTGCATCTTGTAGATGGTACACACTGCAGCCATGGTACGCCGGTGGCGGAGGGAGTGAATGTTTAAGGTGGTAGAGGGGGTGCCAATCAAGCGGGCTGCTTTGTCCTGGATGGCGCGAGTTTCTTGAGTGTTGTTGGAGCTGCACTCATCCAGGCAAGTGGAGAGTATGCCATCACACTCCTTCCTTGTGCCTTGAGATCGTAGAAAGCCTTTGGGGAATCAGGAGGTGAGACACTCACCACAGAATACCTAGCCTCTGACCTGCTCTTGTTGCCACAGTATTTATGTGGCTGGTCCAGTTAAGTTTCTGGTCAATCATGACCCCCAGGATGTTGATGGTGGGGGATTTGGTGATGGTAATGCCGTTGAATGTCAAGGGGCGGTGTTTAGACTCTTGCTTGTTGGAGATAGTCATTGCCTGGCACTTCTGTGGTGCGAATGTTACCTGCCACTTATCAGCCCAAGCCTGAACGTCGTATAGGTCTTGTTGCATGCGGGCATGGACTGCTTCATTATCTGAGGAGTTGTGAATGGCACTGAACACTGTGCAGTCATCAGCGATCATCCCCATTTCTGACCTTATGTTGGAGGGAAGGTCATTGATGAAGCAGCTGAAAATGGTTGGGCCTAGGACACTACCCTGAGGAACTCCTGCAGCGATGTCCTGGGGCTGTGATGATTCACCTTCAATCATCACAATCATCTTCCTTTGTGCTAGGTATGACTCCAGCCAGTGGAGAGTTTTCCCCCCGATTCCCATTGACTTCAGTTTTACTAGGGCACCTTCATGCCACACTCAGCCAAATGCTGCCTTGATGTCAAGGGCAGTCACTCTCACCTCACCTCTGGAATTCAGCTCCTTTGTCCATGTTTGGACCAAGGCTGTAATGAGGTCAGGAGCTGAGTGGCCCTGGCGGAACCCCAACTGGGCGTCAGTTAGCAGGTTATTGGTGAGTAAGTGCCGCTTGATAGCACTGTCGATGACACCTTCCAGCACTTTGCTGATGATTGAGAGTAGACTGATGGGGCGGTAATTGGCCGGATTGGATTTGTCCTGCTTTTTCTGGACAGGACACACCTGAGCAGTTTTCCACATTGTCGAACAGATGCCAGTGTTGTAGCTGTACTGGAACAGCTTGGTAGAGGTTTGGCTAGTTCTGGAGCACAAGCCTTCAGCACGATAGCCGGGATGTTGTCGGGGCCCATAGCCTTTGCTCTATCCAGTGTGCTCAGCCATTTCTTGATATCAAGTGGAGTGAATCGAATTGGCTGAAGACTGGCTTCTGTGATGGTGGGGACTGCAGGAGTAGGCTGATATGGATCATCCACTCTGCACTTCTGGCTGAAGATAGTTGCAAACACTTCAGTCTTGTCTTTTGCACTCACGTGCTGGGCTCCCCATCATTGAGGATGGGGATATTCATGGAGCCTCCTCCTCCCTTTAGTTATTTAATGGTCCACCACCATTCACGACTGGATGTGGCAGGACTGCAGAGCTTTGATCTGATCTGTTAATTGTGGGATCGCTTAGCCCTGTCTATATAGCATGCTGCTTCCGCTTTTTAGCATGCATGTAGTCGTGTGTTGCAGCTTCCCCAGGTTGGCGCCTCATTTTTAGGTACTCCTTGGGCTGCTCCTGGCATGCTCTTCTACATTCCTTATCGAACCAAGGTTGGTCTCCTGGCTTGGTGGTAATGGTAGAGTGAGGGATATGCCGGGCCATGAGGTTACAGACTGTGGTGGAATACAATTCTGCTGCTGCCTCCGACTGCAAACTTGGCTTCTACCGCCCCTGGAGGTGATTGGAATGTGAAATCAGGCGCTACACACTTTTCTTAAGGCACTAACGCTGAGGAGCGAGGCGCTACCTCAGAGTGCTGGCGAAGCTCATGTGATGTCACTTAGCAATGGAACACAGACACACTGGCGCCGGCCAGTTCTTAAAGGGGAGGGTCGATCTTGCTCTCCATCCACACCCTGCTCATTGCAGCCTTGAATCTCAGCCTGGAGAGACCTGTACATCAATTCTGCTGGAAAGAACAATGGAGAGGCCCAGGGAAAGGGCTCAGAGTGCAGCCCCCATAGTCTCTTCTAAATCGATGCAAGGAAGGTCAAATCAAAATGAACCTGCAAAGTGCTGCTCAGTACCCAAAACTCCTTCATGCAGCATTGAATCTCTCCAGAAGTCTCTCTCTCTCTCAGAATGCATGGTGCAAAAATGTCGCCGACAAAAAAAGGTAGGAAACGGCCGCCTTTAAATAGCGCTCCACCAGTCCCTTCCCGACTGCAAAACGTTCCCCTCAACCTGTCGTTGCTAGCGGCAGGCGGAAAGGCAGGGGGCGCCACTCAATATCTGGTCCAGTGTGCTACCGGGGCGTTGCACACTTGACTGATGTCACGACCTGCGGGCGCAGGAGATTGTGGCGGTAGTGTTTAGCGACGCCGCAAAATGTCTGGTCAATTTCGCGAGCGGCGTAAACATCAATGCGCCTGGGCGCAAGTTGCTTTGCGACCCGTTAGCGCCCTCTTCGGGCGCTAACGGGAGGTGCAAAGCAACCGAATTTTTCCCCCAAGCACTCTGTTAGATTTGTGCCAATATTGAGCCTTTCACATCCTTAGGATGTCCCAAAGTGTTCCTAGCCAATTAATCATTTTTTAAATCAATATTAGCTACCATGGGAGATATTTTGCTGACAGATGCAAAAGTAAATCCTAAGGATGTTTCCTTGGCCCCTTCCTATTTTTCATCTGCAAGCTGCTCCACAGTGACATCATCGAAGGCACAACTTCAGTTTCCATATATACATTCTCAATTACCCAGCTCTACCTCACCACCACCTCTCTCGACCCCTCCACCATCTGTGATGTCAGACGGTTTGTTCAACATCCAGTCTTTGATGAGCCACATTTCCTTCAATTAATCATTCGAAAGGCCAAAGCCATTGTCTTTGGCCCCCGCCATAAACTCCGTTCCACTGATTCTATTCTCCCTGGCAACTGTCTCAGGTTGAACCAGATTGTGACCTGGAGCTGAGCTTCCGACCCCATAACCTCTCCATCACAAAGTCCACCTCAATCCACCTCCATAATATTGCTCGTCTCCGCCCCGTTTCAGCCCATTTGCTGCTGAAACCCTCATCCAGGCTTTTGTTACACCTAGACTCGACTAATCCAATGCTCTCCTGGTCAGCCTCCCATCTTCCACCCTCCATAAGCTTGAGCTCATGCAAAACCCTACTGACCGAACCCTAACTCGCACCAAGTACCCATCACCCTTGTGCTCACTGACCTACATTGGCTCTCGGTCCACCAACGCCTCAGTTTTAAAATTCTCAACCTCATGTTCAAATGCCCTCCATGGCCATGCCCCCACCCTTCCTCCAGCCCTACAACTCTCCAAGAACTCTGCATTACTCCAACCTCTTGTGCATCCCCCACTCCCTTCACCCCACCATAGGTGGCTGTGTCTTCAGCCATCTATGCTGTAAACTCTGGCATTCCCTCTGTGATGAAATATTCCATTCATCACTGCCTGTGACTGTGGTTGGTTTCAGGTTCCCCCTTACCATTGTATTGCCTGTGACTGTGGTTGGTTTCAGGTTTCTCCTCACCATTGTATTGTGTATTGGAATGTATGGAATGTGTTGTGTGTAGGGCTCCGCCCATACCTGGCCTCTATGTAAGCCAGCTCAGTCTGGCCTCACAGCCAGTACTGCAGACCTCCAGGGAAGATATCTCTCTCCACTGCGTGTGATCTTCTAAGTTAATAAAAGCCTTGTTTTGTTTCGCTAACATCGAGTCTCGGGATTATTGAGGCACATCAATTTTATTAACTTATTTTTCAACACAATGGATCAACTCCTGAAACCCGAACGTTTGGATTTGGATCAGCATGCTCCGGGCGCATCAGCACGCTTCGGACACTGGTTTATGTGTATGGAATTCTTCCTGGACAATTCCGCAGCCGTCAAAGACGCTACGGACGCTGCGAGTATGAAACTCGGAATTCTGCGGAATTGGGTAAGCCACCGGGTTTACCCCCTCATCCAAGACGCCGACACGTACCTGGCCGCCTGCGACATCTTAAAGGCGCATTACCAGCAGCCTACGAATGAGGTGTATGCTAGGCATCTGCTCGCCACTCGCGCACAGCGACCTGGGGAATCGGTGGAGGAGTTCCTAGGCACCCTGAAAATGCTTGGCAAAGACTGCAAGTGCCGAGATGTAAAAGCCGCAGTGTACACCGACGAGCTTGTTCGCGATGCCTTTATCACAGGCCTCAGCTCCACTTACATCCGGCAAAGACTGCTGGAAAAAACAGGATTGGACCTGAAACAGGCTGCGGACACCGCGCGATCCCTGGATGTGGCCCAGAGAAACTCGGACGCCTACTCTTCAGCCCGCGCCGTCCACACCGCCACGTGTGCACCAAGGGCGCCGCCATCTTGGAAGGCATCTTCCCCGCCCGGCAGCCCGACACCGTCGGGGCCCCGCTCTCCCCCCAGAAGCCCTACGACAGCCGCGACGCGTCGGGGACCCAACTGCTACTTCTGCGGGCAGCCAAAGCACACCAGAAACCTGTGCCCGGCGAAAGGCACCACCTGCTTTAAGTGCGGTAAGAAGGGGCACTTTGGGAAGGTGTGCAGAGGGAACCCCGCTGGAAAACCAAAACCCGCCACCGCCGCGTGTGCGCCGTGGGAGCGGCCATCTTGGACGCCATCTTGCCCGACCTCGTGGGGTCCGCCATCTTGTGAGCAGACAGCGCGGACGCCATCTTGTCTCGATCAGGGCCCTACAGTGGCATCAGTCACAGTGGACCAGACCAGGCCCCACCCGCTATCCAAATCAATGGTGGACATCGAGGTAAACGGGTGCGGGGTTAAATGTTTAATTGACAGTGGAAGCACGGAGAGTTTTATCCACCCGGAACTGGCACGACAACTCTCCCTAAAGGTGGTCCCTACTCGGGGTACCATCTCTATGGCTGATAAAACCCAGACATCGACCATTCTGGGTTACTGCACGGTACAATTGTCCGTTAACGGGACTGTATACGATAATTTTAAAGTATTAATCATGAAGAATCTATGCGCGAGCGTGATCTTGGGCCTGGATTTCCAGTGCAACCACCAAAGCATCACGCTCAAGTACCGTGGGTCCCAGCCGCCCCTCACAGTGTGCGGCCTGGCTACCCTGAAGGTAAAGCCGCCTTCGCTATTCGCGAACCTTACCCCTAACTGCCGGCCAATAGCGACCAAAAGCAGGAGGTACAGCTGGGAGGACAGGCGGTTTATCGCAACCGAGGTAGACAGGCTCCTGAAAGAGCGCATTATTGAATGCAGCAATAGCCCGTGGCGCGCCCAAGTGGTGGTGGTAAGGGGTAGCGAGAAGAAACGGATTGTGATCGACTATAGCCAAACGATCAACAGGTACACCCAACTAGACGCCTACCCGCTACCCCGCATATCAGAAATGGTGAACCAAATCGCCCAATACCGGGTGTTCTCCACCATCGACCTCAAGTCAGCGTACCACCAGCTCCCTATCAGACCAGAGGACCGCCCGTACACCGCCTTCGAGGCGAACGGACGCCTCTACCAATTCCTCAGAGTCCCCTTTGGGGTGACGAATGGGGTCTCGGTCTTCCAGAGGGAGATGGACCGCATGGTCGATGACCACCACTTGCAGGCAACCTTCCCCTACCTCGACAACGTCACCATCTGCGGTCACAACCAGCAGGATCACGACTCGAACCTCGAGAGGTTCCTGAAAACCGCACAAAAACTCAACCTCACCTACAACGAGGACAAGTGCGTTTTCAACACCACGCGCCTCTGCATACTAGGCAGCGTGGTGGAGAATGGGGAAATCGGACCAGACCCCGACCGATTGCGCCCCCTATGGGAGCTGCCCCTGCCCAACACTCCCAAAGCCCTGAAAAGGTGCCTGGGGTTATTTTCTTATTATTCCCAATGGGTCCCCAACTACTCCGACAAAGCCCGCCCCCTCTTGAAAGCATCCTCTTTTCCGCTCTCTGCTGAGGCCCACGCCGCCTTCAAAAGCATTAAGCAGGATATTGAGCGGGCCACGCTACAGGCAGTGGACGAGAACACTCCATTCCAAGTGGAAAGTGATGCGTCTGACTTTGCCTTGGCGGCCACCCTCAACCAGGCGGGGCGGCCCGTAGCTTTCTTCTCGAGGACCCTCCAAGGGCCCGAGATCAGACACTCCTCCGTGGAAAAGGAGGCCCAAGCCATCGTGGAGGCAGTGCGCCACTGGCGCCACTACCTAGCCGGCAAACGCTTCACCCTACTTACCGACCAGCGGTCGGTAGCGTTTATGTTCAATAATAAACAGAGGGGGAAGATCAAAAATGATAAGATTCTTAGGTGGCGGATCGAGCTCTCCACCTTCGAGTATGACATCATTTACCGGCCAGGGGCCCTTAACGAATCCCCAGATGCCCTCTCACGAGGGATGTGTGCCAGCGCCACCGGGGATCGGCTACAGACCCTCCACAACGACCTCTGCCACCCAGGGGTCACGCGGCTGTTCCACTTCATAAAGTCCCGCAACTTACCCTACTCGATTGAGGAAGTTCGCTCTCTGACCAGGAACTGCCGCACTTGCGCTGAGTGCAAGCCTCGGTTCTACCACCCTGATAGAGCCCACTTAATCAAAGCTACACGGCCCTTTGAGCGGCTCAGCTTAGATTTCAAGGGCCCCCCCCCCGTCCGTCGACCGCAATGTTTACTTCCTGAACATTGTGGACGAATACTCCCGGTTCCCATTCGCCTTCCCCTGCCCAGACATGACCAGCGCCACGGTCATTAAATGCCTCAACAGCCTGTTCTGCCTGTTCGGTATGCCGAGCTACATCCACACGGATAGGGGGGCGTCCTTCATGAGTGAAGAGCTACGCCAGTACATGCTGTCCAGGGGTATCGCCATGAGCCGTACCACCAGCTACAACCCCCGGGGTAACGGTCAAGTGGAGCGAGAGAACGGGACAGTATGGAAAGCAGTCACTCTAGCTCTAAGGACCAAGGGCCTCCCTATCTCCCGCTGGCAGGAAGTCCTCTCAGATGTGCTCCATTCAATACGGTCGCTATTGTGTACTGCCACTAATGCCACGCCTCATGAACGAATGTTTAGCTTCCCCCGGAAATCCACCTCAGGCGTATCCATGCCGTCATGGCTCTCCACCCCAGGTCCGGTATTCGTGCGAAGGCATGTGAGGGGCCATAAGACGGACCCTCTCGTGGAGCCAGTGCACCTACTCCACGCCAACCCCCAATACGCGTATGTCCGGCACGCCGACGGAAGGGAGGACACCGTGTCAATAAAAGACGTCGCCCCAGCCGGTAACGACAACAACCACGGCAATAGCAGCAACAACGACCACAGCAACTCTTACCCACCCACTACTCTTTCATCACCCCCGGAAGAACATCGACCAACGGCACCCCCACCAACTACCCCTTCAACAACCCTGGCGGCACCCCCGGCAGAGACCCAGGAGGCCACCGGGGACACCCAGCCGACACCCGCGACACCACAACAGCCACGTCGGTCGCAGAGGACTACCAAACCCCCAAACAGACTAAATCTATAGAAGGGGTGAATGTGATGAAATATTCCATTCATCACTGCCTGTGACTGTGGTTGGTTTCAGGTTCCCCCTTACCATTGTATTGCCTGTGACTGTGGTTGGTTTCAAGTTTCTCCTCACCATTGTATTGTGTATTGGAATGTATCGAATGTGTTGTGTGTAGGGCTCCGCCCATACCTGGCCTCTATGTAAGCCAGCTCAGTCTGGCCTCACAGCCAGTACTGCAGACCTCCAGGGAAGATATCTCTCTCCACTGCGTGTGATCTTCTAAGTTAATAAAAGCCTTGTTTTGTTTCGCTAACATCGAGTCTCGGGATTATTGAGGCACATCACCCTCCCCAAACCTCTTTGCCTCTCCATCTCTCCTCTTTTAAGATGCTGCTTAAAACCTACCTCTTTGACCAAGCGTTTGGTCACATGTCCTAATGTTTCTTTCTTTGGCTCTGTGTCAATTTTTGTCTGATTATGCTCTTGTGAAGTGCCTTGGGACATTTTACTACGTTAAAGGTGCTATATAAATCCAAGTTTTTGTTAAATTTGTACACCATGAGGTCCCACAAACGGGAAATCTGCTGAATAACCAGTTAATTTGCTTTTGGTGGTGGTCGTTGAGGGATGAATTTTGACCACGATACTGGGAGTACTACTTGTTCTTCTTTAACTAATACCATGCAATATTCTACGGCTTTGGCTTAATGTTGCATCCAAAATGTGGCATCTCTAACCATGCAACATTCCGTCAGTACTGCACTGAAGTGCAGCCTATATTACATACTCAAATCCTGGTTTCAGTCTTGAAACTTCTGACTCAGTGATGAGCGTTGTACCTCAGAGCCAAGTTGATACTGAAGTTTCAAAATTTTACACTTATTGAGACACAAATTAATTCTGAGCAGTTTACCAGAATCATTTGCCTAATTCCTAACTCTGTGCTTGCTAAGAACCAGCGTGTGTGCCAGCAGAGCTGGATTTAGTACTTCAAAGGGGTCTTCTGTCGGGAGTCAGTTGTTGCCATAGTTACAGGGCAAGGCCTGTCTTTTAAAGGGGACTCCTGAAATGGAATGATTGTCACCACAATCACTGCAGAAACCTACCCTGCACAGTCCAATCCTGGGAAACAAGTGCTTGGTTACTGTTGCCATGATAATAACGTGGTATCTTGGAATATAAGAGATGAATTTTCTCAAATTCCTTACACATCTGGAGATGTTGTAGTGGAATTTAGTAACATATGGTTCTACTGACTGAGCCTGCAACTACCAGTAGTAGTTTTAACTGGTATGTAGCTGTTCTATTTACAAACCTATGGATATATTTTCTTCCAATAACTAATATGAGTAAAAGGGTTGGTGCAAGTTTAAAATTGGGTTTGGACATGTATAAGTCATTGCTGAGAGTGTGGCTGGTTTCACTATTCCCAGCTGATAAACAAGGACCTCAAAATAACAATTTGAGCTCCTCCGACTGCTCAGTGCGTACAGGAATGCCCTGTGCAGTCCTGATTCATATAGGCCGGGGAAGTCCTAAATTCGATTCCCAGCCTGTGCTGAGTTAGTTGATTGCAGCCAAGGCAGCGGTAAAGGGCACTACAGTTGGTTTCAGTACCCCTGAGTTAGGAGGGAGAGAATCAGCTAGGTTTCCTGTCCTTATCACTATTGGGTATCAGTGCTTCCTGCTGAATACTGCTTGTGTGTGGACATTGGCTGTGGACAAGGTCAGGCTTGGCAGTGATGCCCTCCAGTGGAATAGCCTGATGACACTCAATAATTAGGCTTATTCTTGAAAAGTTACCAATTAGGTTTGGTACCAGAGAGTGACCAGTGGCTGTGAAACTGTACCTCATCAAAACTCACTGCTTTCAGGATAAGAGAGGAGAAATTGGAAGGAAAATATAAGTTCTCAGCAGACTTTGGAACTCAGCTGATTTTAATTGAGTTCAGCCTGGAATCAGTTTATCTTTACAAACCAGTAGCTTGAGGGTTGAACGTTTGACTCCAACCCTGGAGGTTGCAAGCTGAGCTCTGGGATCAGATAACGTCCTTAGGCTTTGTAAGGTGAATTTCCCATTTCACAGCAGGTCACTGGGTCAACAACTATATGGAAACATAGGCCGGAATTTTCTTTACCTGGGTGGGTCCGGTGCGGGCGGTGGCCATGTCGGGTCGCGACCCCGCTGCTGGCTCCATCCCGCTGCTGAAAATGAACATACCTTAATGGGGCCTATTAAGCCCACCCAGTGCGTTACCCAGCCCAATGAGATGGAGCGGGTCTGGTGAGGTCATTCATGACGCATTTTCAGCCGGGATCTTTAAAGGGACTGTGACCACATTACATTTGAAGTTTCATCTAACATAATGCTGTCAGTGCACTACAGCATTGGAGTGCTGCAAACAATGACTGCACAGAGGCAGAGAGCTGCACCCAGGTTCTCCGATGACTCCCTCCACGCAGTGCGGTCCTCCACCCTTCCAATGGGCAGAAGAGATCTCCCCAGGAGACCAAGACAGCCTGGTTGCAGGTTACAGAGGAGGGCACAAGCAGGGATGTGGTCAGGAGGACCTGGGTGCAGTGCCGCAAATATTACAATGATCTCATTAGATCAGAAAACATTAGTACAAAGCCACACTCAACCGCATCCTGCTGGGCCTCTCATCACATCCCCATCACTCTGCCTTCCCTACCTTACTCCTGCACATCCTTACTCACACCAACATACCTTGCACCTCCACCCATCCCTCTCTCTCTATCTACATTATTACATCCCCATCTGACTAACCACCCCTCACACTCACCCTCATCCTAGTGCAATCATACCAACTAACAACACACTTAGGTGTTTTATCCAATGTTTATGTAAAGTTTTTGTTAATGTGGTGTCAAATATAAAAATCTTTATTTTCAACACTTTCGGTCTTGGACAGATTTGTGTGTACCTTTGGAAGTGGCTTAGTGAGTTGCAGTGAATGGTGAGACATAAGGGTACCCCCTGCAATGGTGGTGAGTGTCAAAGGAATGGCTTGATCATTGTAGGGATGCTTTATGGTGTTGGTGTGGGGTGGTGCCAACCTGGTGCATCATGTGGCAGCCATATGGCTGTACAGCATAAAGTTACCTAAATCTGGCCATGTTGAGGCCATCCCTGGCCTCCCAGGCAGCAACGTGGTTGGGTGCTGATGCCCTCTGTCCTGTGCAGCATCAGGTGATTACAGAGAAGGATGGTGCTGTTGTTGGCGCTGCTGGTGTGCCTGCTGCTGCTGGTGTTGGCTGATCATGGTCAGATTCTGAGGACCAAGGTGAGACAGTATAAACGGCACCCATGTTGCTGGAATAGATGGCAGGTGAAGTACAGATGACAGAAGCAAATTGTCAATGGTGAGAGTTCTTCCAATGAGGTGACACTGGATGGAGACTTTGCTGGAAAGACTTGTAGCCGATAGAATCAGTGCTAGAAATGGACTGAGCAACAGCGTCTGCCTGAGGAAAGTGATCAGCTGTCAGTGTTGGAGCTTTTACTGTACATTTCATGCTGTCAGCTAACCAGCTGCAGCAATGGCCACTGAACTCCCGCCTCAGGTTGACAAGCTGTATGAATCCCATGGCTGTGCAGGGAAATTTAAAAAGTAAGTGAAGAAAGGCTATTAAGTGCCTGTAAATGACCTGATAATGATTTCAATTGGGTCGCCTGCCACTGCCGGTTGGGTCGGCTCCGCGATGACTGATGCGCCTGGGGGAAAGGCGCGTGGGGGCGGGATGACAGTGGATTCCCGACCCGCTGTCAAAAATAACAACTTTCTCACCCGACCCGCCACTGATCGTGCCTGCTAGCACCCTGGAAAATTCTGGCCATAGAGTTTCACCTTCAGGCCACTGGTGAGAGGAAGATAGAATGTATAGCATCTTGTTTACCCAACCAGAATTGTGCTGATCCAATTTAATTCATGTCCCAGAACACTTCACCTTTCTGACCAAAGGACAATGAATGGTGCCAGGTAGTTTTTGAAGAGAGAAGAAAGACTAAAAGTTAAAACTTTTCAGATGAAGTAGATTCATAAAATGGGGCAGTAATTCCTCCCCAAACGCGTGAGTACGGAAGGGGTACTCACGCGTCTGGCCGGAGGAAATGCCGGTTTTCAGCATGCACAGCGCATGCGCTGAAAACCGGCATTTCCTCTCCTCTAACCCAAGAGGTGAAGAGGCTAGCATGTGCGCTGTAGGGGGCAGCATGTGCGTCTTGGATTTGCTCTGTTTTGGGGGATTTGCGCATGTGTAAAAGGCCTCTGGTCTTTACGCTTGTAAAAAGCACACGTAAGTATTTATTTTTACAGGTAAGTGGTGTTTTAGTGCAATTTAGAATTTTTTTTCCACAGGTTTATTATTTTAAAGAATCTGCAATAAGGTAAGTTTAGTTTTAGACCCTTTTTATTAAAAATTTATTTTTTTCAAAAAAAAAATTATTGTTTAAATTATTTTTTTTTAACTTATTTATACTTGATTTAATGATTGGGATGTTTTTAAAATTTTATTTAAAGTTTAAATAGTGTTTTGGGGTGCAGTACTTTTCATGGGTTTGACAGTTCTTACTCTCAAACTTATGAATGAAGTTTCTCCTCGCCTGATTGGCTGAACAGCGCTCACCTGATCCCAGCCGGCACATCGCACTAACTACGCCGCTGGGTCAGGTTAGCACAGCACGCCGACATCAGAACCGGGCCACTTACAGGAAATCCACTGCGGGCCAGGTTTCAGATGTCGGCGCGCCGGGTAAGTGCACATCGGGGGCTTGCACGCGCGGCAAGCCCCCGACACCAAGTTCTGGGCCAATGTTTCCAATCTGTAGTCTAAAGCACATTCTGTCTAAAGTGGCGATTATCATCTTCTTCTGGAACTGGAACCAAAAATGTTGTTTAGCTCTAACTTTGTATAATTCTATAGCTTAAGCTGTTTCTACTCGAGATATTTTTGGTTTAAATGTCTCAGACTGTTCATGTTGGTGAGTCCCAGAGGGACTGTTTTCACTTGCCCAGGTGTGTATGTAAATTTGTAGTGTGAATCAGTTTATTCCAGCTTTTGGCTTTATCCTGTGCTGTTGCATATATATATATATACTCGCTGAGGGGGCCCGGCTTGCCAAGCTTTTTTGTAAAAACGGCAGTTTACAGGGTCGCGCGTTTGACGGCTGGCCGCTGCCGCTTCCCCGCTCTGTGTCTCGGGCCGAGCGGTTGTCAGGCCCGGCCCGAGTGACCCCAACTCACCTCCCGCTCCGGCGGGCCGCCGCAGCTGCCCCGCCCACTGTTGAGTAAAAGCAGTGAAAAAAATGGCGGCTACGTTTCGGGAGGCTGCAGGATTAGGTCCCGCCCACACACGGAATGAAACGCCCCCCGTGACGCACCGATTGGTCAACCATCAGGTCACTGAACTGTAGGATTGGTCAACCATTCACGTCACTCAACGCTAATGAGCGGTAAGATTGGTCAACCACTAATGAGCGGATTTTTGAACGTTTTTTGTATACTGTCCGAACAATTTTTGTCTGACCAAAAAGTAAATACGCCTATGAGACTCCCCTAATCATAAGCTTTCTTTTGATATAACATATATGTAGGTACGCTCTATAACTTTTGAGTGTATAACAGACAGACAGACAGACGGACGGATCCTTTTATTATATATATATACTAGCTGGAGTGCCCGGCGGTGCCAAGGGTTTTTTGAGGGCATGTTGTTGTTGGAAGAGAGAGAGAGAGTGACTGGGGGGAAGAGAGAGAGCGACTGGGGGGGAAGAGAGAGAGCGACTGGGGGGGAAGAGAGAGAGCGACTGGGGGGAAGAGAGAGAGCGACTGGGGGAAGAGAGAGAGCGACTGGGGGGAAGAGAGAGAGCGACTGGGGGAAGAGAGAGAGCAAGAGAGCGAGAGACGGGGAAGAGAGAGAGAGAGAGACGGGGGAGAAGAGAGAGAGACTGGGGGAGAAGAGGAGAGAGAGAGAGAGAGACTGGGGGGAGAAGAGAGAGACAGAGAGACTGGGGGGAAAAGAGAGAGACAGACTGGGGGGGAGAGCGAGAGAGGGGGAGAGAGAGGGGGAGAGAGGGGGCAGACAGAGAGGGGGGAGGGAGGGAGCAGACAGAGAGGGGGAGGGAGGGGGCAGACAGAGAGGGGGAGGGAGGGGGAGGGAGGGGGCAGAGAGGGGGAGGGAGGGGCAGAGAGAGAGGGGGAGGGAGGGGGCAGAGAGCGAGGGGGAGAGAGGGGGCAGAGAGAGAGGGGAGGGAGGGGGCAGAGAGAGGGGGAGAGGGGGGCAGAGAGAGGGGGAGGGAGGGGGCAGAGAGAGAGGGGGAGGGAGGGGGCAGAGAGAGAGAGGGCAGAGAGAGGGGGAGAGGGGCAGAGAGAGAGGGGGCAGAGAGAGGGGGGAGGGAGGGGGCAGAGAGAGGGGGGGAGAGAGAGAGAGGGGGGGAGAAGGGGGGAGAGAGAGAGGGGGAGGGAGGGGGAGAGAGAGAAGGGGAGGGAGGGGGCAGAGAGAGGGGGGAGAGAGAGAGGGGGAGGAAGGGAGGGAGAGGGAGGGAGGGAGAGAGGGGGAGGGAGGGGGAGAGAGAGAAGGGGAGGGAGGGGGCAGAGAGAGAGGGGGGAGAGAGAGGGGGAGGGAGGGAGAGAGAGAGAGGGGGAGGGAGGGAGAGAGAGAGAGAGAGAGACAGAGACTGGGGGGAGAAGAGAGAGACAGAGACTGGGGGGAGGGGGAGAGAGAGAGAGAGAGGGGGGAGAGAGAGGGGGAGGGAGGGGGGAGAGAGAGGGGGAGGGAGGGGGCAGACAGGGAGGGGGCAGACAGAGAGGGGGAGGGAGGGGGCAGACAGAGAGGGGAGGGAGGGGGCAGAGAGAGAGGGGGGAGGACGGGGCAGAGAGAGAGGGGGAGGGAGGGCAGAGAGGGAGGGGGCAGAGAGAGAGGGGGGAGGGAGGGGGCAGAGAGAGAGGGGGAGGGAGGGGGCAGAGAGAGGGGGCAGAGAGGGGGCAGAGAGAGGGGGCAGAGAGGGGGAGGGAGGGGGCAGAGAGAGAGGGGGAGGGAGGGGGCAGAGAGAGAGGGGGAGGGAGGGGGCAGAGAGAGAGGGAGGGGGCAGAGAGAGGGGGGGGGAGAGAGAGAGAGGGGGAGGAGGGGGCAGAGAGAGAGAGGGGGAGGAGGGGGGAGAGAGAGGGGGGGAGAGAAGGGGAGGGAGGGGGCAGAGAGAGAGAGGGGGAGAGAGAGAGGGGGAGGGAGGGAGAGAGAGAGAGGGGGAGGGAGGGGGCAGAGAGAGAGGGGGAGGGAGGGGGGCAGAGAGAGAGGGGGAGGGAGGGGGCAGAGAGAGAGGGGGAGGGAGGGGGCAGAGAGAGAGAGGGGGAGAGAGGGGGGCAGAGAGAGAGAGGGGGAGAGAGAGAGGGGGAGGGACGGGGAGAGAGAGGGAGAGAGAGAGGCGTGAGCTGGCTTGAGGCTGTGAGAGACGGCTGGGCCCGGTTGCCGGGGTAACCCTTCCCCCCGTTCTCGCCCTCCCGAGCTCCGCCCTCCTGAGCCCCGGCCCCCCGCCCGAGCCGGCTTCAAGACCGCCGATCATTGACACGTTTTGGTCCGGGCCGACGTTGACGCGCGCGCTCCGGGCCGACGTTGAACGCGCGCGCTGACTCCCGCCCCGCCCGCCTTTACTAAGATGGCGGCGATGGCTACGCTCGCCTCAGTCCCGTGCTGCCAGCCTTTAGAAAGATGGCGGCGATCGCGGGCCGCTTGTTGAGCGGGACGGGAGGTGCCTAGCTCGGGCGTGGCTGGGCAACAGAGGCCCAGGCTTCGTGGCCTGCAAAAACGGTGAAAGGTAGGAAAATTATAGAGGTTAGAGAAAAGATTTACAAATTAATTAACTTTTTTAAAAAACAATTTGGCCTAGAAATTCACTAGCCTTAGCGCCGCTTTTGAGGCGCTAGAGGGACTAGCGCCAGAGTTATGGCCAGTTCAAAAATTCCCCTGGGGCCCTAAAGCGGCGTTGCACCGGTAGCGCTGCGCCGGCACCGATGACGTCATCGGTGTGCGCAGCGTCCCGGTTGCCATGCCGACGGGCCCCAGCGCCGAAATTTCAGTTGCGGCCGCCTCGCCCGTGGCAGCCGCAACTAAGACTCTGGCAACAGAGTCCAACATGTGTTTGCGCCGGCGCATTAAAGGCCCTGCGGCGGCCGGCCGCTTTCCCGCCGGCCGCCTGCCCGCAGCTCCCTCCCCGGACTTCTCCCCCCCCCCCCCCCGGAACAGATGCAAGCCCGGCACTTGTCCGAGGTGCCGGGCTCATTTTTGAAGAGATTTGCGCGGGCCGCGGCCGGGTGCAGGCAGCTCCTCCTTAACGGAAGGAGGAGGCCTGCACTTCCCGAGCCTGCCGCACCGCAGCGGGCGCCGCAGCGCCGGAAATAGCGCCGCAATGCGGCGCGTTGCGCCAGTTTTCAGGCGCTAAAACCCTTCAGTAGCGCCGGCAGCCGTTTGGGGCGCGGCGCTACTGAATTTTTGGCGCGCGCAAAAGGGACTTAGCGCCGGCACTAACTTCCGGCGCTAAAGCCCCTGGCGCAGCGCAAACTCAATTTCTAGGCCTTTGTGTTTTAAAGGCAACTTTTTTTTTTGCTGGGAATCTAGATTTGAAAAGAAACACGCAGAAAGTGGGAAAAAGAAATGAAGAGTTTGGAATCAAGATGGCGGCTACTCACCTCAGCTCAGAAGGATTAGGCCCGCCCACACACGCACCGATTGGTCAACCGTCAGGTCACTGAACTGTAGGATTGGTCATTCGTCACGTCACTCGACTCTAGGATGGCCAGCCCGCACGCGCAATGAACCCGCCCCCGTGATGCAGTGATTGGTCGACCGTTGCGTCGCTCGACTGTATGATTGGTCAACCTTCACGTCACTTGATGCTAATGAGCGGAATTTTGAACGTTTTTTTGTATACCGTCGGCACAATTTTTGTCTGACCAAAAAGTAAATACGCTTATGACCATTCCGGAATCGTAAGCTTTCTTTTGATGTGACACATGTGTAGGTACACTCTATAACATTTGAGTATATAGAGGACAGACAGACAGACAGACAAGCTATTTTATATATATATATATATATGTAGCCTGGCGAAATGGAGCAGCACAGGACACAGAACTTTCTTTTTTCTGGGGTTTTTTATTCTGAATTGATAACTTGGGTTCTAGGCTTAGGATGTAGTTGTAAATACATAAAACCACATTTAATTGTATAAAATACGGAAAAGAAGGAAATACGGCAAATACAAGAAAACACAGTCGATAAAATACGGCAGTGGCTTGCTGTAGAACAGAACACGAGGCAAACCACAGGTGCAGTTAGTTAGTTAGCTAACACTCATTATACAAAACAAAACCAATAGTACAATACATTCTTATGTCCCGTTATCACTTGTTACATCTTACAAGAAAACACAGAATATTAAACTCATTCACAACGTAGCCCCCAAGGACTCAACAACAATTTTAGCAAGTGTTAACACCAGCACATGGTGGGACAATCTGCAAGCATCCCCGTGGTATCGAGTGATTTGGGAAACAATATCACTTTAAAACTATGTCTGGGTTACATTTAATACTGTTTTAGTTGTACTTTACACAGAATAAGTTCATTTCAAAAGTCATATTCACCCCAGCTCCCTCAGAGAAATCTCTCACGCTGGATGTAGAAAATGGAGGCTGTGAAGAAAGGGGAGGTTCCTTTGGCATCACATGGTCCTACCCATAACCCTTTTCTCCTTGTTCAAATTACTAAAGGGGAAAATGAAAATGAACCGCGCCATCTAGTGGACTTAAATATTCACTGCATTTTCCCCACTTGGCTACATATAGATATTATTAGAGATAGATAAAAGGATCATGCTGTCTGTCTGTCTGTGGCATCACTCGAAAGTTATAGAGCGTAACTACACATATGTTATATCAAAAGAAAGCTTATGATTAGGGGAGTCTCATAGGCATATTTACTTTTTGGTCAGACAAAAATTGTTCAGACAGTATACAAAATACATTCAAAAAACGGACAAAAATCTGCTCATTAGCGGTTGACCTATCCTACCGCTCATTAGCGTTGAGTGACGTGATGGTTGACCAACTGGGGGCGTTTCATGGCGTTTGTGGATGGGGCCAATCCTTCAAACTGCCGAGCGGGAGCTGAGCTGAGGTGAGTGGCGGCCATTAAAGACCGGCCGGGCCTGAAGCTAAAAAAATGGTAATGGAGGTGAGGAAATTGTTGATTCATTAGTATTGATTCAGGAATTTCTCTCTCTCTCTCTCTCTCTCTCCTTCCCCCCCCCCTCTCTCTCTCTCTCTCTCCTTCCCCCCCTCTCTCTCTCTCCCGAAGTGGGAGCTCAGCTGAGGTGAGTCGCGGCCCGAGAGCCCGGCCGGGCCTGAAGCGCTAGGCCGCGCACGGTCACCGCGGCCTGCCTCTAAGTCCTTTCCTTCCCCCCCTCTCTCTCTCTCTCTCCTTCCCCCCCTCTCTCTCTCTCTCTCTCTCTCTCTCCTTTCCCCCCTCTGTTTCTCTCTCTCTCTCTCTCCCGAAGCGGGAGTTCAGCTGAGGTAAGTCGCGGCCCGAGAGCCCGGCCGAGCCTGAAGCGCTAGGCCGCGCATGGCCACCGCAGCCGGGCTCAATTTTCCAAGCCCTTCCCCGGATGGGAAATTAAATGGCGGCCGCCCTTCTTCACCCGCAAAATCTCCCTCCGGCTCTCACCTTTTAGTGGGGGAGAGGCTGCTTTAAATTAGATCGTTCACTCAGTCGCGTCTCTCTTCATCTCTTTTGTTTTTCTTCTCTCTGGCCGGCTGCGCGAGAAAACAGAGAACCACGCGGCCCGGAGACAGCGAGCAGGGGAGCAGCGGCGAGGGCTCCGGCTCAGCGGATCGGGCGCTCATCAGGTGTCGGCCCGCAACACATTGACCGGAGGAGTGGCGGCTCTCTCTCTCCTCCCCCCCCCTCTCTCTCTCTCCTTCCCCCCCTCTCTCTCTCCTTCCCCCCTCTCTCTCTCTCTCTCTCCTTCCCTCTCTCCTTCCCCCCTCTCTCTCTCTCTCTCTCTCTCTCTCTCCTTCCCCCTCTCTCTCTCTCCCTCCTTCCCCCCTCTCTCTCGCTCTCTCTCTCCTCCCCCCCTCTCGCTCTCTCTCTCTCTCTCTCCTTCCCCCATCTGTCTCTCTCTCTCCTTCCCTCTCTCTCTCTCCTTCCCCCTCTCTCTCGCTCTCTCCTTCCCCCTCTCTCTCGCTCTCTCCTTCCCCCCTCTCTCTCTCCTTCCCTCTCTCTTCTCTCTCTCCTTCCCTCTCTCTCCCCCTCCCCTTCCCTCTCTCCTTCTCTCTCTCTCTCTCCTTCCCACACTCTCTCTCTCTCCTTCCCACTCTCTCTCTCTCTTTCCCACTCTCTCTCTCTCTCTCTCCTTCCCACTCTCTCTCTCTCCTTCCCCTCTCTCTCTCTCTCCTTCCCCCTTTCTCTCTCTCTCTCTCTCTCTCTCCTTCCCCCTCTCTCTCTTTTTTTTCTCTCTCTCTCCTTCCCTCTCTCTCTCTCTCTCCTTCCCTCTCTCTCCTCCCCTCTCTCTCCTTCCCTCTCTCGCTCTCCTTCCCCCTCTCTCTCTCTCTTTCCCTCTCTCTCTCCTTCCCTCTCTCTCTCTCTCTCCTTCCCTCTCTCTCTCTCTCTCTCCTTCACTCTCTCTCTCTCTCCTTCAGCCCCCTCTCTCTCTCTCTCTTTTTCTCTCTCTCTCTCCTTCCCCCTCTCTCTCTCTCTCCTTCCCTCTCTCTCTCTCTCTCCTTCCCACTCTCTCTCTCCTTCCCTCTCTCTCTCTCCTTCCCTCTCTCCCTCTCTCTCCTTCCCCCTCTCTCTCTCCTTCCCCCTCTTTCTCTCCTTCCCACTCTCTCTCTCTCCTTCCCCCTCTCTCTCTCTCCTTCCCCCCTCTCTCTCTCCTTCCCCCCCTCTCTCTCTCTCTCTCCTTCCCCCTCTCTCGCTCCTTCCCACTCTCTCTCCTTCCCCCACACAGACGGACAGACTCATTGATATATATATAGATAAAAATTATTTCTACTTTTTTCATAACATGCCCTCAAAAAACCCTCGGCACCGCTGGGCACTCCAGCTAATAGAATATAAAGCACAGAAACAGACCATTCAGCCCAACTAGTCTGTGCTGGTGTTTATACTCCACACGAGTCACCTCCCATTCCATGTACCTCATCTCACCTGTTAATTGAACCTCCCTGTCTTCAGAACATCACAGCACTAAACTTTGACAGGCTTTTACTGCCAAACGAATTCATTAAACAGTAATAGAACAAGTGAATAATAACAGTAATGTAATAAATATTTTACAGTGGTTAATATGCTTGTCTAGCTCCTTAAGTGAGTGGAAACTAATAAACAGTTTGTGATCACTGTGCTGAACTAAGATATAAGTAATATTTTTATATTGTGGTTTCTTTCTTCTCACTGTCTCTGAAAATTGGATAGAATGACTATGTTTCTTTGCAGGCTTCAGACAGACTCTGATTTGAACAAGACAGGCTGATAAATGCCTCCAGTGACCAGGACCAAGCAGATTTAAATATCTATCTCTTAAAATCCACAAAAGCTGCCAATCAAACACTGTTTGAACATATCCTGCAAGATGCTTATATTTGAATTAAATAGCTTACTGCCCAACCCCCACAGAAACATCAGTCTTCAGACAAACCAACTAATTCTGTAACAAGTTTGTCAAGTTGAGCTGGGGCATGATTTCTGTGAGTGAAACTGGCTTTTAACCCCTTATGTAACAGAATTAAGTAAGCCAATGCAAAGCTAAATGCTCGAAATGCTTCACAGGTGAATCATGTAGGAGGACTGACATTGAAATCTTTTCCTTCACCCGGCATCTTTCTCCCCTGTTCTCCTGAAAGTACAGTTCCATAGGGAACGACAGCCTCTGGTACCTCGCGCAAGTAATTTTTGCAATATAAATTAATATGATATATAAATTAATATAATATATAAATTAATATAACAACAAAGTTGCTGCCAACATCTCAGTATCATTATTATCAAACTATTGTGATTCCATATGCACATTGACTTCAAAAGAAAGTCTGACCCAGAAGGTACAGAATTCTATTCCAGCACTATAAGAATTACCACTGAGGATTTATTTTTGTGTTAAGGGCTGGCAAAGATCTGACCAATTCTTTTACAGGACCTACATGATCAGGAGTGTCCGGCACCTGCACGATTATAGCATACAGGTAACAACAACAAAAACTTGTATTTCTATAGTGCCTTTAACGTAGTAAAAGGTCCCAGATGTTTCACAGGAGTGTTATCAGACAAAATTTGACACAGAGCCACATAAGGAGATATTAGGGCAGATGACCAATAGCTTGGTCAAGAGGTAGGTTTTAAGAAGCGTCTTAAAGGAGGAGAGAGAGGTAAAGAGGCTGAGAGGTTTAGGGAGGGAATTCCAGAGCTTAGGGCCTCGGCAGCTGAAGACACGGCCGCCAATAGTGGAGCGATTAAAATCAGGGAAGCTCAAGAGGCCAGAATTGGAGGAATGCAGATATCTCAGAGGGTTGTAGGGCTAGAGGAGATTACAGAGATAGGGAGGGCCGAGGCCATGGAGGAATTTGAAAACAAGGATGATAATTTTTAAATTGAGGCGTTGCTTAACCAGGAGCCAGTGTAGGTCAGCGAGCTCAGGGATGATGGGCGAACGGGACTTGGTGCGAGTTGGACAATGATGTGGAAGGAGTGACAGAGTCCCTTTTGCAAGGTCTACATTCTCAGGCACGTTGAGTTACAAGGCAGCTCTGGGCAATGTTTAACGCAACAGGTTTGTAACTTGCTAAACACAGTGTGCAATGTACAGACTAGAGGGAGACCGGTTTGATTCCCATTCTGTACTGAGTTAGCCGACCTCAGGCCAGGGCAGCAGTTGTGTGCTACAACTATTTCATATTCAGGTTCGTAAATGTATAGGATCATTTTGTATGAAATCTTTTTTAATGATGTTATTTCATAAGGCTGTAGCTCATTCTTTAAAAGCCGGGAAAAAACATTTCAGCACAGGCAGGGATTGACCAGCTGTGCTCCTGAACTTGACTCTGCATTTTTTGTAGACTGGTTTCCCAGCCAATGTCAGTTTACTCCTAGGTCTGACCACCTGCAGTTTAATGATCTATGTAGAATACAGAATTACAGCAGGGGTGAGAGCCCTAAACAAACCCAGATGGCGACAAAGCCTGGCCTTTTCAGTTCAGCTGACATGACATGGAAAGTAAAAAGATTCATGCTGAGCAGAAATGTTTGGGCCTGAGTGAAATTGACCCAAGAGAAACTGTGCTGTGTGTAGAGGCAAAGGCTTAGTACGGAAACATTTTTGAATCTCCATGTGCTGCCCCTAGTTACAGTCTGTGCGCTTTTATTCATATTCATATTCACTTGTCATGTTGCTTCATATTTATTATAAGTCTGCAGCTGAGCTTATATTCACCCGCCCTGTTACAATTAGAGATGACAACTTCACGGGTATATTCCTGACTGCTTCATCACATGACCTCCTGCCTCAAACCGCCCCGCCCCCACCCTCCCGCCATTGGTCCATCCTCCAGGCGCACCGCCTTCCCAACACCAATTGGAAAGGGAACAGACTCTTTGGCTGGAATTTTCCCGGTGCCGAGCGTGCGGGTTTGGGGGTGGGTCAGCAGTTAAATTTGTGGAAATTGTCAGCGCGTCGGGAACCCGCTGTCATCCCATCGACTTCCTCATTTAACTCGGGCGCGTTTGGAGGCTTGCCACGGACCCGCTCGGGAGAGGCAGGTGACCTCATTCAAGTACTTAAATGCTTGTCGAGAGGCCCTTAAGAGGGTTTTTAACAGCAGCTTTTGGCTTTAACTTCTGGAGCATAGGATTCATGCACCTCAGGAATCCGTGAAGGGGAGGCAGAAGTTCAGTGGCCATTGTGCGAGTGCATTAATTGAGAGCTGGGAAAAACACACAAATGCTCCCACATTACACCTGATTACTTGGCTAATGAAAGGCTCTTGCCGACTCCATTTTACACAGACATTTAGCTGTCAGCAGTTTGCAGGTCATTTCTGCAACCTCAGAAACCACTCTCACCACATTGCTAGTCACTATCACAACATCAAGTGATTAGGCCTCTGATCTCCACTTTACCTGCCATCTATTACATCAGCCTAGTGCCGCTTATGCTGTCTCACCTTGGACCTCAGAATCGGTCCAAGATGAGCCCCAGCACCAACAACACCATGCACACCAGCAGCAGCAGCCTTCTCCTCAACCACCTGATGCTGCACAGGAGAGAAGGAGTCAGCATAGGGCTGCACCACGCCGGAGGCGTTACCCCCAGCACAGGGTATACAGGCAGAGGATGAGCTTCCTGGACATGACTGAGCAGCAGTGCCAAAGGAGGCTCAGGCTATCGCGCCAGGTTGTCGCAGACATTTCTAGCTAGTTGGAACAAAACCTGGACATGCCTTACCAGTGGCTGGCAAAGTCATCGCCGCCCTCAACTTCTTCATCTCAGGCTCCTTCCAAGGATCTGCAGCAGACATTTGTGCAATCTTGCGGTCAGCCACCCACAGATGCATCACTCAGGTGGCCGATGCCACATTTGACAAGTCAGCCAATTATGTCAACTTTGCCATTGATGAAGCCAGTGTTACTGAGTGAGCACTCGGCTTTGCGGCTCTGGCTGGCATCCCACAGGTGCAGGATGTCATCGACTGCACACATGTGGTCATCAAGGTATCCCCACATCACCCAGGAGTGTTTGTGAAATGCAGGGGCTTCCGCTCCCTCAATGTGCAGCTCGTCTGCAACCATAAAAAGATCATTGTGCATGTGTGAGCCAGATTCTCTGGCAGCTGTCATGACTCTTTCGTGCTGCGCCAGCCCACCCTCCCTCGGCGCTTCACATCATCAAACAAACTTACCAGCTGGCTGCTTGGAGACGAGGACTACCCACTGAAGATGTGGCTCATGACACCCTTGAGAAGGCCAAGTACTGAGGCCCAGGAGCCACATGTCCACCAGATGTTCCATAGAGCAAGCAATAGGCATGCTGAAGATGCGCTTCAGATGCCTTGACAAATCCAGAGGAGCCCTACAGTACGCACCAGCCAGGGTCTCCAGAATCATCGTTGTTTGCCGCGCGCTGCACAACATACGCAGCAGTGAGGATTGGAGCTGCATGAGGAGCAAGGCGCAGAGTGCACAACCTCTTCAGATGAGGAGGAGGAGGGGAAGGAGGAACCTGAAGTGGAGATGGCACCAGCAGCAGTGCACATTGCTGCCCGGGATGGCCTCATAATGGTCAGATTTACTTAACTTGCTCCAATGCACCCATATGGCTGCCACATGCTGTACTGAGATCCCCCCCAATGCCCTCAACAACACCATAAAGCATCCCTACAATGACCAAGCCATTCCACTCGCCCAAACCCCCATTGCTCGAGGTTAAGTAATGCCTCACCATTCACTCCAAGTGACAAAGCCACCTCCGAGGTAGAAGGCAAAAATGGACAAGACCGGAAAGTGGTGCAAAGAAATACAATTATCTGTGTCATAAGTATAACTGAAACTTATCACTAACATTTGTTCATACACCTACGTGCATACCCTTGTGCAGCTAGGATTTGTAATGTTTAAGTTATCCACCAGATGGAGCCAAATATTAAGGGTTTACATTCACCAGTATTTAAGGTAATGGGTCATGTATTCAATGTCCTGGTACACCAGTTAACACGGTAATGTGGCATTGCATTATGGGTATGACTCAGAGGTTGAACCTCCATCTTGGCTCGTGCAATGAGAATTGTGTGCCTGGCCTCCAGCTTGTAAGAGATATGTTCCTCTGCTACACCGTGTAAATAAACAGTTTGGTTTGTTCCTAATACCTCGCTTCTCTCAGTTTCTGACCTTACCACTCGGATATCACATATTGGCGATGAGGATGGGATAAACAGATCACGATTTGACGAAGAAAAGAAAGAAAAGGAACACTGAATAACGGATCATGGCTGCTACGGTAGGAAAGATCTCTGCTTTTGATGTTCGGACGCAGACCTGGGATGAATACTGTGAGGTGTTGATGCATTTCTTTGAAGCAAATGATATAAATGATGTTGGGAAAAGGAGAGCTATTTTGCTCACTTCCGTGGGAAGTCAGACGTATAGTTTAATGAGAAACTTATGCAGTCCTGCAAAGCCTGGAGACAGATCATTTGCTGGCTGAGTGGCCTTGCTAAAAGACCATTTCAATCCCAGACCGAGTGAGATTGTACAGTGTTTCAAATTTAATTCACGGAACAGAAAACCAGGAGAGACTGTATTGGATTATGTAGCGGTGTTGCGGAAATTGGCACACGGTTGCAATTACGGCAACAACCTGAAAGACATGCTGAGAGGCTAGTTTGCGGTATAATGGATGATCGAATGCAGCGGAGATTATTGTCCGAGACTGGGCTTACGTATGAAAAAGCGTTGGAACTTGCTCAAGCCATAGAGACAGTGAACCGAGATGTAAAAGAAATACAAGGTTCAGACTGGGCTACTACAAAGCAAGTTGCAGGTCAGGTTATTGTGCACAAGTTAAACACGCATCAGAAACCACAACGTGAGCATGTAAAGGCATGTTATAAATGCAATGGCGATCATCTGGCGAGGGAATGCAGGTTTCTGGAGGAAAAGTGCCACAAGTGTGGGAAAAAAGGGCACATAAAACGTGCATGCAGGGCAAAAGCAATCGTGGAGGAATACAAACCAAAAGGGGGAGGAAAGCAAAACCTAGGAAGAGAAGTGAAAAAACAAGGAGCACATCACATCAGCGGAGAAGCTGAGAAAGAAGACGACATGTTCATAATGCATAGTATGGTAGAGAACATTCCAAAAGTGGATCCTATCACTTTGCAACTGACAGTAAACGACTCTAAGGTCAACTTTGAAGTGGATACAGGATGCGGGGTAACCATAATGAACAGGGAGAAGTACTCAAAATTGTGGAACCGTGCAAAAGTTCCAGAGTTAAAGTCTTGCTCTATGCAGCTTAAAACATATACCGGTGAATGAGCGGTGACATTGGGTACAGCTACTGTAACTGTGCAACACAGGGACACCATGGAACAGCTACCTGTAGTTGTAGTATCGGGTTCCGGACCAAACCTGTTAGGTCGGGGCTGGATACAAGAACTTAAATTAGATTGGGGAGCAATAAATCAAATAGAGGGAGGCAAACAGTTGTCTTTGCAAGAAGTGTTGATTGAACATGAGAACGTGTTCAAGGAAGAACTTGGCACATTTAATGGCCCCCCAGCTAAGATTTATGTGGACAAGGAGGCACTGCCAAGGTTTTTTAAACAACGACCTGTGCCGTATGCCATGAAACCGAAGGTAGAGGTTGAGCTTGATTGTCTTTTGAGAGAGAACATACTGGAACCCGTGAAATGTTCAGAATGGGCAGCTCCAATTGTACCTGTTTTAAAACCAGACAATTCGGTAAGACTCTGTGGAGATTCTAAATTGACAGTAAATAGAGTGTCTAAACTAGAACAGTATCCTATTCCCAAAACAGAGGATCTCTTTGCAAACCTGGCTGGAGGGAAGAAATTCACGTAGCTGGATATGAGTCATGCATACTTGCAGATTACACTAAATGAGGAATCCAAGAAGTATGTAACCAGAAATACACACAAGGGTTTGTTTACCTATAACCGCTTATCATTCAGTGTCTCATCTAGTCCAGCTATTTTCCAGAGGACTATCGAGGGTGTACTGCAAGGGATCCCACATGTTTCTATCTATCTGGATGACATTCTGGTGACGGGAAGAACCGACCAGGAGCATCTGAGCACTCTGAGAGAGGTACTACAAAGATTGGATAAGGCTGGGTTACGGCTCAAGAGGAGTAAGTGCACTTTCCTGGGGAATGAGGTCGTGTTTCTGGGACACAGAGTGGACGCCACCAGGCTCCATCCAATCAAGGAGAAGGTACAAGCACTGCAGGAGGCCCCAGCTCCTACCAATGTGACTGAGTTAAAAGCTTACCTGGGACTGCTAAACTATTATAACAGATTTTTACCAAACTTGGCAACAGTGTTAGCACCTTTTCACAAACTTCTGCGCAAGGAGACACAGTGGCAGTGGGAAGAGGAACAGAGGGTTTCATTTGAACAGTCCAAGAAACTGATGCTGTCCTCGGATGTGCTGGTTCACTACAATGCAGAGAAAGACATCATTCTCTCTTGTGATGCTTCACCTTACGGGGTGGGGGTGGCTCTTTCACACAGCTTGGAAGATGGAACAGAAAGACCAATAGGGTTTATGTTTCGAACTCAGACACCAGCGGAAAAAAACTATTCCCAGTTAGATAAAGGGGGGTTAGCAGTAATGTTTGGGTTACAGAGGTTTCACAAGTACATATATGGCAGGAAATTCACCATATGCACCGATCATAAACCTCTTCTATCTCTTTTTAATGAAATGAAAGCAGTACCACAGATGGTGTCACCCTGGATCCAGAGGTGGGCAGTGACGTTGAGGGCATATGAGTATGTCATCGTTTACAAGGCAGGCAAGTACCATGGGAACGCAGATGCCTTGAGCCGTCTTCCACTGCCAGGTACACCTATCTGTGCAGCTCCAGAGGACAGAGTTTTGATGTTGGAGGACACGGTCACGGCAATTGTGACCACAGAACAAGTAAGGACATGGACCGGTAAAGATCCAGTACTGTCTAGAGCCCGAGAATATGTGACTATAGACTGCCTGCGTAGGAGTTTTAGTAATCAAGGGCTACCGGAGATCGTAATAAGTGACAATGCCACGTGTTTTGTGAGTACAGAAACAAAAGAGTTCACGACAAACAATGGCATAGTGCACGTGACCTCAGCTCCATATCATCCGTCTTCAAATGGACTTGCGGAGAGAGCCGTACAAACGTTTAAGGAGATGATAAAAAAAGTGCGGAAGGGAATTTGGCAGCCAAAGTGTCACGAGTTCTGTTCAGCTACAGAATAACACCTCAATCTACCACAGGACTCTCTCCTGCTGAGCTGTTGTTAGGACGTCGACTACGCTCCACTCTTGACCTGGTTCACCCAGATCTAAAAAGGAAGGTGGAAAACCGACAAATCAAACAAAAGGAGAACCATGACAGAAGGACAGAGCCGCAGTTTTGGAGAAGGAGATGCGGTCCTTACCAGGAATTTCAGTTATGGTCCAAAATGGATTCCTGGCGTCATAGACTCAATGACCGGTCCAGTGTCATATACGGTCATGGTGGGAACTGGTCAGGTAGTACGCAGACATGTAGATCAGATACTGACCAGACAAGGGGAAATCGAAATGGAGGTTCCAGAGGAGATGTCGGAGGACAAGTTGGCCCCCAGTTATCCAAATGCATCGGTGGTACCACCACCACGAACAGAGCCAGTTCCACCTGGACCCCTTCGTCAAGAGGAAACCATCGTAGCAGAGTCAGATACTCTGAGTACTGCTCAGGAGCAGCAGGTGGCTCTACCACAACCAAGCAGGGACTTGCCTGTAAAACGTTCACAAAGGACTCACAAGCCGCCAGAGAGATTGATAACGACCTGCTAGATTCGTTCAGTATGGACTATTGTTAAAGGAGTTTCCTTATGGGACTTTTTAAGAATGTTGTTAAGAAATTAATGTTCAACTTAAGAGGGGAGGGATATAGTAATCTGGGATGTAATGTTTAAGTTATCCACCAGATGGAGCCAAATATTAAGGGTTCACATTCACCAGTATTTAAGGTAATGGGTCATGTATTCAATGTCCTGGTACACCAGTTAACACGGTAATGTGGTATTGCATTATGGGTATGACTCAGAGGTTGATCCTCCATCTTGGCTCGTGCAATGAGAATTGTGTGCCTGGCCTCCAGCTTGTAAGAGATATGTTCCTCTGCTACACCGTGTAAATGAACAGTTGGGTTTGTTCCTAATATCTCGCTTCTCTCAGTTTCTGACCTTGCCACTCGGATATCACAGGATTGTATAATTTTTCTTTTCCGAGTGCTTCTACGAGGTGCCACCCCATGGCTTCAGCAGAGGTAGAGGCAAGCTGCTCACTTCCCTGCTGCAACTACTTAGACACTTTTGGCGGCTGTCCTCTGGGATTTGGAGCCTCTGATGGCCCCGCCAAAGTCTGCTTCTCCTGCGACTGTGCAGGGGCAGACTCAGCCATCTGGATCTGAGGAAGCATCTGGGACTCTGACTGAAGGGGAGGCAACGGGGGTGAAGTGTGAGCAATTGGAGAAGAGCCCCCACTTCCATGTCCCCTCTCACCATTATCCATCTCATAGGCCACCTGCACTTCCCTGCTAGCAAGGAGTTGGAGAGCACCTTGCTGCACAGCTGTGGGGCGATGAACCCTCAAATCTACGTATATATCCCTCCTCAAGATAAGGTCTATGAGCCTGTGCCATCTGTGTCCACAGCAAGCATGTTCTCATATGACTGGCGCATTTACTGCTCCATGCAGGTGGCCATCCTTTCCATGGAACAGCACATCGTCGCCACCGCTTGCGAGATGGTGGTGCTCATGTTGAAGATGGACTCCTCCATTCTCTGCACATTTGTAGACATCGCAGCTGCAAAACCTGCCAGAGCCTCATGCAATTGTTGCTGCCCCTCCAAGAACCCCCTCTTTCTCAATACACCCGAGGCTCAGCATCCTGCGTGCTCTTACTGCCTGCACCAGAACATCAAGGGAGGCATTGTTAAATATTAGTGTGGCCCTCTGTCTTTGTGACTCCATGGCCCACACTTTTATCAGCTTTATAACGCTACTCAGACCTCTGGAAACCACATTTGCACTCCTACATCCACCTTCAAATGAGATGTGTGCAAGGCTGCTTTAAATATCGGCGTTGGAAACGACTCATCGATGACTTCATCGAAACCGCTCCATTTAATTGGGCTGGGAAACGCGTATGACTGGTTTAATTGGGGCCGTTAAGTAAAAGTCGCACTGAAGAACGCGCTGTTCACAACATCGGGTTCCCGACCCGCTACGCATCCTGACTGTAAGGTAGAGATTCCGGCCTTTGTTACCCAATTGGATTAATCTTGACTGTTAGTGAAACAATCTCTTTCCCCCGCCCCCACCACCCCCCCCCCCCGCCCATGTCCAATATTTTTAGAACTAACAAATGAAAGTGTTCAAAGCAAAAGAAAAAAAAGCACATTTTGTTTAACGCCCCTATATTTTTCGCCTGGGTTGCTGGCAGCAGTGTCCTGGAGATTAATCATCAATTCCTGGAGACTCCAGGGCAATCCTGGCGGGTTGGCAACCCTATTTGCAGTACACGTGTCTTTTTTGCCCTCTTTTCCCCGCTCTGAATCTTGCTCCACTTTTCACCTCTTTTCCTTATGGTTCTAACTTTTACTCTGGTATAATTCTTTGGGCAGTGATCTCCAGTACTTCATCTATGTGACTGTTATTTAGTGAGTGCTGGCAGCTATTCAACCACAAAGAGGATTATAGCCAAGCCTGATCCTGTCCTCACAGAATATCCACACATGTATATTCCAGGGGTCAAAGGATAGTGATAAGGAATCGGAATCCCGGATGATAACTGTGCTGAGGTCAATTGTAGCCTTGCAACTGCTGCACTGAGGAGACCAGCTAATGCAGCACAGATTGGGAACTGATCTTTAGGGCTGGATGGCTCAGCAATTCATTGAATAAACTCACATCAGGGGAGACCAGAAACACTATTTTAATCATCACAGTTTTTAGATGTGAAAGGATGATGTTCTCACACCCAGTTAACAGTTTCTGCAGGAGATATGTTAGGATTTGGGATGCACTGCCTGATAGGGTGGTGGATACAGATTCAATAGTAGTCTTCAAATGGGAATTGGATAAATACTTGAAAGAGAAAGAATTGCAGGGCTATGTGGAAAGAGCGGGTGAGTGGGACTAACTGGATTGCTCTTCGAAAGAGCTGGCACAGACTCGATGGGCCAAATGGCCTCCTTCTGTGCTGTACTATTCTATGATTCTATATAGAATTACTGTACAAGTCACATCAATAGTTGCAGTAGTGTCAAAGTATAGTAAAATGCACACAACAAATCAACGTCATAAAGTGTTCGTGCCTGTCTAGTATAGACGATATCCAGGATTGTCCATAACAATCCAGTACAGAGCAGCATCTGTAATGCATTAGTTTTAAATGGTTTTGTGCAATTGCCAGTGGGAATGGTACTCAACTATACCACTGAGTTGTTTCCATACCTCTAGGTCAGTGATGTCCAATATGTTTGCCATGAGCCACATGTGGCTATTTGGGAATCCAGATGTGGCTAATTCCATTTCTGATTAATAAATAAAAAATGAGTAATAAACATTGGGCATATGAATTCAATCGTTTGCATGTGTACTTCAACCTTTTTGTGCGTTTCTTGGTAAAATGGTAAGGCGAAAAGCAGAGCGTGCGTGTCTTTTGATCGTTGTGAGCGCTTAACTTTCTTGGTTACTGAATGGCGGTAGATGTTTGTTAAGTAAATATACACAAAGTACATTTACCTGTAGAGAGTGTGTGTGTGTGTAAGGCATTTGGTACTAAAATTAATGCATGTGGTTAAAACTGTCATATTCACACCTGTGGCTAGTCAACAATTTCTATTGCATAACACTGCTCTAGGTGCAATTTAACAAGTAATTTAACTGAAAAAACATCTATTTTCTTCTTTAATCACACATACCCATTCTTGTATGCTCAAAAACATATCATTTGAAAAACATTCTGTGTTATAACTGTGTACCTGTGGGAATTTTGTGCAAGTGTGCATCTCGCCCAGCAGAGTTCATTGGCTTCCCAGAAAGTGATGCATAAGTGAGCTCGATAATTATAAACAACAGTAACCAGCTGTGTACCCTGCAATCTCACTGATGTGGCATTTCACTCTGGTGTACAAACGCTTGGTTTCCATATTATAATCTGCACAAGGCACTGAGAGTGCCCTCCAATCTAAATATGGAATAATCAATGGGTGCTCAGGAGTGATTACAAGGCAGTAATCTCATCAAGGATGTTCAGGTCAAGTCCTAATCTGTGAGAGTGCTTAGTTGAGCAGTTTAGAACTATCACCTAAAGCCCGAGATGAAATTGCAGCCTTGAAATTGCTCTTATAGCGAGGGTTAGTTAATGACCAATAGGCTAGGTTCACTCTGATTTTAATTCGGTTTGGGTTGGCAGTTGATATCATGGCAAACATTGGCCAAAGTGCTTTAAAGAGCTTCTAATATTTGGATATATATTTTCATTTTGATGAGTTACAATGGCCCTGAAGTTAGATCGGGGGCATGCCGCGCGTGCAAGCCCCCGACCTGCACTTACCCTGCGCGCCGACATCTGAAGCCCGGGCCTGCTTGCATTTCCTGTCACAGGCCCGGTTCAGATGTCAGCGCTGTGCTAACCTGATCCAGCGGCGTAGTTAGTGCGATGTGCCGGCTGGGATCAGGTGAGCACTGTGCAGCCAATCAGGGGAGGGGAAACTCATTCATGAGTTTGACAGTAAGAGCTGTCAAACTCATGAAAACTACGGGGGCCCAAAACACTATTTAAACTTTAAATAAAAATTTAAAAAACATCCCAATCATTAAATTAAGTATAAATAAGTTAAAAAAAATAATTGAAACAATAATTTTTTTTTTGAAAAAAATAAATTTTTAATAAAAAGGGTCTAAAACTAAACTTACCTTATTGTAGATTCTTTAAAATAATAAACCTGTGGGAAAAAAAATTCTAAATTGCACTAAAACACCACTTACCTGTAAAAATAAATACTTACGTGTGCTTTTTACAAGCGTAAAGACCGGAGGCCTTTACACATGCGCAAATCCCCCAAAACAGAGGAAATCCAAGACGCACGCGCTGCCCCCTACAGCGCACGCGCTAGCCTCTTCACCTCTTGGGTTAGAGGAGAGGAAATGCCGGTTTTCAACGCATGCGCTGTGCATGCTGAAAACCGGCATTTCCTCCAGCCAGACGCGTAAGTACCCCTTCCGTACTCACGCGTTTGGGGAGGAATTACTGCCCCAATGACTGATGCCTTGCTAGGGAGCATTTTTCCACTTCTGGTCAGCAAAATTAACCATATGCGAAATTTTCATTTAAGCTTGCTCTTGGAAAAATTTCTCAAAAGTTACCCAATTTGCAGTATATTGTAAGCGCTTAACACCTTAGTGTGAGTCACATGACATGTTACAATGCTGTGTGCAGTAACAGACACTCTACCCCTATGATAGGATACTCAGACGTCTGTCTCTCATTCTAACTAGATAGTTCCTGTATACTGCTACCCTCCTCAAATATATCCCTTGTCACTACAGTACAACCTGAACCTGGGGTGACAGAAACACACAGATTATACAATGAAAGAATACAGTATCAGATTAATATTACTTACACAAAAAAAACTTTAATGTGCTACGCAAAAAGCTACATTCATACAGGCACTGCCCAGTGCGGCACCGAGTTATAGACACACAAAGTCCCAGGTTCAGTCCCTGCTCTATGCTGTACTTGCTGCTCTTGTGGGCAGCAGCTGTCTTGTATAGGTAAAGCAAAATAAATGGTTTTCAGTGCTGTAACAGTTCTAGAAGCTGGGAAAGGGATTGATTGATTGGTTAGCTGCTGGTTTCACACAGACAATGGCAGAGGGAGGGTATGAAATGACTAGTTGCAGAGAGACATTGGTAAAGAGATCAGCATGTTCCTCCCAGTTACCCAGAGGTATTGACAGAGGAAACATTATGTGGTACCTTAGCACCTCAGGAACCCAAGCTCCACTTACTGAGCCAGTGGCCAAAGGGTGCTGTCAACAAACGCTGGCGTGCTGACCATGTGCCCAAAGCACATGGGATTGGGGGTAAGGTATTGACTTGGATAGAGAACTGGTTGGCAGACAGGAAGCAAAGAGTTGGAATAAACAGGTCTTTTTCCGAGTGGCAGGCAGTGACTAGTGGGGTACCGCAGGGATCGGTGCTAGGACCCCAGCTAGTCACAATACAGGAAAATCTCGTTTAAACGGCACCTAAATATCTGGAATTCTCTATTAACCGGCAAAATTCTCGCTCCAAAAACAACACCTCAATAACCGGCAATGTTGCCGAGTCCGAGTCTCCCGCGGTGGCCGAGTCAGTCTGTGGGGGTAGTTCTCCAAACTGCCACTACTCGGCTTCTTGGCGCTGTCGGGAGTCGGAACACCTCAAAACCCCTGTAACAGGAGTTTGACTCTCCCGCGCTGCCGGTAGTCTCTTCTGATCCGCCATTTTACAGGGGTACTGTGTGTCTCCTACGCTGCTGGTAGTCAGTGCATTGCATTATGGAAATCCCAAAAGTTGGCCCAAGCAAAAGGAAGAGAGTGGTGTTAACTTTAAAACAGAAAATCGACATATGCCAACGACTAGAAAGGGGAGAGAAGCGTATCAACATTATGAATGAATTCAAAATCGGTTCGTCAACAGTCTATGACATCAAATCGCAGAAGGATAAGCTGCTCAAGTTTTATTCAAGCTCGGAGACATCGAAGGGTGTAGAGAATTGGCGTGTGCTTCGTAAGCTTAAGCTTGAAGAGCTGGATACCGTGCTTTATGAGTGGTTTTCTCTTAAGCGTTCAGAGGGTGTTCCACTTTCCGGACCCATGCTAATCGAGAAAGTGAAGGATTTCTATGTAAAGATGGAGCTCACTGACAAGTGTGCTTTCTCCGAGGGATGGCTAACGTGCTTCAAGTTACGGCACGGGATACGACGACTCGATATTTCCGGGGAGAAGAAATCAGCTGATCATGACGCCGCAGAAGAATACTGCGATTATTTCAATCGGATTGTGCAGCAACATGATTTGTCGCCAGCACAGCTATACAATGCCGATGAAATTGGCGTATTTTGGAGGTTTTTGCCAGAATCAACGCTTGCTGGGGCTAGTGAGGCTAATGCTTCAGGTTACAAGAAAAATAAAGATCGTGTAACCGTGCTAACATGTGCGAACGCTGCTGGATCACACCGGGCTAAACTTCTTGTCATTGGAAAGTATAAAAATCCCCGTGCATTTAAAAATGTGAGGCACTTACCTGTTGAGTACAAAGCTCAAAGAAATGCTTGGATGGATAAGGAAATCTTTTCAAATTGGTTCCATCATATTTTTGTTCCATCTGTGAGGGAACATTTCCATAGAATAGGGAAACCTGAAGATAGCAAATGCATTTTATTGCTTGATAATTGTAGAGCCCATCCGCATGAATCCGAGTTGGTTTCGGGAAATATTTTCACCATTTATTTGCCACCAAATGTAACTTCTCTCATACAACCCATGGACCAGGGCGTTATCCAAAATCTCAAGTGTCATTACAAGAAAGACTTCCTACATAAACTGATAAGCCAAGATGACAATATTCACTCTTTTCAGAAGGAATACAATCTTAAAGATGCCATCTTTAATGCTGCATGTTCCTGGAACTTGGTGAAAGGTCACACTTTGAGACAAACCTGGCGCAAATTGTGGCCTTCTGTAATGTTTGCTGAAGGTTCTTCTTCAGAGGAGGAATTTCATGGGTTCAAAGTTCGTCCCAAGAGGAGTACAATAATGGAAATGGCTGGCATGGTGAAAAATGTAGGCCCAGCAAACCCTCTACGTCACCTCAGTGAAAGTGATATTGAGCAGTGGGTTGATGCAGATAGAGAAGTTGCAGTTGTGCATATGCTAAGTGATGATGAAATAATGGAAAATGTTTTGAATCCAAAGAGAGAAAAGGAAAGTGAGATGGAAAGTGAAGAGGATGAGATTTCTGAAGAGAAGATGATTTCTTGTGCTAAAGCTGCAGAAGGATTTGCTTCATTCCTCAAATTTGCTGAAAGGCATCCTTGCTATTCTGCCCAAGAAGTTATGCACCTCCATATTCTGCATTCCACCTTTCTACAAAAAAGGCAAAAGTCCACTAAGCAAGCAGATATCCGGGACATGTTTAGGAGAGCTTCCAAAAGAGTTGAATCAGTGGAAGTGCCTGAAGAATCTGTTGAAGTGCATGATCCTGATGACCCAGCTGACATGGATATTCCTGATGAACCAGCTGACTTGGAATAAGTGTACAGTCAACCGCAGTACTTTATACTGTACTGTACAGTCGTTTAATTACTTAACAGTAAAACAAAACTTATAAAGAGTTATGGATTACCCTCAACTGGCAGTACTGTACTTAATCAAGCATCTTCCACCGTCCATTTAACACAACATTCTGTAGGTGAGTACCCAATTACTGTATACTGCACATTTCTTGATTTTTTTATTTTCCTTTGTTAAAAATAGCCTCGGTAGATAACCCTCTCAGTCATCCGGAAATTTTGATAAACCGGCAACACGCCGGTCCCGTCGGTGCCGGATAAAAGAGTTTCCTGTATATATTAATGATCTAGACGAGGGAACTAGATGTAATATCTCCAAGTTTGCAGACGACACAAAGCTGGGTGGGTGTGTGTGCTGTGAGGAGGATGCAGAGAAACTCCAGTATGATTTGGACAGGTTGGGTGATTGGGCAGAAGCATGGCAGATGCAGTATAATGTGGATAAATGCGAGGTTATCCACTTTGGTGGCAAAAATAGGAAGGCAGATTATTATCTGAACAGCAATAGATTGGGAGAAGGGGAAGTGCAACGAGACCTGGGTGTCCCTGTGCACCAGTCGCTGAAGGTAAGCATGCAGGTGCAGCAGATGGTTAAGAAGGCAAATGGTATGTTGGCCTTCATAGCGAGAGGATTCAAGTACAGGAGCAAGGATGTCTTGTTGCAGTTGTACAGGGCCTTGGTGAGACCACACCTTGAGTATTGTGTGTAGTTTTGGTCGCTTTATCTGAGGAAGGATGTTCTTGCCATGGAGGGAGTGCAGCGAAGATTCACCAGACTGATACCTGGGATGGCAGGAATGACGTATGAGGAGAGATTGGGTCGATTGGGCTTATATTCGCTGGAGTTTAGAAGAATGAGAGGGGATCTCATTGAAACTTATAAAATTCTAACAGGACTAGACAGACTAGATGCAGGAAGGATGTTCCCGATGGTCGGGGAGTTCAGAACCAGGGGTCACAGTCTACGATAAGGGGTAAGCCATTTAGGACAGAGATGAGGAGGAATTTTTTCACCCAGAGATTGATGAACCTGTGGAATTCTCTACCACAAAAGGCAGTTGAGGCCAATTCATTAAATATATTCAAGAAGGAGTTGGATATATTTCTTAAGGCTAAAGGGATCAAGGGATATGGGGAAAAGGCAGGGACAGGGTACTGAATTTGTATGATCAGTCGTGATCTCATTGAATGGCGGAGCAGGCTCGAGGGGCCGAATGGCCTACTCCTGCTCCTATCTTCCATGTTTCTAAAATGCTGACCCCGCATGAAATGGTTGGCATGTATGTGGTTGTGTATACTTTCTTTAAAGAGAATAGCTCCTGGTAGTTGTTCAAAAAAAAAACAAATGTGCTGTATTTATGGAAAATAAAGGGAGCAAAGTGTGTGGGTGGGTTTAAGAAAAACTCATACTGGGCATTTTGTTTTGCAATGCTCATGCATTGCATTGTGTGTTTGTATTTCGATGATCTATTGTTTTAATTATCGTTTGATAGTTTTGCTTCAAGCCGAAAATTAAACAGGTTATATGACAAAAGTTTCTCTTTTGAAAAATGAGCTGGAATGTTTAGTTTGGGGCCTTGAGATAGGCTTAAATAGTTGATTTGAAGACTGGCGAGAGGAATCCCAATTTCATGCTCTGTTTCGGGCTAAGTAAGTCCTTAATCTGGACCTGGCCTTGTCCCCATTCGTTTTGGACTGGGCAAAATGTGATCAATGTCGGCTGAAAGAATGAGTTGGCTGTTCCTTTCTATCAGTGACTGCAAGAGCAGCCGCAAACAAAACTCAATTTGAATTTCGGCTTAGATCTATCCGGTTTTAAACCACACAGTGCTGCTTCAGGGCGACCACCCAGTCATTTTTGTATCTGATAACTGGAGAATAAAAATAAGTTTTTGCTCCCTGGCTTTTACAGTCTATTCCATCCAAATCCTCAGTCCCATCTGGTTTTTGGCCAGTACAAAAATGCAACCCCCACTAAGGGAAAATACAGCTGCCCTCCATTCAGCTACAGCACCAAGTATGTCACTGGATTGAACCTTAGGGGTCGATTTTAACTGAGCCGTGAGGCGGGCTTTGAGTCGTGTGGGGGGTTAAAATCGCTAAAACTGGCGGGCGGGTCCCCCGCCCCCCGCCTGGTTCCCGACCCCGAGCCATTTTAACCCAGGCGTGTCTGATGGTCTCGAATCAGTCCCGCCTCCAACAGGCGGGACTGGTCTTTAAGGCCCTTAATCAGCAATAATTGGTCTTTATAATGACATTTTAACAGGCCCTTACATTGTTAACTCTTTTCCCACGTAAAACACGCCTGGTGGGGATCACGCCTGTGAAACCTGGCGTGAGCACTATTGGCTTGCTGACTATCAGCTGCAGGTCAACCAGTAAAGAGGAGATTTGATCAGTCATCATTTGCAGGTGGCAGGACTTTGTTGTTTCAGGCCTGGGGCAACTTTTACTAGGCTTAACCACATCTCCAGTGTGAACTCCTGGGAAACCCCTCTCGCCACCCTCACTCAGCGCTTCCTCAGCAGAGGCATATGCCAGAAGCATGGGAGCCATTTTTCTCCTTCCCTTCTTGGCATTAGAGGAGCTCAAGCACCAGGCGCGGCAGCAGCAGAACCAGGAACAACAGCAGCAGCAGCAGCAGGAGCGACAGGCTGCTGCTCACCCACCTGAGGCAGCACAGGCCAGAAGGGGCCAGTGCATGGAAGCCTGTCGGCGCAGGAAATACCCTTCAAACAGGGTCTACAGACACAGGCCTAGAAATTCAGTTGGGCGCGCCAGCCGTTAGCGCCTTAGGGGGAGTAGATCTCGAGCGCTAGGCGCTTATCGCCCGGGCGCAGCGTGATCTGCGCCTCTCCCCAACTTCAGGACACATTTAGCGCCGGCGCAAAGTCTTAGCGCGCGCCCTGCTGCGCGCGCAGATCATGACGTCATATAATAGTGCAACGCCCTTTGTGCGCCCCAAACCGGAACTTCACTCGCGCCGGCCCATTGTGCGCCGGGCGTCCCGAGCGACTGTGAAGTGGAACGGTACACAGGCCAGCCGGGCCGGGGGGAGCGCTAATTAAAGGGCACTTACCCAGCAGTATAAAGGCCAGCCATTTTGCAGCATTCACTCTTGTGCAACGGTTTTTTGGACAGAGACCAAGGAGGAGAGTTTACTGGTTTGGACCAACACTTGGACAGGTATTTTTGGCTCAGGCCAGAGCTTACCAATTACCTTAGCCTTCATTCAGAGCTCAGTGTTTGCCAGCATATAATGGGGGCTGCATTGGGTGGCAACGCTGAATTTCAGCCTTATGCCAGAAGGGCATACAGACGCCGTGAGAGAGTGGCAGCCCTGGCTAGACGCAGAGGGGGCAACAGGCGTCGCCAACTGAGGCCTTACCCACGCAGGGTATACCGCCAGCAGACCTCCTATCTGACCATGTCTGCCGCAATGTGTGTTAGGAGGCTGCGATTCCGAAGGGAGGTGGTTGCAGACATCTGCCGGCTGCTTCAGAGAGATCTGCAGCCACAGCTGATGCGCAGGACGTCTCTGTCGGTGGCAGTGAAGGTGACGGTGGCTCTCAACTTCTATGCCTCCGGCTCCTTCCAATCCGCTACTGGGGACATCGCTAACATCTCCCAGTTCGCCGTGCATTGCTGCATCCGCCAGGTGACCGAAGCCCTTTTCAGAAGGAGACATCAATTCATCTCCTTCCCCATGACCCTGGACAAGCAGCAGCAGCGTGCACTGGGGTTTGCAAGAATAGCGGGCTTCCCCATGGTGCAGGGCGCCATTGACTACACGCATGTGGCTTTGCGGGCACCTCTTGAGCATGCCGAGGATTACCGCAACCGGAAGGGCTACCATTCCCTCAATGTACAGCTGGTGTGTGACCACAGGCAGCGCATCCTAGCTGTCAATGCCCGCTTTCCAGGCAGCAGCCACGATGCCTTTATCCTGCGACAGACAACTGTGGCTGACATGTTCCAGGCACAGCCTCCCCCAAGAGGATGGCTTATCGGGGACAAAGGCTATCCTTTGTGTACCTGGCTCATGACCCCGCTCCGCGCGCCCACGACCCCTGCTGAAGAGGCATACAACGAGAGCCATCAAGCGACGAGGAACCTCATAGAACAAACAATCGGCATGCTCAAGCAACGGTTCCGCTGTCTCGATCGCTCCGGGGGAGCCCTCCAGTATTCGCAGGATCGAGTCTCCCAATTCGTCGTCGTTTGCTGCATGCTGCACAACCTGGCTATCCGCAGGACTCAGGCACTGCCACCTCACGTTGGACCACCACCTCAGGAGGAGGAGCAGGAGGAGCATGAGGACGACGAGGACGAGGAGTACCAGCCCAGGAGGGACGCACAAGGTCCAAGGGCCGCCCGTCGTCGGCTTATTGAACGTCACTTCTAGGCCCCCTGTCAGGGAATGGCTTGCGCCAATGATAGAACATGATTGCAGCCGCTCCGCAAGCCCGCAGCCGGTTAAGGCAACAAACACTTCAAAGATCAAACATGGACAATGTGAATAAATAAAATGCTTTATTGTACAAACTCTGGGCCCTTCCCACATGAAAACCAAAAACAGAGGAAACCCACAAAAAACACTCAAACACATTACTCGCTCCGACAACCTGGGGAGGATTAACAAAATAGGGCAACTAAAATGGCCGTCATTGTCGGCCTTCGTCCAAAACAAACATCACATCATAGGCCTTCAAAAAACTAACATCCAATTCTCGGCCTCAAGAAACAAACACAAATGGCCACACATTCGAATATTTGGCCCGCTAGGGCGATGCCTTGGCCATCTTTGGCTGGCCCCTGCCCGCCCTGCTGCTCCGCCTCAAAGTAAGGCCATTGGCTGCTGCAAGGCTGGGGGCAGGCTCCTGAGGGGCACATGTCGTGACGGCAGATGCCCTTGGGGGTCGGCCTAGTCGAGGTCTGGGCGTCGAGCGGCCGGCTGTTGATTGCTGCAGCTGTGGCTGGCCAGCATCAGTCGCTGCAGCAGCTCCTGGCAGCTCCACTGGGGGAGTGGCAGTGGCGGCTGGAGGATTGGCGGCAAGCTGGCGGATGGCAGGCGCTCGCTGGTCGCCTGAGACACTGGCACTCGCCCGGGCCAGCACTGCAGCATGCTCACCAATCTGCCGAGGGACAGACCGATGTGCTGCTGCAGCGCGCCGGGTGCCCTGGCGATGCCTGGCTGACACAGCGAGTGTGGCAGCAGTGAGTGCCCGTGTTGACCTGTTCACTGCCCGCAGCAGAGCAGCCAGTGACTGGACGGCACCACTAATCACCTGGCCAGTCGCTGCAAGATCTGCCCGGTATTCCGCCCGACTGGTGGCCTCTAAGGGCCCGAACCCGGCCACACTCCGAGAGAGGGAATCGATGGACTCAGGCAACCGTGACACTACCGCCATGAGCTCCGTGTGCCGGCGCTCCGAGTCCGCGGACAAGTCTTCGAGGCCTTCCATCTCCTCGGCGAAGAGCATCTCCTGACTGGAGGCCAGACTCTCCCTCTGGGGAGAAGGCCGCCGAGCTGGCCGACCCTTCCTGCGTTGCTGGAGGTCGCTGGGCCCAGCAATTGGACTCCCCTCCGACGCATCCCCCCTCTGGGGAGAAGGCCGCCGAGCTTCCACCCCCCTCCCGCCTTTCTGCAGCACGCAGGTCCCAGGAGCTCCCCTCCCCTTCGAAACTTCTGCCACGCTGCCCTCCAGGGAAGACGTGTCCCCTACATTGGCCTGGGTGGCCGCGGCTGAGGGTTCCCCTGATGGGCCGCCTTCCTCTTGCTCCTCCTCCTGCTCCTCCTCAGAGGGTCTGTCACTGGCAAGTTGAGGGACCTCCTCTTGACCATCTGAAAGCAGGAAGGCACAAGAGTAGCTTTAGAGTGAGGAGAGGGCGTCAGTGCGGGATGCATGAGTGGTGGCATTCAGCGCATTGGTCGGACAGTGGCAAAGTATGTAGATCTGATGCGCAAGTGGGACGAGAGAGGTGCAAAAGGTGATGTCCTTACCATTGCTTCCCAGAACAGGGTCGGCATCTCCACATGCAACGGGCCCAATCACCCGGCGACCCATGAGGCGCTCCACGCGATGTTGCAGGTCGGTGAGTGGCTGGAAATGGGGTCGTCCTCCCCCGGTCACAGTCCGGCTCCTGCGATTATTCGCCAGCTTGGCCTGCAAGAGAAAGGACGGCCTCTAAGTACAGTGTGTCGCCGTGATCTGGTGTGCACTGCCTCCCATGGTGGAATAGCCTGGCCAGTGTGTCGCCATGATCTGGTGTGCACTGCCTCCCATGGTGGAATAGCCTGGCCAGTGTGTCGCCATGATCTGCTGTGCACTGCCTCCCATGGTGGAATAGCCTGGCCAGTGTGTCGCCATGATCTGCTGTGCACTGCCTCCCATGATGGAATAGCTTGGCCAGTGTGTTCAGTGCAGAATGTGCAATTGATGCTCATGCCTGTGCCATAGCTGCTGGATGAAGGCTGGCCATTAGAGCTTTCAGGTCCCTTTGCCCATAATGTGAGGTGCACATGCAAGGATGAGGAGGTCATTGGAAAGGGTACTCACCCTGACAATGCGTGTGAGGTCATTTATCTTTTTGCGGCATTGGGCACCGGTCCTGGGGACGTCGCTGTTGGCTGACAGCTTGGTGGCGACATGCCTCCAGGCTCTCCTGTAGACGCGGACCGTCGCCTTCTTGCCATTGTCCGGGTACAAAACATGGCGCCTCTTCTCCACAGCAGCAAGCAGCACACTCAGATCACGCTCTGAGAAGCGCTGCGCACGTTCACGGGCCTTCTCCATGTCTTCAGGCGCTATTTGGGTCCAGCAGCAGTGTTCAGGCCTAGCTGGAGGGCTCCACTATCCAGGGCGTGGCAGCAGACACAGTCGACCCTTCCCCCTTAAGAGCTGGCCGGCGCCAGGGTGTCTGCTGTCAGTCACGAGATGACCGCACCTGCGCTGCGCACGGCCTAGGCGCTATCGATCACCACCTCCGGCTTAGCGCCCAGAGAGAGGCGTCCAACAGCAGTTTTAGCGCTCGCCCGAACTAGTAGGGCGAAGCTAATGAATATCGGAGAAGTGGCCTAGATTTGGAGGCGGACGCCCCACTTTAGCGCCCCAAAAGTGGCGTCAATGAATTTCTAGGCCATAGGGTCAGCTACCTCAACGTGACTGAGCAGCAGTGCCAAAGGCGGCTCCGACTTTCGTGACAGGTAGTGACTGATATCTGCGCAATGATACAGCAAGACCTGCTGCCCAGAGGACCAGGCGGACACTCCTTACCAGTGGCCATCAAAGTCACCACCGCACTCAACTTTTTTGCCTCGGGCTCATTCCAGGGATCATAAGCAGACATCAGCGGCATCTCTCAGTCGGCTGCACACACTTGCCCTCTTTGCCCTTGCGCACAATCACATCCATTTCACTAGGGATTGCGCAAATGTGACGGCGCGAGCGGTTGGATTAGCTCATCTGGCAGACTTTCCAAGGGTGCAGGGTGTCATTGACTACACACATGTGGCCCTTAGGGCACCCCATCGCAATCCAGGTATTTTTGTCAACCGCAAGGTGCTTCCACTCCCTTAACGTTCAGCTGGTGTGTGACCACAAGAAGATTTTGCATGTTTGTGCCAAGTACACTGGCAGTTGCCATGACTCCTTCATACTGCGCCAGTCTAGTGTGCTTCCGCTATTCAGGCCGCCAGACCAACTTCACGGATGGCTACTTGGAGACAAGGGCTATCCCCTGAGGACTTGGCTAATGACGCCGTTGAGGAGGCCAGCCAACGAAGCTGAGGAGCGCTACAACTCCAGCCACATTTCCACCAGATCCATAATCGAGCAAACCATCGGCTTGCTGAAGATGCGCTTCAGATGCCTGGATAGATCAGGTGGAGCCCTGCAGTACTCAGCAGCCAGGGTCTCCAGAATCGTCGTGGTTTGCTGTGCACTCCACAACATGGCACATCGTCGTGGCTTGCAGATTCCTGAGGACCAAGTGACTCCTCACGTACACTCCTCAGATGATGATGATGATGAGGAGGAGGAGGGCGAAAACGAGCATCCTGCAGAGGCCCATCAACCAGCGGCAGCATTACACGAGAACATTGCTGGCCGGGATGCAAGGAATGCACTCATCCTGGCCAGATTTGCTTAGCCTAGTAAATCAAACTCTTTTGCCTCGCAGCTTCTTACCTGAGCATCGACAATGGCCAAACCCTGCGGATTCCTAGCTACTTGACCAGCATCCTGACAACTGCAAGTAATCCTAAGCCCTCAATGCGAAAGCCCCATTCGCGAAATGACACACGCCAGAACTGCAACAGGTGCCATCAGAATTTTTATGCACAAGAACCAACTGATGGCATTTTTACAATATACACAACATTTCACCCAAGTCACTACCCTTGTGACTATTTGTGCTTTATTCTCTTTTACGCGTGTTCCTATGTAGTGGTTCCCCTGTGGCTTCAGCAGATGTGGAGGCCCCTTGCTCAGTTTCCTGCTGCTCCTGTCTCGACACCTTTGGCGGGCGTCCTCTAGGGTGGCGAGCCTGTGAGGGCTCGCCAGCAGTCTGCTGCTCCTGCGGTTGTGCAGGGGTTGAGACGTCTATCTCACTTGGGTGTGGACTCCAGCGGGGCTCTGACCGAGGGCTCTGCAGTGGCATGGAAGTGTGAGCGCTTGGAGAGGAACCCCCCACTTCCTTGAAGCCTGCCACCAACTTCCCTCTCACGGGTCAGCTTCCCCTCCACACCTGCAAGTGGCTTAAGAGCACCTTGCTGCACATCAGGGGGGCCATGGGGACCCGTATCTGCAATGGCAGTCCTACTCAGAAGGACTTCGATGAAGGTCTGGTTTCTCCATTCAGTAGATGCCCATCGCTCCTCAAGAGATGTCATTCTATTCTGAACACTCACCATGTTTTCCATACCTTGGCGACTAACCTCCTCCATGGCCGTAGCCCTCCTCTCCTCTACCGTAGCCAGCCTTACCACGGAGGCGGCAATCATTTCCACGTAGGTAGCCATCCTTTCCATGTTGATGCGTTCATGCGCCACTGACTCCACAAAGGCTCTGCTCATGTTCACTATGGACTCCTCCATTCGCTCCACACTCGCAGCGACCCTGAAGACAAAACCTGCCAGAGACTCCTGCATCTGTGTATGGAGTTCCATCACCTCTGATCTTATGGATGGACCCAGAGGCAGAGGGTCGACATGCAGCTGAGCCGAGCTGGCAGAGTCCTGCGCCCTCCGACGAGGACTCTCCACTGCTGTCCCTGTCTCCACAATCTGCTGATGCTCACTTGTGAGCTGTGCTACACCAGGTGACAACACTACTCTATGTCCCGAAGGTCCCACCGAGGTGTGAGTGTCTGCGCTGGTGCTGGGTGCGCTTATTTCTGCTGACGCTGCGCCCTCAAAGGTTGCAGATTCCTCAGGAGTCTGGAATCTCAGGCTCTTCCTCCTGCACAGTGGGAACGGGGGCTCTCGATAGTCCTGTGGGGGAGTCAAGGAAAAAGTTAGAGATGTGATGCCAAGGTTACATGCACATTGCATTTTGCAGATGATCATAAGTCCATATGATGTAGCTTCAGAATCATTATCAGCAACTCATGCAATGTCAATGAGAGAGATGGAAAACTATTCTGTCACCAGCTTGCGGGGATGCACCTGTCTGTCCTTCCCCAACTTCCGCATCTGTATCAGCCCCGACAATCTCCAGGACGGCTTCCTCCCAGGGGGTGAGCTGGGCTAATGAGGGCGGCCCTCCTCCTGTCCTGGCTCACGCTCTCCTGTTGTGAACTCTCTTCTCCTGCAATAAGGGAGACAAGTGGAGGTTGAGTGAGAAGAAGGAGTGAGTGTAGAGATTGCATAGCATAGATACTTAGAAGGAGACAAAGATGGAGTGAGGTTGCAAGACCAAGGGCCCTCCCTGTGTGTTGTCAGTTGTATTCAAAGCATCAGAGTGAGAGGGAGTGTGAGGGCTGCATGGTAGAATAGTTAGCTGAATGTGAGCATAGAGAGAGAGGGAATGGCTAAGGGTGCATGGATGTGAGTGTCAAGTGGGATGTGGAGGAAGAGATTGCTAAAGCTGAGTGCTGGTGAGGAAAGGCAATGGGGATCAGATTGGGGATGATGGAAACTTCATAGTTAATTTTTCCACTGCGATGAAGGTCATGGAATCTTTTCCTGCACTGCATCCAGGTGCACCATGTGAGCTCCAAGGAGTTGACTTCCCCAGCCACCGGTAGCCACACAGCCTTGGTCTGACTGGGAGGCCTCTTCCTCCCTGAAGAAGGGAACATGACCTCCCTGTGGGCCCTGGCCCCATCCAACAATGCCTGCAGTGAAGCCTCATCAAATTTCGGTGCAGCTCTTGCCCTCCCGCTGCCCATTGTTCCTGCAGGCTCCTGTGCCATCATAAGGGGAAAGCTTGGAAGCCTGCAGAGGAAGCAAGGCTTGCTGTGGACCTTAAATGCAGCAGCAATTATGACGTCATCGGAGGGGACTTGCAGTCATGAAAAACCCATTTGCAAAGGCTTCCCACACGTTGGAAATCAGTTGGCCAATTGAGTTAAAATTGCATCAATCTCACACATCCATTTAGATTCGTGTGGGAATCACGAAATTTGGGGAACCTGACAATTGCCCGCACCTGAGTTAAAATCGACCCCTTACTGTCTCATCAATGGGAACTTCACACAAAATGTCTTTGCCCCATGTTGCCTCTGCCCTGCAGTTCCAAAACATAATGCGATAACAGAGTGACCCTGGTAAAAGTATGTCCATCAACACTGATAACATTTAGGGGGAGAAATTGACTATTGCCCAGTTTGGGGCGCCAGCCTCGTCAGGGCACTAAAAGTAGCGCCCCGGAAGCATTCGCGGCCGCCCGCCGGAAATTCAGTGGTAGCGCCCCAAAGGAAAGCGCGGCGCTACTGGAGGCGCCCCGCATCCCTCTTGGGGCGCTGCGACTGAATATCGTGGCGCAACGTGCCGCAGCGCCACATGCTGCGGCATGTTGTGCTGCGGTACTGCAGGCCTTCCTCCCCTTCTTAAAGGGGAGGGGCCTTGTTCAGCGCGATCTGGGGCCCAGCTGGGCCCCCGAGGATCGCAATTGCCGGCAAAAGAGCCCGGCACTGAGGGGAAGTGCCGGGCTCTTGGAATGCAGCCGGCACACCGCGGGGTAGGGGGGTTCAGGAGGCTGGGGACGGGAGCGCAGAGAGGTGCTGGCAGGCAGCCGACAACAAAAATGGCCGCCCTGCACCTCCTTTAATTTGCGCCTCTACCGCCGCAGGTAGGCCCCCCTGAACCGGTCGCACATAGCGTCCGGCGGTAAATCAGGGGGTGCTTCCAAATATCGCGGCCAGGGCGTCAGCGGGGCGCTGCGCACACCAATGATGTCATCGGTAGCGGCGCCGCGCTAACGGTTAGCGCCGCCATTAGCGTCCCGTGGAATTTAGCGGGAGGCGTGGCCAGTGGCTTTCGACCCACTTAGCGCCCTCTTAAGGCGCTAATGGGTGGCGCAGCCACCTGAATTTCTCCCCCTTAAACTTTATTAGATAGAGGAAGAGGTTAATGTTAATGGAAGCAGCGGAGTGTGATACCCAGTCACGTGAGTGGGACACTTGATTGGCCCTGAGATTTTGTGGCAAGGGGTTCTACAGGTCTCCCGCAGAAGGAGGCCATGCGGCCCACCATGCCTGTGCCGGCTCTTTGAAAGAGCTATCCAACTAGTCCCACTCCCCTGCTCTTTCCCTATAGCCCTGCAAATTTTTCCCTTCAAGTATTTATCCAATTCCTTTTGAAAGTTACTATTGAATCTGCTTCCACCACCAGGCAGTGCATTCCCGATCACAACAACTTGCTGTGTAAAAAAATGTTTCCTCATGTCCCCTCTGGTTCTTTTGCCAATCACCTTAAATCTGCGTCCTCTGGTTCCCGACCCTTCTGCCACTGGAAACAGTTTCTCTTTATTTACTATCAAAACCGTTTATGATTTTGAACACCTCTATCAAACCTCCTTTTAACCTTCTCTGCTCTAAGGAGAAAACCCAGCTTCTCCAGTCTCTCCCGATAACTGAAGTCCCTCATCCCTGGTACCATTCTGCACCCTCTCTAAGGCCTTGACATCCTTCCTAAAGTGTCAATGTAAATGTTTCCCTCCCTCTCTTAACTAGGGGTTGTTCTTACCCTAAGGGTGTTTTTCTAATGACAGTAAGGTGCTGAAATTAGTGGCAATGAGGAGGGCTCCATGATCTTTTTTCTTTTACCAGTGTGCCGGTCACTGGCCCATTAGAGGGACAGGAAAATGGTGGTCTGTGTATTGCAGTTAAATATAAGTTGTTATTTCCTACAAAGGGAGGGGCACAGTGACACAGATTGTGACCACCTGTCCACTTTTGAACTGGCCTATCTGGTTTCAGGGGGCAGCCTCCTCATAATTTTGTTAATCGAACAGAGGAAACGTTTGATTTTCGGGGGGTTGGAAGGTGTGTGTTTACGTGCGTGTGTACAGTCTACTGCGGAACATTCAAAGTCACACAGCAAAGCAAGAATTTATTGCTAAAAAACGGGATTTCACATCATTTGAACTAAGCAAGTTAGAGTTAAGAGGAGTGGTCTGTGGAGAAGCATCCGGGAAGGCGCCGAACACCTCGAGTCTCTTCGCCGGGAGCAAGCGGAAGCCAAGCGCAGGCAGTGCAAGGAGCGCACGTCAACCCAAGCACCCCACCCACCCGCCCCTTCAACCACCGTCTGCCCCACCTGTGACAGAGACTGTAGGTCCCGCATTGGACTCATCAGTCACCTACGAACTCATTTTTAATGTGGAAGCAAGTCATCCTCAGTTCCGAGGGACTGCCTAAGAAGAAGACATAGTTTCTTATTTTAACTATGACATAGCAAGGGGGTGGGGGACACATATTTCACTACAGGACAGCCACCCATTCGCACCTGCTTGTGGCTTTTTTAGAGCAATATTCATAGAATCATAGAATGGTTACAGCACGGAAGAAGGTCATTTGGCCTGTTGAACCCGTGCCGGCTCTCTGCAAGAGCACTTCAGCTAGTCCCACTCCCCTGCCCTTTTCCTTCAGGTACTTATCCAACTCCCTTTTGAAAGCCGTGAGTGAGTCTGCCTCCACCACCCTTTCAGGCAGTGCATTCCAGATCCTAACCACTCGCTGAGTAAAAACGTTTTTTCTATGTCGCCTTTGGTTCTTTTGCCAATTACCTTAAATCTGTGTCCTCTGGTTCTCGACCCTTCCGCTAATGGGAACAGTTTCTCTCTATCCACTCTGTCCAGACCCCTCATGATGTTAAACACCTCTATCAAATCTCCTCTCAATCGTCTCTGCTCTAAGGAGAACAACCCCAGCTTCTCCAGTCTATCCATGTAACTGAAGTCCCTCATCCCTGGAATCATTCTCGTAAATCTTTTCTGAACCCTCACTAAGGTCTTCACATCCTTCCTAAAGTATGGTGCCCAGAATTGGACACAGTACTCCAGTTCAGGCCGAACCAGTGTTTTATACAGGTTCATCATAATTTCCATGCTTTTGTACCCTGTACCTCTACTCCTGAAGCTCAGGATCCCATAAGCTTTTTTAACTGCTTTCTCAACCTGCCCTGCCACCTTCAAAGATTTGTGCACATATACCCCCAGGTCTCTCTGTTCATGGACCCACTTTAGGATTGTACCATTTAGTTTATATTTCCTCTCCTCATTCTTTCTACCAAAATGTATCACTTCACACTTTTCTGCATTAAATTTCATCTGCCACGTGTCCGCCCATTCCACCAGCCTGTCTTATGTCCTCTTGATGTCTATCACTATCCTCTTCACTGTTGACTATACTTACAAGTTTTGTGTCATCTGAAAATTTTGAAATTGTTCCCTGTACACTACATCCAAGTCATTAATATATATCAAGAAAAGCAGTGGTCCTAGTACTGACCCCTGGGGAACACTACTGTATACCTTCCTCCAGTCTGAAAAACAACCGTTCACCGCTACTCTTTGTTTCCTGTCACTTAGCCAATTTCGCATCCATGCTGCCACTGTCCCTTATATTCCATGGGCTTCAACTTTGCTGGCAAGCCTATTATGTGGCACTTTGCAACCGCATTGCCGTCATCAACCCTCCTTGTTACCTCACCAAAAAATGTAATCAAGTTGGTTAAACACGATTTGCCTTTAACAAATCCGTGCTGGCTTTCCTTAATTAATCCACACTTGTCCAAGTGACTTTTAATTTTGTCCCTGATTATTGTTTCTAAAAGCTTCTCCACTACCGAGGTTAAACTGACGGGCCTATAGTTGCTGCGTTTATCTTTATACCCTTTTTTGAACAAGGGTGTAACATTTGCAATTCTCCAGTCCTCTAGCACCACCCCCGTTTCTAAGGAGGTTTGGAAGATTATGGCCAGCACCTCTACGATTACTTCCTTCACTTCCCTCAGCATCCGGTCCTGGTGACTTATCTACTTTAAGTACAGCCAGCCTTTCTAGTACCTCGTTTTTATCAATTCTTATCCTATCCAGTATCTCCTCTACCTCCTCCTTCACTATGTCTATGACGGCATCCTCTTCCTTGGTGAAGACAGATGCAAAGTACTCATTTAGTACCTCAGCCATACCCTCTGCCTCCATGTAGGTCTCCTTTTTGGTCCCTAATCGACCCCCCCTCCCCCTTACTACTTGTTTACTATTTATATGCCTATAGAAGACTTTTGGATTACCTTTTATGTTAGCTGCCATTCTATTCTCATACCCTCTCTTTGCCCCTCTTATTTTCTTTTTCACTTCTCCTCTGAACTTTCTATATTTAGCCTGATTCTCAGATGTATTCTCGACCTGACATCTGTCATACGCGCTGTTTTTCTGTTTCATCTCACTCTCTATCTCTTTCGTCATCCAGGCAGCTCTACCTTTCCCCCTAGTGGGACTATTGGTGGAGAACTGAGAAACGTCCCAGAACATACAAGCAGTAAAAGCACCCAAGTCTAGTTTGTAAATTCAAACGTTCCTGGGCACTAATTTTGTTTTTAACAAAATACAATATACATCTCCATAGCACCTTTATGTAGAAAAACATCCCAAGGCGCTTCACAAAAGGGTAATCGGACAAAAATGGACACTGAGCAAAAGACAGCGATTTAGGGAACGGTGACTAAAAGCTTGGTCAAAGAGGTGGGTTTTAAGTAAGTTCTTCAAAGAGAAGAGGAGGATGGCATGGTGAAGATGTTTAGGGGGAATTCCAGAGTCCGGAGCCTAGACAGCAGAAGGCATGGCCGCCAATTTTAGGGCAAAGGGACTGGGCGTAATACACATTTAAGATCAGATTTTGGTCATTTAAAGAGCTGTATTATCATTGCGAGTGATTGAAAACATGAGGAGACAGCAGTTCCAGTATTAGCAATGGTTTAAATTGAACTGAGCTGAGAGTGTCAATGCTGACAGACTACTCAGTTTTATCCTGTCAATTGAGGTGCCGCTTTTTCTCTCGTTCCTGGTAAATGACCTGAGAAGATAGGGGCAGTATAGGTGTCAACCTATAGAGCCAGAAGGTCATGGGTTCAAGCCCAACTTGAGCACCTAATCTAGTACTGAGGGAGTGCTGCACTGTCAGAGGTGGCATCTTTTGGATGATACGATAAACCGAGGCCCAATCTACCCCCTCTGCCTTGCGTAAAAGATTAGCAAAAGAGTAGAAGATTTGTCCTGGTGTCCTGGCCAACACTTATCCCGCAACCAACATCACTGAAGTTGATTACCCGGTCATTTATTTCATTGCTGTTTGTGGGACCTTGCTGTGCGCAAATTGGCTTCCACGTTTCCTACTTGCAACAGTGACTACACTTTAAAAATACTTCATTGGCTGTACATCATTTTGGCACATCATGAGGCCGTGAGAGGCGCTATATAAATGATCGCTCTTTCTTTCTTTCTATCTGGGACCTTGCCAAGCATCCGACTGCCATTTTGAGCTACAAACATTACTTACTTGAATTCAAAACTGTTTTGGCATTCTCGTGACACTCCAAAGAAATAGTGAAAAGCAGATTCATTAAAAGATATTAACCTAGGTTTCCGACTGGTATTTTAATGCCTCCATTTATTTCTAATGGATTTCAGTTTCCACTAGTTTAAACAAATGGCAATTGGACAATCTCGGCTTATGACCTCAGGTGTAGGAGTTAGTCATTGTGATAATGGAGCTCAGTCCAAGCAGGAGGACTGAGCCAGCAACAAGCCTTGCCCTTCTTGTATTTGTCATCTTCTAGGGTTCAGCCAGCAAACCTCAGAGTCTCCAGCTTGGTAAGTCCTTTTCAAAATATCTATTCTTTCTGTTATCTTCAATATTCCTTTATAATGCTTCACTGCGGAAATAATACTGTCAGATTAATAAAATGTATAACAAATAGGTCCCATCCCCACCACCACAGATTCTTCCCTTCTATCCTAATAGTGCCAGAGTACAGTTCCATGAGCATCAGCTGCCCTCCAGAACTGGTGGCCATTCTTCCTCTCAACCATGGAGGAAATCGCAGTCAAGCCAGACCCTGAGCTCCCCTGACTCCGCATGATGGCACTTTGTAGCAGGGGTCGCTGGATAGTGATTAGGAATGGGAGCACTACCTGACTTTTCAGTTGCAGAAGCCAGGAATGGAGAGGCCAGCTGTAGAGCTCTAACTACTGCTGTGGCAGGGAAGAGCAGGAATGGAACCTGCAACCTACTGCTCTATATGACCTAGTAGCACAGCCATCAACATCTGTGAATCAGGTTTGTGCTGATCCGCTGCACTGAAGCTGGCGGTGAACTGGGACTTGGCAGAATAATATAATGTGCATGTTGAGCTCTGTTTTTTACCCAGTAAAAGATTGTCACATCTGGATGTATTTTACTGAGAATGGCATCCTGCCATGTACTGACTTCATTGCCTTCATTGTTTCCCCGTAATTGCTTTTGTCCTGTTACGAATTATGGAGGGCAAAAATTAGATGGTGGCTGCGTTGCTAAACGTTGTAATCCTGTGTAGCTTGCCTGCACAATCCCTCCATGACCTTACCCCTCCCTATCTCTGTAATCTCCTCCAGTCCTATAACCCTTCGCAATCTCTGCGTTCCTCTAATTCTGCCCTCTTGCGCAGCCCTGCTTTTCATCGCTCCACCATTGGCGGTCATGCCTTCAGCTGCCTGGGCCCTAATCTTGGGAATTCCCCCCCTAAACCTCTCTGCCTCTCTACCACTCTCTCCTCCTTTAAGTTGCTCCTTAAAACCTATCACTTTGCCCAAGCTTTTGGTCACCTGTCTTAATATCTCTTTGTGACTCGGTGTCAGATTTTGTCCGACAACACTCCCGTGAAGGGCCTTTGAATGTTTTACTAAAAAGAAAAGACTTACATTTATATAGCGCCTTTCATGACCACCGGATGTCCCAAAGCGCTTTACAGCCAATGGCGTACTTTTGGAGTGTAGTCACTGTTGTAATGTTAAAGGTGGTATATAAATGCAAGTTGTTGTTGCACATTATGGGACATAATGTGAAACAGGTTCAGATCAAGCCATATTTCAAAATGAAACTTTCCAGAAGTACTAAACACACTAACAGCAGTGCATCTGAGCAGATGTGCTGCTCTCTGTCACCCCACCATATCTCCCCATGGACACTCTTCGCACTGCACCACACCATCTGCTCCATTGAAATGGTCAAACACAGGACTCCAGGGTGTACAGAATAAGGACTTGGGGACACATTTGGGTAAATTTACCAATCCCATACTCCCAATGGGGAGCCACGAGCAAAGTGAGAGCAAAGTCGGACTACAACACTACCACGCTGGCTATCCGAACCGAGCTCCCTTTAAATGCAGCTCCCCACTGGAAGTATGCAATTGGTGAATTTACCCTATACTGTAGTTCAAAACCGTTCAAGTGTTAATGTCCAAGCACTCATTGCAGTCTAGCCAGTCCTCGCTGAACTCTATTGGTCTGCTGCACTTCTAAACCCTGATCTCTTTAAATGTTCTCTTTCTTTCTGTCTCCAGCCCATCTGTGCTCTGCGAGCTAAGATCTATTTGCACTTTTATTTCTTTCCAGTTGGTTTGTCCTGTTTTGAGTTTTAACGACCTGAGGGGTTTGGAAAGGATTGTTCTTAGCGACACTGCCTCATTGGTGGGTAAATCCTACATCAAAACACCAAGATCTGTTACTGGCAGCAACTTGAGATATGTGCAAATTATGAGAATAAGTATTTAAACTTAACACGTGGCCCCCTGAGGCTCTGTGATGTGCACCTAAACAGCCCATGCAGACAAAAAGTTTGGACTCTAGTCTATCGTTAGATTCCTTGATCAGACTGTTCAAACGTCAGATACAAACCACAGGAACAGCCCAGTCCATGTTCCATGAATGGAAGCTGCCATCTCATTTGAATGTAATGTCCTGTCAACAATGCTTTTAATGTCCTTGGTTTGAAGTGCTTTCATTTCCTGGCGTGTCACTGATGGAACACGCATGGTACACCTGCCTCAAACCACACTCCTTAAAGTAAATGACTCAACCTCTGTGGACCCAAGACTGTGTTCTCCCATCGGATCAGCTTCTTCCTCCTGTGGCCTCACTAAGCTGGTTTAGTGCCCCAGTATGCTTGTGTTGTGCTGCAAAAATAGCATCATGGTGCAAGGATTCTGACGCACAGGACCAGCTCACTGTCAGTGTCTGCGTTAAACTGAATGAAACCAACTCTTGTTTCAAACCAATTTTCTGAAAGAGTTGAAAAAAAACCCGGATACTTTTATAAGAATGAGAAATAATGGAGTTCCCGTGCATGTATAGGTGGGACTGTACTGGCCTGTGCAGGGCAACTGCACTCCATGCACTCAATCAGCCCCCAGTAGGCTGGATGGAGAGCAGGGGTGGGTCTGGATGGAGAGCGGGGGTGGGTCTGGATGGAGAGCAGGGGTGGGTCTGGATGGAGAGCGGGGGTGAGTGGAGAGTAGGTGTGGGTCTGGATGGAGAGCAGGTGTGGGTCTGGATGGAGAGCGGGGGCGGGTCTGGATGGAGAGCGGGGGCGGGTCTGGATGGAGAGCGGGGGCGGGTCTGGATGGAGAGCGGGGGCGGGTCTGGATGGAGAGCGGGGGCGGGTCTGGATGGAGAGCGGGGGCGGGTCTGGATGGAGAGCGGGGGTGGGTCTGGATGGAGAGCAGGGGTGGGTCTGGATGGAGAGCGGGGGCGGGTCTGGATGGAGAGCGGGGGTGGGTCTGGATGGAGAGCGGGGGCGGGTCTGCATGGAGAGCGGGGGTGAGTGGAGAGCGGGGGTGGGTCTGGATGGAGAGCAGGGGCGGGTCTGCATGGAGAGCGGGGGTGGGTCTGGATGGAGAGTGGGGGCGAGTCTGGATGGAGAGCAGGGGTGGGTCTGGATGGAGAGCGGGGGTGAGTGGAGAGCAGGTGTGGGTCTGGATGGAGAGCGGGGGCGGGTCTGGATGGAGAGCAGGTGTGGGTCTGGATGGAGAGTGGGGGCGAGTCTGGATGGAGAGCAGGTGTGGGTCTGGATGGAGAGTGGGGGCGAGTCTGGATGGAGAGCAGGTGTGGGTCTGGATGGAGAGTGGGGGTGGGTCTGGATGGAGAGCGGGGGCGAGTCTGGATGGAGAGCAGGGGTGGGACTGCATGGAGAGCGGGGGTGGGTCTGGATGGAGAGCGGGGGTGGGTCTGCATGGAGAGCGGGGGTGAGTGGAGAGCGGGGGCGGGTCTGGATGGAGAGCGGGGGTGGGTCTGCATGGAGAGCGGGGGTGAGTGGAGAGCGGGGGCGGGTCTGGATGGAGAGCGGGGGCGGGTCTGGATGGAGAGTGGGGGCGGGTCTGGATGGAGAGCGGGGGTGGGTCTGGATGGAGAGCAGGGGTGGGTCTGGATGGAGAGCGGGGGCGGGTCTGCATGGAGAGCGGGGGTGAGTGGAGAGCGGGGGTGGGTCTGGATGGAGAGCAGGGGCGGGTCTGCATGGAGAGCGGGGGTGAGTGGAGAGCGGGGGCGGGTCTGGATGGAGAGCGGGGGCGGGTCTGGATGGAGAGCGGGGGCGGGTCTGGATGGAGAGCGGGGGCGGGTCTGGATGGAGAGCGGGGGTGGGTCTGGATGGAGAGCGGGGGCGGGTCTGCATGGAGAGCGGGGGTGAGTGGAGAGCGGGGGTGGGTCTGGATGGAGAGCAGGGGCGGGTCTGCATGGAGAGTGGGGGCGAGTCTGGATGGAGAGCAGGGGTGGGTCTGGATGGAGAGCAGGGGTGAGTGGAGAGCAGGTGTGGGTCTGGATGGAGAGCAGGGGCGGGTCTGGATGGAGAGCAGGTGTGGGTCTGGATGGAGAGCGGGGGCGAGTCTGGATGGAGAGCAGGTGCGGGTCTGGATGGAGAGCAGGGGCGGGTCTGGATGGAGAGCGGGGGCGGGTCTGGATGGAGAGCGTGGGCGGGTCTGGATGGAGAGCGGGGGCGGGTCTGGATGGAGAGCGGGGGCGGGTCTGCATGGAGAGCGGGGGAGGGTCTGGATGGAGAGCGGGGGTGGGTCTGGATGGAGAGCAGGGGTGGGTCTGGATGGAGAGCAGGGGTGGGTCTGGATGGAGAGCGGGGGTGGGTCTGGATGGAGAGCAGGGGCGGGTCTGGATGGAGAGCGGGGGCGAGTCTGGATGGAGAGCGGGGGCGGGTCTGGATGGAGAGCGGGGGCGGGTCTGGATGGAGAGCGTGGGCGGGTCTGGATGGAGAGCGGGGGCGGGTCTGGATGGAGAGCGGGGGCGGGTCTGGATGGAGAGCGTGGGCGGGTCTGGATGGAGAGCGGGGGCGGGTCTGCATGGAGAGCGGGGGCGGGTCTGCATGGAGAGCGGGGGCGGGTCTGGATGGAGAGCGGGGGCGGGTCTGGATGGAGAGCAGGGGTGGGTCTGGATGGAGAGCGGGGGTGGGTCTGGATGGAGAGCAGGTGTGGGTCTGGATGGAGAGTGGGGGCGGGTCTGGATGGAGAGTGGGGGTGGGTCTGGATGGAGAGCAGGTGTGGGTCTGAATGGAGAGCGGGGGTGGGTCTGGATGGAGAGCGGGGGCGAGTCTGGATGGGGGGCGAGTCTGGATGGAGAGCGGGGGTGGGTCTGGATGGAGAGCGGGGGTGGGTCTGCATGGAGAGCAGGGGTGAGTGGAGAGCGGGGGCGGGTCTGGATGGAGAGTGGGTGCGAGTCTGGATGGAGAGCAGGGGTGGGTCTGGATGGAGAGTGGGGGGCGAGTCTGGATGGAGAGCAGGGGTGGGTCTGGATGGAGAGCGGGGGTGGGTCTGGATGGAGAGCGGGGGTGGGTCTGGATGGAGAGCAGGGGTGGGTCTGGATGGAGAGCGGGGGTGGGTCTGGATGGAGAGCGGGGGCGGGTCTGGATGGAGAGCGGGGGCGGGTCTGGATGGAGAGCGGGGGCGGGTCTGCATGGAGAGCGGGGGGTGGGTCTGGATGGAGAGCGGGGGTGGGTCTGGATGGAGAGCGGGGGTGCATCTGGATGGAGAGCGGGGACGGGTCTGCATGGAGAGCGGGGGTGGGTCTGGATGGAGAGCAGGGGTGGGTCTGGATGGAGAGCGGGGGTGGGTCTGGATGGAGAGCGGGGGTGGGTCTGGATGGAGAGTGGGGGCCGGTCTGGATGGAGAGCGGGGGTGGGTCTGGATGGAGAGCAGGGGTGGGTCTGGATGGAGAGTGGGGGTGGGCCTGGATGGAGAGTGGGGGCGGGTCTGGATGGAGAGCGGGGGTGGGTCTGGATGGAGAGTGGGGGTGGGTCTGGATGGAGAGCGGGGGCGGGTCTGCATGGAGAGCGGGGGTGAGTCTGGATGGAGAGTGGGGGTGGGTCTGGATGGAGAGCGGGGGCGGGTCTGGATGGAGAGTGGGGGTGGGTCTGGATGGAGAGCGGGGGCGGGTCTGCATGGAGAGCGGGGGTGAGTGGAGAGCAGGTGTGGGTCTGGATGGAGAGCGGGGGTGGGCCTGGATGGAGAGTGGGGGCGGGTCTGGATGGAGAGCGGGGGTGGGTCTGGATGGAGAGTGGGGGTGGGTCTGGATGGAGAGCGGGGGCGGGTCTGCATGGAGAGCGGGGGTGAGTGGAGAGCAGGTGTGGGTCTGGATGGAGAGCAGGTGTGGGTCTGGATGGAGAGTGGGGGCGAGTCTGGATGGAGAGCAGGGGTGGGTCTGGATGGAGAGCGGGGGCGAGTCTGGATGGAGAGCGGGGGCGAGTCTGGATGGAGAGCAGGGGTGGGTCTGGATGGAGAGCAGGTGTGGGTCTGGATGGAGAGTGGGGGTGAGTCTGGATGGAGAGCAGGGGTGGGTCTGGATGGAGAGCGGGGGCGGGTCTGGATGGAGAGTGGAGAGCAGAGTCTGGATGGAGAGCAGAGTCTGGATGGAGAGCGGGTCTGGATGCAGAGCGGGCTGGGATTTGCTGTGTGAGTTAACATTCTCAGCAATCACTCTGATGGTCTAAAAGTACCACTCACTTAGAAGCTGCACTAAGATGTGATGTGTCTGATAAATTTATTCCAGAATTCCAACTTTGGTGACTGAGAAAGTCTGCAAAGTTTCACAGTGAATGGTGGTAGATGTTTGTTAAGTAAACATACACATTAAGTGCATTTGCCTGTATTGTGTGTTTTCTACTAGAATTAGTGCATGTGGCTGAAACAGTGTCATGGTAGACACACCTGTGGCTGGTCAGTGATTTGCATCGGACAGCACTGACCTAGATATTGGGCTGAAAGAAGTGTGCTGCGGATCGTAGGGGATCCGAGGTCTGCTTACGGGAGCAGGCGGTAATGCTGAACCCGAGAAAATATCCAAAATATAACAATAGTCCTCACCTTGTACTGTAACCAGGGGCAGCGCCATCAGGAGTGAACAGGGTAGAACTAGGGAGGCCGGCCAGGAGTGCGTTGGGAGAGCGGGGTCGGGTCTGGATGATCTATACGATAAACACGAGCAGCCCCATCCGGAGTGAACGAGCAACATACCCCTCATTCTGTATTGTGCACACGGGCACTATTAGGACCAAAAGAATCATATATTGCATCATTTCTCAAAAGAAGTTCTTGACATTGCCTGAGGAATACTTTGAACTTGTTTCTTTCAAGTCTTTCATGGTCTGTTGAGTCCTGAATAATTTAAGGTGCGAAATATACCATCTTTTAAAGAAAGACCAAGCTTGCATTTATACAGTGCCTTATCACCGACGTCCCATTTTGAAGTGCAGTTACTGTTGTTTTGTAGACAAACGTTGCAGCCCATTTGGGCACAGCAAGGTCCCACAAACAGAAAATGAATGAATGACCAGATAATCTGTTTTTTAGTTGAGTGAGAATGTTGCCCAGGACATAGGGAGAACTCCCCATTCCTCAACTAGTGTTGTGGGATCTTTTACATCCACTTTACACAGACAGCGTCAGTTTAATGTCCCACCCGAAATACGGCTCCTCTGACAATGCAGTGATGCGCCTCAATAACTTCAAGGCTCAAAGTTAACTGGATAAAACAAGGCTTTTATTAGCAAAGAAAGATGCCTGTGTCTTCACCTAGCATTCTGCTGTTCTGCTGCAAGACAAGCCTGGGCTTGTCTTAAGTAGGGCCAGGTATGGGCGGAGCCGACACACCCAATGGGGAGAAAGGGGGCGGTGCGCTATATACAATACAAGGTAAAAACACAGGAGCAGGCAATACAATATATGTAGTTAAATACAGAGTCTGATGAATGACATATTTCATCACATTCACCCCTTCTACAGATTTAGTCTGTCCGGGGGTGTGATAGCCCTCTGTGACCGACATAACGGTTGCGGTGCCGCGGGTGCCGGCTGGGTGTCCCAGGTGACCTCCTGGGTCTCTGCCGGGGGCGCCACCGGGGTTGTTGAAGGAGTAGGTGGTGGGGGTACCGTTGGCTGGTGTTCTTCCAGGGGTGATGAAAGAATAGTGGGTGGGTAATAGTTGTTGTGGTTGTTGTCGTTGTTGCTGTTGTTGTTGTAGTCGTTGTCGTTGTTGCTGTTGTTACCGGCTGGGGCGAGGTCTTTTATGGACACAGTGTCCTCCCATCCGTCGGCGTGCCGGACATACGCATATTGTGGGTTGGCGTGGAGCAGGTGCACTGGCTCCACGAGAGGGTGCGTCTTGTGGCCCCTCACATGCTTCCGCAAAAGTACCGGACCTGGGGTGGAGAGCCATGACGGTATGGATACGCCTGAGGTGGATTTCCGGGGAAACACAAACATTAGCTCATGAGGCGTGGCATTAGTGGCGGTACACAATAGTGACCGTATTGAGTGGAGCACATCTGGGAGGACTTCCTGCCAGCGGGAGATAGGGAGGCCCTTGGTCCTTAGAGTTAGAGTGACTGCCCTCCATACTGTCCCGTTCTCTCGCTCCACCTGACCGTTACCCCGGGGGTTGCAGCTGGTGGTACGGCTCGTGGCGATCCCCTTGGACAGCATGTACTGGCGTAGCTCTTCACTCATGAAGGACGCCCCCCTATCCGTGTGGATATAGCTTGGCATACCAAACAGGCAGAACAGGCTGTTGAGGCATTTAATGACCGTGGCGCTGGTCATGTCTGGGCAGGGAAAGGCGAATGGGAAACGGGAGTATTCGTCCACAATGTTCAGGAAGTAAACATTGCGGTCGACGGACGGGAGGGGGCCCTTGAAATCTAAGCTAAGCCGCTCAAAGGGCCATGTAGCTTTGATTAGGTGGGCTCTATCAGGGCGGTAGAACCGAGGCTTGCACTCAGCGCAAGTGCGGCAGTTCCTGGTCAGAGACCGAACTTCCTCAATCGAGTAGGGTAAGTTGCGGGCCTTTATGAAGTGGAACAGCCGTGTGACCCCTGGGTGGCAGAGGTCGTTGTGGAGGGTCTGTAGCCGATCCCCGGTGGCGTTGGCACACATCCCTCGTGAGAGGGCGTCGGGGGATTCGTTAAGGGCCCCCGGCCGGTATATGATGTCGTACTCGAAGGTGGAGAGCTCGATCCGCCACCTAAGAATCTTATCATTTTTAATCTTCCCCCTCTGTTTATTATTGAACATAAACGCTACCGACCGCTGGTCGGTAAGTAGGGTGAAGCGTTTGCCGGCTAGGTAGTGCCGCCAGTGGCGCACTGCCTCCACGATGGCTTGGGCCTCCTTTTCCACGGAGGAGTGTCTGATCTCGGGCCCCTGGAGGGTCCTCGAGAAGAAAGCTACGGGCCGCCCCGCCTGGTTGAGGGTGGCCGCCAAGGCAAAGTCAGACGCATCACTTTCCACTTGAAAGGGAGTGTTCTCGTCCACTGCCTGTAGCGTGGCCCGCTCAATATCCTGCTTAATGCTTTTGAAGGCAGCATGGGCCTCAGCAGAGAGCGGGAAAGAGGATGCTTTCAAGAGGGGGCGGGCTTTATCGGAGTAGTTAGGGACCCATTGGGCATAATACGAGAATAACCCCAGGCACCTTTTCAGGGCTTTGGGAGTGTTGGGCAGGGGCAGCTCCCGTAGGGGGCGCAATCGGTCGGGGTCTGGTCCGATTTCCCCATTCTCCACTACGCTGCCTAGTATGCAGAGGCGCGTGGTGTTGAAAACGCACTTGTCCTCGTTGTAAGTGAGGTTGAGTTTTTGTGCGGTTTTCAGAAACCTCGCGAGGTTTGAGTCGTGGTCCTGTTGGTTGTGGCCGCAGATGGTGACGTTGTCGAGATAGGGGAAGGTTGCCTGCAAGTGGTGGTCATCGACCATGCGGTCCATCTCCCTCTGAAAGACCAAGACCCCATTCGTCACCCCAAAGGGGACTCTGAGGAACTGGTAGAGGCGTCCGTTTGCCTCGAAGGCGGTGTACGAACGGTCCTCTGGTCTGATAGGGAGCTGGTGGTACGCTGACTTGAGGTCAATAGTGGAGAACACCCGGTATTGGGCAATTTGGTTCACCATCTCGGATATGCGGGGTAGCGGGTAGGCGTCTAGTTGGGTATAGATGTTGACTGTTTGACCATAGTCAATCACCATCCGCTTCTTCTCGCTACCCCTCACCACCACCACTTGGGCGCGCCACGGGCTGTTGCTGCGTTCAATAATGCGCTCTCTCAGGAGCCTGTCTACCTCGGTCGCGATAAACCGCCTGTCCTCCCAGCTGTACCTCCTGCTTTTGGCCGCTATTGGCCGGCAGTTAGGGGTAAGGTTCGTGATGCGCTATCAATTACTCAAAAAAGACAGAGTTAAGAGAGTAACTAAAGGCTTTTATTAACAAAAGAATGAAGGTCTGCCTCGAGTGGTCGACCAGTCCAGAAATACAAAGGGCTGGGGAGCAGTTACCTTTATACTAGGACTTGTGGGAGGAGTCAGCCGAGGCATGTCCAGGCATGTACACAGTGGAATACAAACAGTGGTTTACCACATTCGCCCCTTGTTTAAAATTGAGTCCGGCGGGGTGAAGTGTATTAAAAGTTAGTGTATTGGAGTCTCTCCGGAGGTCTTGTCTGCCGCTGTGACCGGCGTGGCGACGGCAGGGGTAGTGGAGCTTCCGGCGTTGAGTCCTGCGTAGGCTGTGGCACAGGCGTGTCGTCCTCGTAGATGTCGAGCGGGTCGCGGGGCCCAGGCCTGCCGTCTGCTGGGGCTGGATATCGGATCGTGGGGGGGGGTGGTAGTGAGTAGTGGGTTACTGCGGCCCCTGAGGGTGCAAGGTCTCTTATGGAGACTGTGTCCTCCCGCCCGTCCGGGTATGCAATGTAAGCATACTGGGGGTTGGCGTGGAGGAGGTCGACCCTCTCGACCGGGGGGTCCATTTTATGGGTCCTCACGTGTCTTCTCAGTAGGACCGGCCCTGGGGACGTCAGCCATGGCGGTAGCGATGTCCCCGATGTGGACTTCCTTGGGAAGACAAACATTTTCTCATGAGGGGTGGCGTTAGTGGCAGTGCAGAGCAGTGACCGAATAGAGTGGAGTGCATCGGGGAGCACATCCTGCCAGCGGGAGGTTGGAAGGCCCCTAGACTTTAAGGCTAGCAGGGCGGCCTTCCAAACTGTCGCATTTTCTCTTTCCACCTGTCCGTTCCCCCGGGGGTTGTAACTGGTGGTCCTGCTTGTGGCAATACCCCTAGTTAGCAGGTACTGACGGAGTTCGTCGCTCATAAACGATGAGCCCCGGTCGCTATGGATATAGCTGGGGAAACCGAACAGGGTGAAGAGGTCGTTCACTGGTCATGTCCGGGCAGGGGATGGCGAACGGGAAACGGGAGTACTCATCAATAATATTGAGGAAGTACACATTGCGGTCGGAGGAGGGGAGAGGCCCTTTAAAATCAACGCTCAGGCGCTCGAAGGGGCGAGTGGCTTTTATCAGGTGGGCCCTGTCTGGTCTATAAAAGTGCGGTTTGCACTCAGCGCAGACTTGGCAGTTCCTGGTCATGGTCCTGACCTCCTCAATAGAGTAAGGCAGGTTGCGGGCCTTGATGAAGTGGAAGAACCTGGTGACCCCCGGGTGGCAGAGGTCATTGTGGAGGGCCCGCAGTCTATCGATCTGCGTGCTGGCGCAGGTGCCACGCGATAGCGCATCCGGGGGTTCATTGAGCTTCCCGGGCCGGTACAAGATCTCGTAATTGTAGGTGGAAAGTTCGATTCTCCACCTCAAGATCTTGTCATTTTTGATTTTGCCCCTCTGCTTGTTGTTAAACATGAAAGCAACTGAACGCTGGTCAGTGAGCAGGGTAAATCGTTTTCCGGCCAGGTAGTGCCTCCAATGACGCACAGCCTCCACAATCGCCTGGGCCTCCTTCTCAACAGCGGAGTGTCTGGTCTCCAGGCCTTGGAGGGTTCGTGAAAAGAAGGCCACGGGTCTCCCCGCCTGATTGAGGGTAGCGGCCAGGGCAAAGTCGGACGCGTCGCTTTCCACCTGGAAGGGGATGGATTCGTCCACTGCGTGCATGGTGGCTTTGGCAATGTCCTCCTTGATACGGTGGAAGGCTAAGCGGGCCTCTGCCGTCAAGGGAAAAGAGGTGCACTTGATCAGCGGACGGGCCTTGTCCGCATAGTAGGGGACCCACTGGGCGTAATAGGAGAAAAACCCTAGGCACCTCTTCAGGGCCTTGAGGCAGTGGGGCAGTGGGAGTTCCATAAGGGGACGCATCCGGTCGGGGTCGGGGCCGATGACTCCGTGTTCCATAACGCAGCCAAGGATGGCGAGGCGGTTTGTGCGGAATATGCACTTCTCCTTGTTATATGTCAGGTTCAGGAGTTGGGCGGTGCGGAGGAATTTTTCGAGGTTTGCGTCATGGTCCTGCAAGTCACGGCCGCAGATGGTCACATTGTCCAGATATGGGAAAGTGGCCTGCAACGCATTTTGATCTACCATCCGGTCCATCTCCCTTTGGAAGACGGAGACCCCGTTGGTGACGCCAAAGGGAACCCTAAGGAAGTGATAGAGGCAGTCGTTTGCCTCAAAGGCGGTATACTGCCTGTCCTCAGGGCGGATAGGGAGCTGGTGGTCCGCTTATTTCAGGTCAATGGTCGAGAAGACGCGGAACTGCGCGATCTGGTTGACCATATCAGCTATGCGGGGGAGTGGGTAGGCGTCCAGCAGGGTGTAGCGATTTATTGTCTGACTGTAGTCGATGACCAGGCGCTGCTTCTCGCCGGTCTTAACGACCACAACCTGGGCTCGCCAGGGGCTGGTGCTGCCCTCAATAATCCCTTCCTTCAGGAGCCGCTCCACTTCGGTTTGAATGAAAACCCTGTCCCCGGCACTGTATCGCCTGCTCTTTGTGGCGATGGGCTTACAGTCGGGGGTGAGGTTAGCAAACAGTGGGGGGGGGGGTGACTCTGAGTGTGGAGAGGTTGCACCTGGTGCGCGGCGGGCAATTTGGAAGCTGCTGGCTGCGGACTGTGAGTGGGGGTAGGGGTCCACCGTACGCCATCGTAACACTTTTAAGGTGGCACTGAAAATCTAACCCCAGCAGGACGGCAGCGCAGAGGTCGGGCAGGACCAGAAGTTTAAAATGATCGTACACAGTCCCGTCTACTACGAGTGTCACCACGCAGTAGCCGCCGATGTCCGCCGACTGGGACTCGGAGGCCATAGAAATCCGCTGGTGCGCAGGCAGGACTGGGAGAGAGCAACGCCGCACCGTGTCGGGGTGGATGAAGCTCTCCATGCTCCCAGAGTCAAAAAGGCAGATTGTATCGTGACCATTTACCTTAATGTCCATTGTGGAACTGGCCAGCTGGTGCGGTCTCGCTTGGTCCAGTGTAACGGATGCCAGCGTAGGGGTCGGTGTGTCGCTGCGGGTATCAGATGAGGCGGTGTTGGGGGCCTGCTGCGTTCCGGCTGTCGTCCAAGATGGCGGCGTCCATGATCCCCATGTGGCTGGAGGCGTCCAAAATGGCTGCTGTACCGGTGGTTCGCACATGGCCAGGGAGGCCCAAGATGGCGGCCCGCATGGCCCACACGCGGCGCTGCTGGGGTTCGGGGTGGCTTTGGCCCTGCAGACGCTAGCGTAGTGTCCCTTCTTCCCGCAGCCCGAGCAGATCGCGTTTTTCGCCGGGCAGCGCGCTCTGGGGTGTTTTGCCTGGCCACAGAAGTAGCATTTCTGGCCTTGGGGCACTGCTGTCTGGCCTTGGGACACTGCTGCGGTAGTTGGGCCGTTGCTGGGGTGTGGCTGGGGTGGCACGGCGCTATGAGGCGGTCCTACCGTGTCCCAGGCTGTCATTCCCCGCGGCGTGCACGGTGCAGAGGAGTAGGCATCCATGCCCCGGTAGGCTGCATCCAATGATAGTGCGAGTTCAGAGGCCTTGTTGAGGTCGAGGTCACTCTGCTCCAACAGTCGCTGTCGGGTGTAATTGGATCTGTGGCCCGCTACAAAAGCGTCCCGGATAAGTTCCTCTGTGTACACGGCGGCCTTTACATCCTTACAACCACAGGCCCGGCCAAGCACAGACAGTGCCTGAAGGTATTCCACGGTCGATTCCCCAGGTTGTTGTTTACGACTCCCCAGAAGGTGCCTGGCGTACACTTCGTTCACTGGGCGCGTGTACTGGTCCTTGAGGAGCTTGATAGCGTCCGCGTACGAGGTCGCGTCTTGGATGACCGAGTACACTCGGTGGTTCACTTTGGAGGTCAGGACATCCAGTTTGTCCTCGTCCGATTTGATTGCTGCGGAGGCGGTCAGGAATTTTTCGAAACACTTAAGCCAGTGAGTAAACTTGGTGGATGAGTCCGCCTCCCGATGATCTAAGTCCAGGCATGCTGGTGTGAGGATCTTCTCCATTATAAAAATGTTGTTAACAAAATTGATGCGCTATCAATTACTCATAAAAGACTGAGAGTTAAGAGAGTAACTAAAGGCTTTTATTAACAAAAGAATGAAGGTCTGCCTCGAGTGGTCAACCGGTCCAGAAATACAAAGGGCTGGGGAGCAGTCACCTTTATACTAGGACTTGTGGGAGGAGTCAGCCGAGGCATGTCCAGGCATGTACACAGTGGAATACAAACAGTGGTTTACCACAGTTTGCGAATAGCGGAGGCGGCTTTACCTTCAGGGTAGCCAGACCGCACACTGTGAGGGGCGGCTGGGACCCACCGAAATTGAGCGTGATGCTTTGGTGGTGGCACTGAAAATCCAAGCCCAAGATCACGCTCACACATAAATCCTTCATAATTAACAGTTTTAAATTATTATATACAGTGCCTTTAACGGACAATCGTACTGCGCAGTAACCCGCAATAGTCGATAGCTGGGTTTTGTCGGCCATAGAGATCGTGCCCTGAGTAGGGACTATAGTTAGAGAGAGTCGTTGTACCAGACCAGGGTGAATGAAGCTCTCCGTGCTCCCGCTGTCAATTAAACATTTAACCTTGAACCCGTTTACCTCGATGTCCACCATCGATTTGGATCGTGGGTGCGGTCTGGACTGGTCCACTGTGATCGACGCCACTGTTGGGCCCTGATCGGGACAAGATGGTGGGCCACACGAGGCCGGGTAAGATGGCGTCCACGATGTCTGCTCGCGAGATGGCGGACCCCACGAGGTCGGACAAGATGGCGTCCAAGATGGCCGCTCCCACGGCACGCACGCGGCGGTGGCGGGTTTGTCTGCGGGGTTCCCTCTGCACACCTTCCCAAAGTGCCCCTTCTTACCGCACTTACAGCAGGTGGTGCCTTTCGCCGGGCACAGGTTCCTGATGTGCTTCGGCTGCCCGCAGAAGTAGCATTTGGGGCCCCGATGCGTCGCGGCGGTCGTAGGGCTTCTGCGGGGAGAGCAGGGCCCCGACGATGTTGGGCTACCGGGCGGGGAAGATGTCTTCCAACATGGCGGCGCCCTTGTTGCGTACGAGGCGGCGTGGGCCGCGCGGCCTGAAGAGTAGGAGTCAGAGTTCTTCTGAGCCACATCCAGCGATCGCGCTGTGTCCACAGTCTGTGTCAGATCTAGGCCCGTTTTCTCTAGCAGTCTCTGCCGGATGTAATTAGAGCTAAGGCCTGCGATAAAGGCATCCCGAATAAGCTCGTCTGTGTACACCGTGGCTTTCACGTCTTTGCATTTGCAGTCTTTGCCAAGCGCTTTTAGGGTGACTAGAAAGTCCTCTAGCGACTCTCCGGGTCGCTGTGTGCAGGTAGCAAGCAGATGCCTGGCGTACACCTCGTTGGCAGGCCGCTGATAGTGGGCCTTTAGAATGTTGCAGGCATCCAGGTAGGTGGCGGCGTCTTGGATGAGTGGAAAAACCCGGTGGCTTACCCGATTCTGCAGGATGCCAAGTTTCACATCTCCGGTGGCTCTAGAGGCTGTGACGGCTTCGGAGTTGGCCATATAAAATTCCAAGCACTGGAACCAGTGTCCAAACCGTGCCGATGCATCCGAAGCATGCGGGTCCAAATCCAAGCGTTCCGGTTTCAAAAGTTGATCCATCGTTGAAATTTTGCTAATAAAATTGATGCGCCTCAATAACTTCAAGGCTCAAAGTTAACTGGATAAAACAAGGCTTTTATTAGCAAAGAAAGATGCCTGTGTCTTCACCTAGCATTCTGCTGTTCTGCTGCAAGACAAGCCTGGGCTTGTCTTAAGTAGGGCCAGGTATGGGCGGAGCCGACACACCCAATGGGGAGAAAGGGGGCGGTGCACTATATACAATACAAGGTAAAAACACAGGAGCAGGCAATACAATATATGTAGTTAAATACAGAGTCTGATGAATGACATATTTCATCACATGCAGCACTCCCTCACAACTGCACTGAAGCCTAGAATACATTCAAGTATGTAGTGAGGTGAGACCTACTAGCTCAGAGGTGAGAGTGCTACCAACTGAGCTAACCTGACACTTTCATATCACAGTTTACTTGGTTGTTGAATCGTTGAAAGCTCCCTCCATTATCTGTTTATGAAGCTTCCACGTAAGCCATGAAATGTGCCAGCACAGAAACAGGCCGTTCTGCTCATCAGGTGAGCACTGGTGCTTATCTTCACCACTGGTGCTCGACATGATTTGCATCATCTTGTTTCCTGCATTTCAACCAATGTGGTTTGCAGTGTTACCGGCCTTGACTTCACCCGGGTTTGTCACAATAAAAAAAAAACCTTTATACTGTTGTGCCCCTAGAACAGGGTTTCAGATGTTAACACTGAAGTTCCACAGGCTGGAGGCTTCACAGTGGATATTCTAATTACAACTTAGGGTGGTTTTGAAATTAGAAGCACAGTTGTATTGAGAGTCGGAGTAACAATACGCTGGGGAAAGGTAGGTTGTGGGTCAGTGCCTGCGAGCCCCCAACATTGTTCTGGAAAGGCCAAGAACTTCCCAACAGGAATGGGCCCTGTCTCGTGTCTCCTAGTAACTGTAACATTTGCATATTGATTTATCATTGGCCCGCAGGCATCTGTAAGGAATACCTATTATATTCACATGTGATCGCATGCTGAGTTGTCATTGGCCTGCAGGCATCTGTAAGGACTGCTATTGTTTGGGAAGACCCAGGGGTCGTAACTCCATTTTGTCCACACGGTGCTGTATGTATGTTTGAGTTCACAGACCTGATGCTTCATTAAAATAGTTTAAACTGTAATACTCCGTTGTCCTGCAATTTATTATTTTTGTACAAAGTGTGCAAAACAAGACATGGTGTCAGAACAGGGATTTGAAATGGACATCGTTGGAGCTCCCTTACCTCGAATGAATTGGGGATCTTTGAACTTACAAAACAACTCATCGATGACTTCATTGGAACCGCTCCATTTAATTTGGCCGGGAAACGCGTATGACTGGTTTAATTGGGGCCGTTAAGTAAAAGTCGCACTGAAGAACGCGCTGTTCACAACATCGGGTTCCCGACCCGCTACGCATCCCGACTGTAAGGTAGAGATTCCGGCCTTTGTTACCCAATTGGATTAATCTTGACTGTTAGTGAAACAATCTCTTTCCCCCGCCCCCACCCCCCCCCCCCCGCCCATGTCCAATATTTTTAGAACTAACAAATGAAAGTGTTCAAAGCAAAAGAAAAAAAAGCACATTTTGTTTAACGTCCCTATATTTTTCACCTGGGTTGCTGGCAGCAGTGTCCTGGAGATTAATCATCAATTCCTGGAGACTCCAGGGCAATCCTGGAGGGTTGGCAACCCTATTTGCAGTACACATGTCTTTTTTGCCCTCTTTTCCCCGCTCTGAATCTTGCTCCACTTTTCACCTCTTTTCCTTATGGTTCTAACTTTTACTCTGGTATAATTCTTTGGGCAGTGATCTCCAGTACTTCATCTATGTGACTGTTATTTAGTGAGTGCTGGCAGCTATTCAACCACAAAGCGGATTATAGCCAAGCCTGATCCTGTCCTCACAGAATATCCACACATGTATATTCCAGGGGTCAAAGGATAGTGATAAGGAATCGGAATCCCGGATGATAACTGTGCTGAGGTCAATTGTAGCCCTGCAACTGCTGCACTGAGGAGACCAGCTAATGCAGCACAGATTGGGAACTGATCTTTAGGGCTGGATGGCTCAGCAATTCACTGAATAAACTCACATCAGGGGAGACCAGAAACACTATTTTAATCATCGCAGTTTTCAGATGTGAAAGGATGATGTTCTCACACCCAGTTAACAGTTTCTGCAGGACATATGTTAGGATTTGGGATGCACTGCCTGATAGGGTGGTGGATACAGATTCAATAGTAGTCTTCAAATGGGAATTGGATAAATACTTGAAAGAGAAAGAATTGCAGGGCTATGTGGAAAGAGCGGGTGAGTGGGACTAACTGGATTGCTCTTCGAAAGAGCTGGCACAGACTCGATGGGCCAAATGGCCTCCTTCTGTGCTGTACTATTCTATGATAGAGAATGGTGCAAGTTCAAGCAACACATGGAGTTGATGTTTTCGGGTCCACTGAAAAGCAAAGGGGAGGAAGAAAGATGCAGCTACCTACTCCTGTGGATCGAAGAAAAAGGGAGAGACATTTTTAACACATGGTCTCTCACCGCGGATGAAGCAAAGGTACTGAAAAGTTATTTTGACCGTTTTGAAGCATATGTGATGCCCAAGACAAATACGATATTCGCTAGGTACAAGTTTCAGGAGAAAGTACAAGGAGCTAGTGAGTCGTTTGAACAGTTCGTGACTGAGTTAAAACTGCTGGTAAAAGACTGTGTATATTCAGATAAAGATGAGATGGTCAGAGACCGCATCGTGTTTGGAATACATTCAGCTAAAGTGAGAGAGAAACTTTTGAATGTTGGGTCCGGGCTAACGCTGGACAAAGCTATGGACATAGTTAGATTGCATGAGATAGCCCAAGCACAGTTGAAAACCATAACCGGCGCCACGAACAGCTCAAGTGAACAGACAGTGCACGCAGTTAATAGATACACACCAAAGAACATTGCCCAGAGAGCGTGTTTCAGAACAGAAAGAACAGCGAGAGTTCTAAAAATGGGCGACACAGACATAAAACGCTTCAAAAACTGTGGATATTGTGGAAACAACTGGCATGGAGAAAAGGATTACTGCCCTGCCAAAGGAAGGCAATGTACTAAATGTGGTAAACGGAACCACTTTGCTAAAGTTTGCAAGACTGTTTTCGGAAAAGCAGTATACACAGTGAGTGACAGCCAAATGCCAGATAGAGAGCCAAATGCAAAGGAACTGTTTATTGATTCTGTGTCACAGAAAAAACAGCTTTTGCCGATATTGAGATAGGAAAACAGGGCAAAGAGCTTAAGTTTAAACTAGACACTGGATCTCAGGTTAATGTAATTCCTCTGAGTGCGTATCACAGCTTGAAGGATGAGTGTGAGCTACAGCCCACCTCACGCAGACTGACTGGCTATGGGGGTGAGCAGCTCATTGTAAAAGGCACATGCGTGATGAAGTGCAAGTACAAAGAAAGCGACACGATGCTGGACTTTTACATTGTTAACACTCGAGCACCTCCAGTGCTAGGTCTAAAGGCATGGACCTCGTTAAGCTAGTGCTGTCATTGACAGCACCAGTTGAGAAGCAGACAGTCATGGAGGAGTTTGCTGACGTTTTCAAAGGAATCGGACTATTCCCAGGTGAATGCACTATTCACCTTGACCCAGCAGCAACCCCTGTGGTTTGCCCACCGAGAAGGATACCCCTTGCTCTACGTAGTCGCCTGAAGGAGGAGCTGCAGAGAATGGAGAATACAGAAATCATCGTCTGGGAAACAGAACCGACAGAGTGGGTCAACGCGTTATTAGTGGTTGAAAAACCACGTACAGGCAAGCTCAGAGTCTGTCTCGACCCCAGAGATTTGAACAAGGCTATCAAACGCCCTCACTACCCTCTACCAACGCTAGATGACATCACACCCACGCTAGCGGGAGCACGTTACTTCAGTGTAATGGACGCACAATCAGGATACTGGACTATCAAGCTCACGGAAGAGTCATCTAAGCTAAGAACGTTCAACACACCATTTGGACGCTACCGATTTCTGCATTTACCATTTGGTCTTATCTCAGCTCAGGATGAATTCCAGCGGAAGATCGACGAAACCTATGAAGGCCTCGATGGAGTAGTCACAATCGCAGATGACATCCTCAACTATGGCAGGAATAGAGAGGAACATGACAGGAACCTCCGTGCGATGCTACAAAGATCACGGGAGAAAGGCATCCGGCTCAACCCCAAGAAAAGCATAATCGGATCCACCGAGATCAGTTATTTCGGGCATTCGCCTCTCAACTGATGGCATTAAGCCGGATCCAGAGAAAATCTCCGCCATCAAAAAGATGGAGCCACCGAAGAACCGCGCAGAGCTAGAGACAGTACTAGGCATGGTTAACTACTTAGCCAAGTTTGCCCCGAGCCTCTCCGAAATCAACGCACCCATGCGTCAGTTGCTCAAACAATCCAATGAGTTCCTGTGGGACAAACAACATGACACAGCATTTCAGAAAATGAAAGACCTAATCACCAGAGAACCAGGACCAGTTCTTGCCTACTTCGACCCCAACAAAGAGCTCAGACTACAAGTGGACGCGTCAAAGTACGGACTAGGCGCAGTATTACTGCAAGAAGGAAAGCCCATCGGCTACGCTTCCAGATCTCTCACAGACAGTGAAATCAACTATGCTCAAACCGAGAAAGCGCTATATGCAATTCTGTTTGGATGTAAGCGTTTCCACCAATACGTCTATGGCCGACAAATCATTGTGGAATCCGACCACAATCCCCTCGAGTCAATCATGAGGAAACCACTAGCCGCAGCCCCACCAAGGCTACAGAGAATGATCCTTCAGCTACAGAAGTATGACTTTACAATCATTGACCCCCCAGGCAAAGACATTCCTGTCGCAGACACGCTCTCCAGAAAGTCTCTTAGCTACCAGGACAGCAGCCTCAGTGAAGGCGTGGATGTGCAGGTGCACATGGTGTACAACAGCTTACCTGTGAGTAACTCAAAACTGAAGGAGATCCGAGCAGCAACAGAGAAAGATGCACAACTCACACTGCTGAGCAAAGTCATACATGAAGGATGGCCTGAGGAAAGGAGGAAATGCCCTCAGAGCATATCTGAATTCTGGAACCACAGAGACGAACTGTCACAAATCAACGGAATCGTCTTCAAAGGGGAGAAAATCATCATTCCTACCAGTCTCAGAGAAGAGATGTTGACAAAAATTCATGCTGGACATATGGGCATGGAAAAATGCAAACAAAAGCACGTGACATTATGTTTTGGCCCGGAATGTGCAAACACATTGAGGACATTGTCGGAAAATGTTCCATTTATCTAGAACGCCGTCCATCAAATATCAAAGAGCCCATGATACCTCACCGTATCCCAGACAGGCCCTGGCAGGTCGTCCGCTGCAAGCAAGTGCATGCAAAATGTGTACAGAGACAGCAACACCAAAAGAGATACTATGACAGGTCAGCTAGACTACTGCCGCTGCTGCACAATGGAGAATCCGTCAGAATCCAGGAGCATGACTACTGGAAGCCAGCAGTCGTCATCCAGCCAGCTGACACTGAGCGATCGTATCACGTCCGCACCCCAGAAGGACAGGTGTACCGCCGCAATCGCAGGCACCTCCTGAACACCAAGGAACAACACCGTCATTCCGACGAGAGGATCAGTTCAACAGAGTGTGATGAACCGAGCAATACACAAAACACATCATACTTACCTGAACCTAAACCTGAACCTGATTTGTTTACCGATTCAGGAACATGCTCAGTTCCATACCACACAAGGTCGGGGCGAGAGGTCAAGCCTGGAGTTATCCTTGACTTGTGAACTGTCAAAGGGTGTAGGCGGATCGCTGCCCTAAAAAAACTGTACATCGTTATTGAAACGTTGAGATGTTTTCAGTGCTAGTTAAATGTTTATTTACTTATATGTTGATGCTACTGACAACATTATGTAGAAGAAAGGTTCAAAATTAATGCATAACATTTTTCTTTTAAAAGAAAGGGGATGTAACATTTGCATATTGATTTATCATTGGCCCGCAGGCATCTGTAAGGAATACCTATTATATTCACATGTGATCACATGCTGAGTTGTCATTGGCCTGCAGGCATCTGTAAGGACTGCTATTGTTTGGGAAGACCCAGGGGTCCTAACTCCATTTTGTCCACACGGTGCTGTATGTATGTTTGAGTTCACAGACCTGATGCTTCATTAAAATAGTTTAAACTGTAATACTCCGTTGTCCTGCAATTTATTATTTTTGTACAAAGTGTGCAAAACAAGACAGTAACGGCTTAGCGTAGCATGGCAACAGGTTGCCCCTGACCTGTCTGTTGGAAGCAGTGATTGGCAGAGCAGGCCATGGTTAGAGATGGTCTTAGACTAATAAAGAAAAATAACTGGCTCAGTGTGATTGAAACAGAGATCAGAATGATCCTAGGTTCTATCCTCAGTCTGTGCTGAGTTAGCTGATCTCAGCAGGGGTGGTGCTAAGGGCTGTATACTTGGCCTCAGCCTTCCTGGGATAGCGAGTGGACAAATCATCCTGGGTTCCTGGCACTGATCAGAATCCAGTGACTCCTGGTGGAAAATGCACGTGTGCTGGTGTCGGCTTTGATGATTCCCCTCCCCCCGCACCCGTAATCGAACCTCAGTGCCAAGGCTCACCATGTGAATGATGGTCACTTGGGCATTTTACCAGTGGGTGTAGAGTCTGTGGAGCTCTACACCAGCATGGAGACACGACCTCCAGGAGGGGAGGGAAGAACAGAAGGTCCCGATATTTTGCCGTTGTGCTGGCCGCTTCAGGAGGGAGGCGGAAAATGAGACAGAACCTAGATCTGCCAGGAGTCCACCTTGTGAAGAGGAATCTAGGAAATTCCAGTAGTGGAGGCCGTGAGTGGATCTGTAATGTTGCAATACTAGTGTCTGTGAGGTATGTAAATAATGGCCCTGAATTTGCAGTCAGAGGCTTCCCGTGGGCGGATGCCTCTGACCAGCAAAAAATCTACAAACCTACCTGATGGTCCTGGAGGTTCAGACACTTGCGCTCCTCGACCTCTATGCGTAGGTCTGCGTAGAGGCACATGCTTGCCAACCACCTGCGCCCCTGGGATCACGTGGGCCAGGCCAACCAATGAAAGAAGGAGGATCCCCCTTCATACTTATGGAGATTCCGTATGTACGGAACCTCCATAAGCATGAATGGGAATACCCCAAAAATACACGTACACTTCAAATAAATAAATAAAAAACTTCACATATTTAAAATTAATCAAAATGGCATTTAATTAAGTATTTAAAACATAAATAAATTTACGTATTTTAAAGGAGCTAAAAATAAACTTACCTTATTTCACAGGTTTTTAAATGTATACATTATTGAAAACATTTATTTTCTGTTCCTTAAAAGTCTTATGCTCCCTAAACCTCTTCGCCTCTCTACGTCTATTTTGAACAACAACAACTTGTATTTATATAGCACCTTTTAATGTAGTAAACCATCCCAAGGTGATTCACAGGAGTATTGCAAGTCAAAAAAATTTGACACCGAGAAGAAATTAGGGCAGCTGACCAAAAGCTTGGCCAAAGAGGTAGTTTTTAAGGAGCTTGGCCAAAGAGGTAGGTTTTAAGGAGGAAAGAGAGGTAGTGAGGCAGAGAGGTTTAGGCAGGGAATTCCAGAGCTTAGGGCCTAGGCAACAGAAGACACGGCCACCAATGGTTGAGCGATTATAATCAGGGATGCTCAAGAGGGCAGAATTAGAGGAGCGCAGATATCTCAGGCGGGGTTGTCGGGCTGAAGGAGATTACAGAGATAAGGAGGGGCGAGGCCATGGAGAGATTTGAAAACAAGGATGAGAATTTTGAAATCGAGGCGTTGCTTAACTGGGAGCCGATGTAGGTCAGCGAGCACAGGGGTGATGGGTGAACGGGACTTGGTGTGAGTTAGGACACGGACAGCAGAGTTTTGGATCACCTCAAGTTTACATAAAGTAGAATGTGGGAGGCCAGCCAGGAGTGTGTTGGAATAGTCAAGTCTAGAGGTAACAAAGGCATGGATGAGGGTTTCAGCAGCAGATGCGCTGAGGCAAGGGTGGAGATGGGCGATGTTACGGAGATAGTTATGCTGTGGATATGTGGTCGGGAGCTCATTTCAGGGTCAAATATGACACCAAGGTTGCGAACTGTGTGGTTCAGCCTCAGACAGATGTTAGGGAGAAGGTTGGAGTCAGTGGCTAGGGAACGGAGTTTGTGCCGGGGACCGAAAACAATGGCTTCGGTCTTCCCAATATTTAATTGCAGAAAATTTCTGCTCATCCAGAACTGGATGTCAGACAAGCAGTCTGACAATTTAGAGAGCGTGGAGGGGTTGAGAGAAGTGGTAGTGAGGTAGAGCTGGGTGTCGTCAGCATATATGTGAAAACTGATGCAGTGTTTTCGGATGATGTTGCCAAGGGGCAACATGTAGATGAGAAATATGAGGGGGCCAAGGAAACATCAGAGGTAACGATGCGGGAGCGGAAAGAGAAACCATTGCAGGTGATTCTCTGGCTGCGATTAGATAGATAAGAATGGAACCAGGTGAGTGCAGTTCCACCCAGCTGGATGACGGTGGAGAGACATTGGAGAAGGATGGAGTGGTCAGCCATGTTAAAGGCTGCAGACAAGTCAAGAAGGACGAGGAGGGATAGTTTACCTTTGTCATAGTCACAAAGGATGTAATTTGTGACTGATGAGAGCCGTTTCGGTACTGTGGCAAGGACGGAAACCTGATTGGAGGGATTCGAACATGGCATTGTGGGAAAGATGGGCACGGATTTGGGAGGTGACAACACATTCAAGGACTTTGGGAGAGGAAAGGGAGGTTGGAGATAGGGCGGTAGTTTGCAAGGACGGAGGGGTCGAGGGTTGGTTTTTGAGGAGAGGGCGATGATGGCAGTTTGAGGGAGAGGGGGACAGTACTTTAGGGGAGAGAACCGTTAACAATGTCAGCTAACATGGGAGCCAGAAAAGGAAGTTGGGTGGTCAGCAGTTTGGTGGGAATAGGGTCGAGGGAGCAGGAGGTGGGTCTCATGGACAAGATGAGCACAGAGAGGTCATGAGCGGAGATCGGAGAGAAACTGGAGAAAGATGTGAGTTCAGGGCTAGGGCAGTGCGGAACCTTAGAGGAAGTTTGTCCCAGTGGGCTAGAGGAAGGAAGGGAGGTGGTAGAGGCAGCTGAATGGATGGTCTCGATCTTAGAGACAAAGAAGTCCATGAGCTCCTCACACTTGTTGTCAGAGGTGAGGGGCTTAAGAAGACGGTTAGCAGTAGAGAATAGGAGCCGGGGTTTATCTTTGCATCCCAGAATGATTCTGGAATAGTGAGCAATTTTTGGCAGATGAGAGCAGAACCCGATAATGCTTTATGTGGTCCAGCCAGATCTGGCGGTGAATGGCTAAACCAGTTGTCTGCCATATCCGTTCAAGTCTGTGTCCCTTGGACTTAAGGGAGCGAAGATGAGAGCCATACCAGGGGGAACAGCCAGGATGAGAGAGAGTAAGGCCTAGAAATTGGGTTGGGGTGTCAAAGTGGCGCAAAAGTCGCCTGAGCGCAGGACTTAGTGCAGCGATCGGAGTAATACCGATCGCCAGAAATTCAGTTTCAGTGCCCCTCGAGGGACACAGGGCGAGGCTCGAGGTGCTCCGCGTCCCTCTTAGGGCGCTGAAACTGATTATCACAGCGCAACGTGCCGCAGCGCCACACGCTGCAGCACGGCACACTGCGGTACTGCAGGCCTTCCTCCCACTGTTAAGGGGGAGGTGCCTGCAACAGCGTGATCCCCGCTCGCGAGTGTCGGCAAATGAGCCCGGCACCAAGGAGAAGTGCCGGGCTCTCGGGAAACAGCCGGCAATGCCGCGGGGGGGTGGGGTGGTTAGGAGGCCGGGGACGGAGATGCTAGCAGGCGGCCACTGAAAAAGCGGCCGCCCCGCACGAAAAAGCGGCCGCCCCGCACCTCCACCTTAACTTGCGTCGCTGCCGGCACAGTAAGGCCCCGTGAACCGGGCGCGGGTAGCGAATGGCGCAACTGCGGCGTTCGCTACCAAATATCGTGAACGGGGCGCGAATGGGGCGCTGCGCACACCGATGACGTCATCGGTGGCGGCGCAGCGCAACAGGCTAACGCCACCATTAGTGCCCCTCCTGAATATCGCGGGAGGCGCAGCCAGTGGCGCTACAGCCACTGCCTGCCTCTTTAGGCGCTAACAGGTGGCGCTACTCACACAATTTCTCCCCCTAATTGTTTTAATAGGGACTAGGGCATCAAAGGTGGTGGTGAGGGTGTGAATGAGCAGATCGGTAGCTGTATAAATGTCATGGTGAATGGAGGGCCAAAGGCTGGACAGTTGGGATTTCATAACTGCAGTTGTAAGAGAGTTAGGAGAGAGTTTTTTCCAGGGGTGTGCACAGAGGAAGTAGGGTTGGAGAAGTAAGAAGTTCTTTAAAACCTACCTCTTTGACCAAGCTTTTGGTCACCTGTCCTAATTTCTCCTTATGTGGCTCGGTGTCAGATTTTGTTTTATAATACTCCTGTGAAGTGCCTTGGGACGTTTTACTACATTAAAGGCACTATATAAATATAAGTTGTTGTTGTTGTTGACTTGAGGCATTTTCCAGAACTGTTGTGCTAAATGGAGTTTGTATCCCACCAATCTTCTTCCCATTTTCACCATCTCTCCAATGTCAGCCATGGCTCAGTAGGTAGCATTCTCACCTGCTCAGGTGGATGTAAAATTTCCCATGGCACTATTTGAAGAAGAGCAGGGGAGTTCTCCCGGCGTCCTGGCCAACATTAATCCATCAGCAACACCTAAAAACAGGTTACCTGGTCATCTATCTCATTGCTGTGAGTTTGCCTTTATAATAAGTGACAACACTTCCAAAGTAATGAATTGGTTGTGGGACAGCCTGAGGGCATGAAAGATGATATAGAATGCAAGTTCCTTCTCTCCAGAGGGGCTAACTGTTCAGAGGGGAAGGCATGGGAGAACATGCATTCCCCAGTATTACGGGAGCTGTAATTCACTTACGTCAGGTTTAGACTTTATCTTGCTTGAGCAGGCTGCTGGCTGAGAGGTGGGAGGTCAGGAGTTGGCAGTTCAGCAGGCAGCACTCTGAGTCAGTTTACTGTGATATTTTTATGGCCCTGGGTTTGCTCGAGCACACAGCATAAACTAACTGAGTGAACTGCAGAGTGAAGACTTTCAAACAGAAATTTGGTGAGAATGGAAATTCAGTGGTAAGTAGTAGAAAAATTGTATTTTTAACAAACTGAAACTTAGTTTGGCTTTTTAACTTAAAAAATTGCAAGTCAATTGACAGTAAATGGTCAGTCAACTTATGGCTAGTTCAAAGTAATGGTGTGCACCACTTAGGTTCCTGACTTAATAATATGGCCCTTTCCCACCCCCGTGAAATTTTGAGATTGCGACTCATATTTGCTGCAGAATTTTCAAGAATTACTGTGTAATTTACTGAAAGAACTGTGGTCATAGATTGTTGTGCATAGATACATAAGCAGAAAGCTGCAGAAGTTACGGCAGAGAAGGAGGCCATTCAGCCCATCACACCTGTGCTAACTCGAGCTCCTTAGCTAAACTATCTAGTCTAATCCCATTTCTGTGTCTTTTCATATTGGATTCTTTCTTTTCAAATATTTCTCTGATTCCCTTTAAATGATGTGTTAAAGCATCCCATGGTCGATTAACCCTCTGTGTGGGGGGGAAAAAAATCCTTCTCACGCGCTGCTGTTTTTTCTAGTGTGAATCCTGAGTCTATTGTCACCTTGTTACCAATTTGCCAACCAGTGGAAACAATCTTTCACTATTAACTCTCTCGAACCCTTTTATAATTCTGAACATTTCTAGTAGATCCTGTACTTAACTTTCTATGTGAAAAAGCCCCACTTTTACATTGCACAATGGATGCAGGATTTCTTTCGGGCATCATCAAGTCATGACAGCAAGGGACAGCACATGGCTGCAGTATGAATTAACATTGCCATCATTTTGTAGTCACTGCTGGTGCTCAGAGTAACATGGAAGTGATGATTGTATCTCTGTGTTTCAGTGTTTGTAGCACACATGTATAATTCGGGCTTGAGGCAGGGCCCCAAATTGTGTGGCTACTCTGCCGCGTTTCCCACATTACAACAGTGGCTACACTGCCAAAGTATTTAATTGGCTGTAAAATGCTTTGGGATGTCCTAAAGGCACTATAGAAATGCAAGTCTTTCTTTTTTCAGTAGGTCACTGGCTAGGTGTTAATTAGATACTGTGTGGCTGGGTGTTGACTGACCAGTTGAAACTGAGGTGTGTCTGAAAGGTATTTATTAGAGGGCATATCTGCAAGAGCACAGAACTCGAGCTAACTGAGTGAACAGCAAACAGAGTGAAGATTTTAAATCAAGAATTTGGTGAGAATAGGAATTAGGTGCAGAGCTAAATTAAAAAGCAGAACCTCGAGGGTAGTAATCTTGGGATTATTACTCGAGCTATGTGCTAATTGGCATAGGGACAAACTGATCAGGAAAGCGCATGCGCAGCTGGAAGACCGGTGTGGGGAAGAGCGGTTCCAGTTCATGGGACATTGGCATCAGTACTGTTTGGCCCAGCCTGTTCTGTGAATCCATCCACTTTGGCCTAGACTGCACTGTGAATCCATCCACTTTGGTCTAGACTGCACTGTGAATCCATCCACTTTGGTCTAGACTGCACTATGAATCCAATCACTTTATCACAAGCAATATTTTGATCCTTTTTTGCAAAGTCTGAACATGTTCAACTCCCTCTGGAACCAATTTCGGGTGGGATGGAGAGTGAAAGTAGATTTGAGGTTAGGATCAGATCAGCCATGATCTTATTGAATGGCGGAGCAGGCTCGAGGGGCCGATTGGCCTACTCCTGCTCCTATTTCTTATGTTCTTATGTAATGCAGGTGCATGGGCTCCCCCTCTCCCCTACTACATGTACTGACAGAGATGGAGACGTGCCATTTTATAATCTTTGAAACACACTCTCAATCCCTAAAATTGATTTACCTGTAAACATCTTGTGATGAAATATGCCTTCATCAGACCTGCTTGTATTTTACCTGCTTGTATTGTGTGAACCACACCCTTTTGTTCCTATTGTGTGTATTGGCTACGCCCCTGTCTTTTGCCATATAAAGGTCTCAGGAGCTGTATGAGTCACTCACTACCAGACGAACCCGATGTGGGAAGACCTGCTATGCTGCTATGTTCTTAGTGATTAAAAGCCTTCAGTTGAATCCTTGTCTTTGAGTCATTGATGGCATATCACATCTGACATTATTCTCTGACTATATAAGCTGTGTCTTTATGCATTTCTCCACTTCACCTGACGAAGGAGCAGCGCTCCGAAAGCTTGTGATTTCAAATAAAGCTGTTGGACTATAACCTGGTGTTGTGTGACTTCTTACATTTATCCACCCCAGTCCAACTCCGGCATCTCCACACCATAAAATTGATTGCAATGTTTCCACATAATTTTTTGTTAATTTGCAACTGGTTAATTACAACAAGTTGTTATACAATAACTACATTGTCCTAACAGTACTCATGAGTCATTGAACATAATACAGCGCCTTGGGACTCAGCCTTACGTAATGGTGTACACAATGACCTCGGGGACTGTTTCTGGTGAGTAATATTAGTATCTAAGTGCTCCGTTGTGTTGTATATAGATATATACCACAGGATCAGAGTTTCAGTGCAGGATTCAACCAATCCTGCCATTTGGGAAATTAGTTTGGTTGTGCATGTAGTGATATGGATCCTGCATTAGTGGTCCTGTGAGCCCCCACTATAGGCCCTGGAGCACTGGTTTGAGGTACTGGCTGTGTATGGTCTCTATTTCATTTTGTTCCTGGAAAGCAGCTGCTCTGTTCCTGAAGTGGATTCCACTGAGGATTCACAGCCGGAACTCTTGGGCTAAGATTCTGACCTTTGGCAGGAGGTTGTCCCAGGTTGAGCTGGATCTGCGAACAGTATGGAGTTTGTAACCCTTCCCATTCCCGAAATTCTACCTAGTTTTTGTTTTATTTTTCTAGCTTTTTAAGAAAATTAAAAAATATAAATGGCTTTCCGATGGTTGAACAAGTTTATGCATTGAGTGGCTGACCCACACAAAGGAGAAAGATTGTAGGCTCGCTTCCCTTGTTCATTCTTTGCCCAGCAGTAGACAGGCTACAATTGGGCTCAGTGCCCTGGGATTGGCAGCCATCATTCCTACTCATAACTGCCATCTAGTGACCCCTTGAAAGTGCATGTGTGGATGCTGGGTCAGCACAAAATTAGAAAGAAAGACTTGCATTTATATAGCACCTTCCACGCTCTCAGGACGTCCCAAAGCACTTTATAGCCAATTAAGTGCTTTATAGCCAATGAAGTACTTTTGAAGTGTAGTCACTGTTGTAATCTTCTTCTTCTTCTTAGGCAGTCCCTCGGAACCGAGGATGACTTGCTTCCACACTAAAAATGAGTTCTCAGGTGACTGATGAGTCCAATGCGGGACCTACTGCCTCTGTCACAGGTGGGGCAGACGGTAGTTGAAGGGGCGGGTGGGTGGGGTGCTTGGGTTGACGTGCGCTCCTTCCGCTGTTTGCACTTAACTTCCGCTTGCTCCCGGTGAAGAGACTCGAGTTGTTCGCCGCCTTCCCAGATGCTTCTCCTCCACTTTGTGCAGTCTTGGGCCGGGGATTCCCAAGTGTCGGTGGGGGTGTTGCACTTTTTCAAGGAGGCTTTGAGGGTGTCATTGAAGCCTTTCCTCTGCCCACCTGGGGCTCTCTTGCCGTATCGGAGCTCCAAGTAGAGCGCTTGTTTTGGGAGTCTCGTATTGGGCATGCGGACGATGTGGCCTGTCGATCGGAGCTGATTGAGCGTGGTCAGAGCTTCGATGCTGGGGATGTTGGCCTGAGCGAGAACACTGACGTTGGTGTGCCAATCCTGCCAATGGATATGCAGGGTCTTGCGGAGGCAGCGTTGGTGGTACCACTCCAGTGCTTTGAGGTGCCTGATGTACATGGTCCATGTCTCTGGAGGGTATCACTGCTGCTCTGTAGACCATGAACTTAGTGCCGGGTTTGAGGTCCCGGTCTTCAAACACTCTCTTCCTCAGGCGACCGAAGGCTGCACTGGCACACTGAAGGCGGCGTTGGACTTCGTCATCGATGTCTGCCCTTGATGACAGTAGGCTCCCGAGGTATGGAAAGTGGTCCACGTTGTCCAAGGCCTCGTCGTAGATTTTGATAATCGGGGGTCAGTACTGTGTGGCGGGGCAGGTTGTTAGAGGACCTTTGTCTTACGGATGTTTAGTGTAAGGCCCATGCTCTCGTATGCTTCAGTGAAGGTGTTGATGATGGTTTGGAGTTCGACCTCTGAGTGCGCGCAGACGCAAGTGTCGTCTGCATACTGTAATTCGATGACAGAGGACGGGACGACCTTGGATCTGGACTGGAGGCGACGGAAGTTGAACAGTTTCCCGTTTGTTCTGTAGATTAGCTCCACTCCAGTGGGGAGCTTACTGAGGGTGAGATGGAGCATTGCAGCAAGGAAGATCGAGAAGGGAGTTGGTGCGATGACACCATAATGTAGGAAACGCGGCAGCTAATTTGTGTTCAGCAAGGTTCCATGAACAGCAATATGGTAATGACCAGATAACTGGTTTTAGTGATATTGGTTGAAGGATAAATATTGGCCAGGACACCAGGGTGAACTCCCCTGCTCTCCTTTGAATATTACTATGGGATCTTTTACATCCACCTGAGAGAGCAGACAGGACCTTGATTTAATGTCTCCTCCGAAAGATGGCACTTCCTCAGTACTGCACTGGAGTGCCAGTCTAGATTTTGTGCTCAAGTCTCTGGAGTGGGGCTTGAACCCGCAACCTTCTGACTCAGAGGCGAGAGCGATACCACTGTGCCACAGTGACACCTAAATTTATATCTAATAAGGTTTTTAAATTCCCCCTGGAGCCAAAATCAGCGAACAGCCCAAACCGGGTATCAAACCTAGTGGCAGATACCATTACTCACAATACTTTACATGAATTAATAAAATAAAACCTTTCTAATGCCCTAGATTAAATATATTCCATCTACATATTTTCCTAGTACCAGTCATTGGAACAACAAAACTCCTTTAATCTTTGGGGAGAGTAATTACCTGTAATGAATATCTCTTCACTTTTTAAGCAGTAAGTAAGGGGAAAAGTTTGAGCCATGCTCTGAGCACGCAGTTAGTCAGTACAAAATCCCATTAATCATGGGTCCCTGGAGAAGACAACAGACTAGGACCATCCGACATTTGCCTAAAAAAACAGGTGGGAAAGAGCTGAGAAAGGAAAATGAAAATCAGAGCCAAAATGATGAGGGTAATCCACAGGCTGGCGAGTGTTACAGAGTGTGTAACGCAGGGAGGATAACACATAGGGTGCAGTAACCTAGTGGTTATGGTACTGGTACTAGCAACCCAGAGGTTGCAAGTTCATAAACCCACCATGGCAAGTTAGAAAATTTAAATCAGTAAATCTGGTAATTGGTTCACTAATGTCCTTCAGGGAAGAATCTACCACCCCCACCCGGTCTGGCCTGCATCTGACCTGATTTATAATGCCCTCGGGACAATAAGGATGGTAGATATACAAAAAAATGGCTGGAGCGTGTTACACACATGTAGCACACATGCTGGAGTGTGTTACAGAGAAGGTCTTGCAAAGGCTAGGGTGTGTTATACAGAATGTAAAGCAAACTGGAATAGAAACAGTAAAAGCTGGAAATACACTGTCTTAATTAAGACTCTGACAATCTCTCCGCATCTGTAAAGCAACAAGGCTTTTGTTAGAACTGAAAGGGAAGTGAGTTCCTTAGCAGGGTGGAAAACAAGAGGGAGTAAAGTAACATTATACAGGGGAGAGGGGTTTAAGGAGACAGTGGAGAAAAGAAGCCAGGGTTATCTTTGCTTTCCAGGATGATCCTGGAGTAGTGGGTGGTTTTTGGCAGAAGAGAGCGAAGCCCTTGATGTGATCCAGCCAGATCTACTGATGGATGGCCAGATACGCTCACATCTGCGCCATTGGACTTGAGGGAGTGAAGATGATGATAATACCAGAGAGTAAAGGTTTTGCTGGGGCCAAGGGCATCAAAGATGGAGGTAAGGGAATGATTGAGCAAATCAACAACGGCTGAAATAGTGGCGAATGGAGTTGGGAGTTTGAAAATGTGGTTGGGGGTGAGTTTCTTTCCAGGGGTGGATGTAGAAGGGAATGTGGTTGGAAGGAGGTAGAGGGATGTGAGTGGTGGTAGATACTAGGGAGTGGGCAAAGATAGAAAGGTCAAGGGGGTGGCCATGACTTTGGGTAGGAGAAACTGTTAGATGTTATAAAAGGTCAATGAGGCAATGGAAAGACATTAAAAGAATGTATGAATGGCTATGGTGGTGAGAAGACATGGAAAATGCCCATAGAAGGAAAAAGGCAAGAAAATGGATGAAATCTGAGGGAAGAAAATAGGGAAAAAAGCTGCAGATGTAGGAGGTCTAGAATGAAAACAAAAATGCTGGAATTGCTCGATAGGTCCACCTGACCTGAAAAGGGCCAATGCCCTGGGCACAACCCTTCCCCCGAAAGGATGGCCAGGGTCACACTTGCCACTTTGCCAAACACCTCTATTCTATCTGCCTTTGTGATCCTGAGCTCCCCGAGGCTCACCACTTTAACTCTATCTGTCATTCCCACTCTGACCTCTCCAACGTTGATCTCCTACACTATTGCTAATTGGCCTGAAAGTGTACTAAAAGGTCATCCTTTTAATGAGATTAATATTTGACCCATGTGGTGATGTCCTGGCTCGCTGTACTCCTTCCCAAAGAGTTTGGGATCTCTCTGGGTCGTTATCCAAGCTGTGCATCCAGCAGAGAGCTGTCAATCAGCCAGAGTGGATCGGTGGCTCAGAGCCTTGCACCACCCAGACAGCAAACAAAAGGCAAGTTGTTAGTGACTTCTGTCCACATTGAACTTAGGACAGATAATCTGAAGGAATTAGAATCGTATTAGCTTCACACAGCAACCCCATTTTTGTTTTTGTTTTTTCTTTAATATTTGCTTTACACCCAAGAGTTTCCTCCAAAAAACAAGCGAGTAGTGTCGGAAAAAGAAAGGCTTGCATTTCTGTAGCGCCTTTCACAGCCTCAGGATGTCTCAACGCGCTTTATAGCCAATTAAGTACTTTTTAAAGTGTGGTCGCTGTTGTAATCACAGAATCACAGAATCACAGAAACCCCACAGTGCAGATAGAGGCCATTTCGGCCCATCGAGCCTGCACCGACACATATCCCACCCGATCCCCGTAACCCCTACACCAACACATATCCCACTCTATCCCCGTAACCCCACGTATTTAGTCCCCCTAACACTAAGGGTCAATTTATCATAGCCAATCAACCTAACCCGCACATCTTTGGAGTGTGGGAGGAAACCGGAGCACCCAGAGGAAACCCACGCAAACACGGGGAGAATGTGCAAACTCCACACAGTCGCCCGAGGCCGGATTCGAACCCGGGCCCCTGGCGCTGTGAGGCAACAGTGCTAACCACTATGCCACCGTGCTGTAGGAAACTTGGCAGCCAATTTGCACACAGCAAGATCCCACAAACAGCAATGTGATAATGACCAGATAATCTGTTTTAGTGATGTTGGTTGAGGGATAAATATTGGCCAGGACACTGGGGAGAACTCCCCTGCTGTTCTTCAATATAGTGCCATGGGATCTTTTACATCCACCAGAGAGGGCAGACAGAGCCTCGGTTTCACGTCGCATCCAAAAGAAGGCACTGCTGGCACACACAGTCATTGCTGCACTGTGTCAGTGTGTCACCCTGGATAACGTGCTCAAGTTTCTGGAGTGGGAGTTGAACCCACAACTTTCTGTCTCAGAGGCAAAGAGTGCTACCACTGAGCCAGAGCTGACATTAGACCTGTGTTGATTTGTTTTGGGCAACCATCTATAATTGTCCTCATCTTCAGAACAGCCCTTCGAGCACTCTGAGAGATGTGTTCATGCCCCACATAGTTATTATTTATGGAGCTGTTTGTTTCTTTTGAAAAGTGCTTTAGGAAGGATGTAAAAGCGCATTCTTTGTACTCCTGTAAAAATGATAAAAAGAAAGATTTGTATCTATGTCGCGCCTTATCATGCCTCTCAGAAACATTTTAACATGCTTCATGTACAATGAATTACTTTGAACTGCAGTAGCCATTTTGAACATAGCTGTAGCCCACACAAAAACCAATGATATGAATGACCAGTTGATCTGTTTTTGGAGGTATTGGTCAAGGAGGGAATGTTGGCCACAGCACTAGGAGAACTCCCTACTCTTCTTCCAATAGTGCCATGGAATCTTTTCTGTCCAGCTGAATTACCTGAACAGGTAAACAAGATCTTGGTTTAAGCTGTCATCCAAAGGGTGAAAATCAGAGATTGCCCGCTTATATGAGTTAAACTAGAAAATTAACTGAAAAACCTATAGCTCCGGACTTGTTTTTTATTCGTTCACGGGATGTGGGTGTCGCTGGCAAAGCCAGCATTTATTGCCCATCCCTCGTTGGTGAGCTGCCATCTTGAACCGCTACAGTCCGTGTGGACGATCAGATTTTATGCTCTCATTGGCCCACAGCCTCCCCCCCACCCCACCCCCTAGTGTATCACATATACCACACAAGGGTAATCTCAGATTACTAGCCACATACATACTAAAATAATTGATAACAGACAGCTGGCTAAGAAGTTCACCTGCTTACCAATAAGATCAGGACCTCTGGAATTCTGGGACATTCTGGTGGCACTGGGACTGAGAGACACTAGGAACTGAGTTCAGACTACCATAACTTAATGTCACTTGAGACCCATACAAAAGTGAGAGCCACCCCTCAATACAGACTACCCTTCATAGTAAGCTGGCAAGGGTCCAGAGACATCCAGTAGTAACAATTACTCTATCAGTCTGAAAAGGTGTCTGTGTCTTTCAAAAAGTCCTCTAGGGCCTATTGGCCTTCTCTCCAATCTGGTACAATGGTGCATACCCAGGTTCATTCACCACAGGCAGATTCCAGACCTGATGTGAGAAGGACATCACGAGACTAGACCCGCTCCTCAACAGGAGCCAGCCAGATTACGGCCTTCCAACATATTCAACTTCATCACCATTACTGCGGTTATTTCACATACTTCAAAGTCCCATAATCATAATGACTGAAGATGTGAACATTTTATTATGATTAACAGCTCAATAATAATGCAGGATAAGTCCTTAAAATGGCCTTCCCCTCAAGTAACTGAGTTAAAAGTATCCCCTTTATATGTAATTTTTTTATATATATATATATATTTTGACATTTAAAATAGGACATAATGTTATTCTGTCATGCTTCCTTCCTGATTGCAACGGCCAAGCAACAGTGCCGAGATAGGGACATTTTTTCCACTCAGTTTTGACTAACAGCATCCTTACACCCAACTGAGTTTTTCTTATTACTGAAAAGCCGAAGTGAAGGACTAAGGCATATAGTGCATGGCACCAAAAAAATTGTGAAGAGAAGTTGAGGTAGATCAGGTAGTTATACAAAGGAGTGTCACAATGCAGAGCGATGATATTTTCTTGAGCTTTTCTTCTCTCTCTCTCTCTCTCTCTCTCTCTCTCTCTCTGTAGGGCCTTATAGATGGCTAGTCCCTGATTAGCCCACCCTCAGCTCTGAGCCATCCATCTAGTGGTGTGACAGTGATAGAACGTGGAGCAGCACAGGACAGTCTGTTGTGCTCTGTCAAGCGGGAGATCACACAGGTAAAACTGCAGACGTTTGATGTGCGTTAAAAAAAAAATCTTTAATGAAAAGAAGTGCAACACATTATGCCACATGTTAAGGTGTGACATTCAGCTATGTGGACGGACATGACAGAACTTCTTTTGCCATCTATCTGACAGTGAGTTAACATACGGAATGCAAAAAACATATTTGATAGGCACAATGTTGTTGCTAGTGCTATTGGTACTGGTGCTATATGGGAAAGGTCATTCCCAAGATAATGCACTTTAACAGGAACAGAGGAATTGCTGGTCCAAGATCCATCTAGTTCACATTCTACCACCCTGGTAGTCGCATGATAAAATGCTAAGAGTTGTTGACTATTCATAGCAATTAATCTCTATCAATTATTCTACAACAGACCCAGGCATGGTGTCTATTACTCTTCCTGTGTGATAATCTTAATTCATCACCTCAAACTGCTTCCACAGCAGCAAGCCTTTGGCGCATTGGTAGCATCCCCGCCTCTGGGCCAGAAGGTGCAGGGTTTGAACTCTACTCCAGACACTCCCAGCGAGTGGAGTTGGAGCTCTGGCTTTGAATCCTGGGTTGACATTCGCGTCCATTGGGTGTGGGTGCGCCCCCCCCCCCAATATCGTATGGGTTGTGGGAGCTCATAAAACCCTCCCGCCGTATAGGACTAACCACCCGGTCGGCTGATGTAAAGATGATTACAGCCATGGAAGGAGCATTAATGCAGCCAGTCCAGACTGTTAATCAGCCTGCAAATCCTTCAACTACTTCACACTGTTGGGACAGTGGAAAGACTCCGAGAAGAAGCAGCTTCTACTACCACCTGTGTATTTCATTCAATTCCTAAAGAGTTCAAAATACTCTTCACAACCTTGGAGAAGGAGAAAGTCCGGAACCTAAAGTTCCTGTAAGATTATTTAATCTTGGAGTTACTTCCCACAACCTTTTGATCTCCTACTACAGGGGACACTGGGGCCATGGGATTCTAGCTTACTTAACACGTTTCTCTTCAAATCTTCTCTCTGCTATTTTATCAGAGACTAGCTGGGGGGGCCCGGCGTTGCCTAGGCTTTTTTGTAGAACGGCAGTTTACAGGGCCGCGCGGTTGATGGCCGGCCGCTGCCGCTCCCCCCGCTCTGTGTCTCGGGCCGAGCGGTTGTCAGGCCCGGCCCGAGTGAGCCCAACTCACCTCCCACTCCGGCGGGCCGGGAGCGGGATACTGTGCCAGAGCCGCAATGTGGGAGTTTGTTGTGCTGGTGCTGTCGCTGTCAGTATGAAAAAAATGGCGGCGACGTTTTGGGAGGCTGCAGGATTGGCCCGCCCACACACGGAATGAAACGCCCCCCATGACGCACCGATTGGTCAAGCATCAGGTCACTGAACTGTAGGCTTGGTCAACCATCACGTCACTCAACGCTAATGAGCGGTAGGATTGGTCAACCGCTAATGAGCGGATTTTTGAACGTTTTTTGTATACTGTCCGAACAATTTTTGTCTGACCAAAAAGTAAATATGCCTATGACACTCCCCTGATCATCAGCTTTCTTTTGATATAGAGAGAGGGAAAGAGAGAGAGAGGGAAGAGGAGAGAGAGAGGGAAGGAGAGAGAGAGAGGGAAGGAGAGAGAGGGAAGGAGGGAGAGGGAAGGAGAGAGAGGGGGAAGGAGAGAGAGAGGGAAGGAGAGAGAGAGAGGGAAGGAGAGAGGGAAGGTGAGAGAGACAGAGAGGGAGAGAGACAGAGGGAAGGAGAGAGAGACAGAGAGGGAAGGAGAGAGAGACAGAGGGAAGGAGAGAGAGGGAAGAAGAGAGAGACAGAGAGGGAAGGAGAGAGAGGGAAGGAGGGAGAGAGAGAGAGGGAAGGAGACAGAGAGAGAGAGAGAGGGAAGGAGAGAGACAGAGAGAGGGGAGGAGAGAGGGGAGGAGAGAGAGAGGGAAGGAGAGAGAGACAGAGAGGGAAGGAGAGAGAGGGAAGGAGGGAGAGAGAGAGGGAAGGAGAGAGGGAAGGTGAGAGAGGGAAGGAGAGAGAGAGAGAGGGAAGGAGAGAGAGAGAGAGGGAAGGAGAGAGAGAGAGGGAAGGAAGGAGAGAGAGGGAAGGATGGAGAGAGAGGGAAGGAGAGAGAGAGGGAAGGAGAGAGAGAGGGAAGGAGAGAGAGAGAGAGAAAGAGAGAGAGAGAAAGAGAGAGAGAGAAGGAGAGAGAGAGAGAGGGAAGGAGAGAGGGAGAGAGAGAGAGAGAAGGAGAGAGAGAGAGAGGGAAGGAGAGAGGGAGAGAGAGAGAGGGAAGGAGAGAGAGAGAGGGAAGGAGAGAGAGAGAGAGGAGGGAAGGAGAGAGAGAGAGGGAAGGAGAGAGGGAAGGAGGGAGAGAGAGAGGGAAGGAGAGAGGGAAGGTGAGAGAGGGAAGGAGAGCGAGAAAGAGGGAAGGAGAGAGAGGGAAGGAGAGAGAGGGAAGGAGGGAGAGAGAGAGAGGGAAGGAGAGAGAGAGGGGGAAGGAGAGAGAGAGAGGGAAGGAGAGAGAGAGAGGGAAGGAGAGAGAGAGAGAGAAGGAGAGAGAGAGAGAAGGAGAGAGAGAGAGAGAGAGGGAAGGAGAGAGAGAGAGAGAGGGAAGGAGAGAGAGAGAGGGAAGGAGAGAGAGAGAGAGAGCGGGAAGGAGAGAGAGAGGGAAGGAGAGAGAGAGAGGGAAGGAGAGAGACAGAGAGAAGGAGAGAGAGAGGGAAGGAGGGGGAGAGAGAGGGAAGGAGGGGAGAGAGAGGGAAGGAGGGAGAGAGAGGGAAGGAGAGAGAGAGGGAAGGAGAGAGAGAGGGAAGGAGAGAGAGAGGGAAGGAGAGAGAGAGAGAGAGGAAGGAGAGAGAGAGAGGGAAGGAGAGAGAGAGAGGGAAGGAGAGAGAGAGAGAGGGAAAGAGAGAGAGAGAGAAGGAGAGAGAGAGAGAGAGAGGGAAGGAGAGAGGGAAGGAGAGAGCGAGAGAGGGAAGGAGAGAGAGAGGGAAGGAGAGAGAGGGAAGGAGACAGAGAGAGAGAGAGAGGGAAGGAGAGAGACAGAGAGAGGGGAGGAGAGAGGGGAGGAGAGAGAGAGGGAAGGAGAGAGAGACAGAAAGGGAAGGAGAGAGAGGGAAGGAGGGAGAGAGAGAGGGAAGGAGAGAGGGAAGGTGAGAGAGGGAAGGAGAGAGAGAGAGGGAAGGAGAGAGAGAGAGAGGGAAGGAGAGAGAGAGAGGGAAGGAAGGAGAGAGGGGAAGGATGGAGAGAGAGGGAAGGAGAGAGAGAGGGAAGGAGAGAGAGAGAGGGAAGGAGAGAGAGAGAGAAAGAGAGAGACGAGAGAAAGAGAGAGAGAGAGAAGGAGAGAGAGAGAGAGGGAAGGAGAGAGGGAGAGAGAGAGAGGGAAGGAGAGAGAGAGAGGAAGGAGAGAGAGAGAGCGGGAAGGAGAGAGAGAGAGGGAAGGAGAGAGAGAGAGAGAGAGGGAAGGAGAGAGAGAGAGGGAAGGAGAGAGGGAAGGAGGAGAGAGAGAGGGAGGTGAGAGAGGAGGAGAGGAGAGAGAGGGAAGGAGAGAGGAAGGAGAGAGAGGGAAGGAGGGAGAGAGAGAGAGGGAAGGAGAGAGAGAGGGGGAAGAGAGGAGAGAGAGAGAGAGAGAGAAGGAGAGAGAGAGGAAGGAGAGAGAGAGAGAGAGGGAAGGAGAGAGAGAGGGAAGGAGAGAGAGAGAGAGAGCGGGAAGGAGAGAGAGAGGGAAGGAGAGAGAGAGAGGGAAGGAGAGGACAGAGAGAAGGAGAGAGAGAGGGAAGGAGGGGGAGAGAGAGGGAAGGAGGGGAGAGAGAGGGAAGGAGGGAGAGAGAGGGAAGGAGAGAGAGAGGGAAGGAGAGAGAGAGGGAAGGAGAGAGAGGGAAGGAGAGAGAGAGAGAGAGGGAAGGAGAGAGAGAGAGGGAAGGAGAGAGAGAGAGGGGAAGAGAGAGAGAGAGAAGGAGAGAGAGAGAAGGAGAGAGAGAGAGAGAGGAAGGAGAGAGGGAAGGAGAGAGCGAGAGAGGGAAGGAGAGAGAGAGAGAGGGAAGGAGAGAGAGAGGGATGGAGAGAGAGAGGGAAGGAGAGAGAGGGAAGGAGAGAGAGAGAGAGAGGGGGAAGGAGAGAGAGAGGGAAGGAGAGAGAGGGAAGAGAGAGAGAGAGGGAAGGAGAGAGAGAGAGGGAAGGAGAGAGAGAGAGAGAGGGAAGGAGAGCGAGACAGAGGGAAGGAGAGAGACAGAGAGGGAAGGAGAGAGACAGAGAAAGAAGGAGAGATAGAGGGAAGGAGGGGGAGAGAGAGGGAAGGAGGGAGAGAGAGGGGAAGGAGAGAGAGAGGGAAGGAGGAGAGAGAGAGGAAAGGAGAGAGAGAGGGAAGGAGAGAGAGAGAGAGGAAGGAGAGAGAGAGGGAAGGAGAGAGACAGAGAGAGAGGGAAGGAGAGAGACAGAGAGAGAGACAGCGAGAGAG